>NC_067232.1:13788214-14108392 GCF_019924925.1 Ctenopharyngodon idella | reverse complement strand
TGTCGCACAGTGTGATTTGTAATCACAATGCTAAAATCGTGCAGTGTATCCCGGGCTTACCAAAGAAAGTGGCTGTATTTATGAATGAATCATTGAATCAGTGACTTTCACAAATGATTTGTTCAAAGCCGCAGATTCGTTCACGTAACACCGCTGTGTGTTGTAGTTCTGCTGTGGCTTTCGTTGGAATTATTATTTCGTTGCAAACTAGAGCAAATACTGACAATACTGTGATGAACATCACTTAATATTACCCTTTTGTTTGTTGAACTGTTGTATAAAATCAATGTCACATTTGCAATTGTGTAGATATTTGGATTTTCATTCTTGCTTGTATAATATTATCAACATTAAAAAACAAGAACTCACAAAAGGTATGTTTTGTATCAAGAGTTTTAATCTTAAACTGATCTCTATGCTCCTTCTGTGCCAGGCTATTTGTTCTTCATGCTAGTAAGGGCTAAATCTACAGGTACATTGTCGAGAATGGCAGTAGCGCGATTTGCTAAGGCTGCAGGCTCTGCACGCAACCTATATACACCCATATGCATGCTGTTATTGTGGAAATGGATGCAGTTTTGACCGCAAAAGATGTGATATTTTGATTGGATGTCATGTATTTACGGCATTGTGCTTGTTAGAAATACATGCTCGGTTTTAATGTTATTTTAAGGTGGGGAAGAATTAAATGAATGGCAAAACTCAGCATTTTGTTCACGTACGCCCTCAGTCGCCTCACCTACCCCCAGGGGTGCACATACCCCAGTTTGGGAACCACTGACATAGATCTTTTCCATGCATATAAAAAAAAAAAAAAAAAGTTTGGGGGTCAGTTAGCTTTTTTAAGAGATGACTATTAATACTTTACTTCAGCAAGGATGCATTAATTGCTGATCCTGAAAAATTTACACCAAAATATTAAGGTGGCAACTCTGGTGGCAATAAAGACATCTCCGAATCCTCACTCTTACTGTAACTGTATCTATGTATGTGCAGGTGTCTAACTGATCTCAGCTCCTGTACCTTACAGTAGCGTTACCCCTGGCACGTCTTCTACACTGAAGCAAAAAAAGAGCTGTAGTACAGATGGTGGCTCTTCCCTGTGACACAAGCACACACTCCTGTGAAAGCTGTTGTGTTTGTAAAGTTTATCCAGGAACATCTGGGATAAGCAGGAGTCCAGCTGGACCCTGATACTGTTATTGTTTGCTGTCATTGTTGGATCTTATCAGTCCGCAGCAGGTTTAATCTCATCAGGAGAGGATCTGTTCTGCAGTAGGAGAGATGTGATTTCATGGGGCTAACATCCATACCTGTCCTGTGTTCTTCCTGCATATGGAATTTCATTGGATACTGTGCTGATAAGGCCTCCCCATATACTTGTAAACATTTTGTGTCTTGTATTGGTTGAGCTAGATATCGTATTGCTTATGTCAACACCATCAGCAGGTGCTACTGTTTTGCAGGAGAATCAGAGAAGTTTTGCTTCTGTTGTGTGTGTGTGGCTGGAGGCAAATGGAAATGTGTGTCTGGAAGAGGGATTCATTCTCCTTGAAATTTCTCTTTTTAGACCCGAAACTAGTCTCAAGAATGATCAGGTTTCTCTGACACCTGATAATGTAACATGTGGTGTAATTTTACTATTATAAAACATTTAAAGGGATAGTGCACAAAAAATCGAATCCACTTTTCAATAAGTTGTTCGACTCACTGACAACTTATTTTGGTCTTTTCATCACATAGTGGTACCAGAAAAAATCTTAAACGTATGATCCACTCATATGGACCACATTTTTTTATTAATTTTATGATGCTTTTGAATGCTTTTTGAAGCTTCACAGCCCTAGTCTTTTTCACTTTCATTACGACTGGTTCAGAGAAATTCTTATTGGTACGGAACAACATAAGGATGAGTAAATGATGACAGAATTTTAATCTTTGGGTGAACTAATCTTTTAATGAAAAACAACTTGTTCTAGTTTCTGAAATATGGTTTCTGTGAAATGTCTCTCTGGACACCTCCTTCCTAGAACAGAAATGTTGACTGAAATGAAGGGTTTGGCCAGTGTGGTTTCTTTATACCCGACCTGTTGGTATATAACACCAGAATGCATCAATCACATCGAAAACTGCCCAGCAGTGGTTTCAGAAGTGATTTAAGGGGAAATGGTGCTTCAGAGCAAGATGTATTTAATGCAGAGCTTCACAACCGGACAGCAAGATGCACACTGTAGTCTAGACTGAACCTTGTTTTTTTCTCTCTCTGGTTTCATGTTTGTTAGGACCACAGCGTTATTTGTTTATGTTTTTATATGGCATGGTATTGTGCTGCTGAGAAGTTCCACACCCTTGTTGTGCGTTGTCATTAAGTTTCTGATCTGATTGCCGTGGTGGACGTGAGATGTGTCGTCTTCAGGGGGCGTGTGTTTTGAAGACCTCTATGTAGCAGTGTTGAAAGAACTTTTATTATATAATTATTAAATTGTTTTCAAAAACCGTTCCAAATTTTGGGTCAGTAAGATTTTTTTTTTTTCATGTTTTTGAAACACACCACAGCTGCATTTATTTAATCAAAAATACGGTAAGAACAGTAAACAGTATTACAATTTAAAACTGTTTTCTATTCTGTGATACAAAGCTGAATTTTCAGCATCATTACTCCAGTCTTCAGTGTCACATGATCCTTCAGAAGTCATTCTAATATGCTGATTTGCTGCTCAAGAAAGATTTATTATTATTATCAATGTTGAAAACAGAATATTTTGCTGATAAGTGTGGTATGTTTTTTCAGGTTTCTTTTGATTTAATAAAAGGTTCAAAAGAACAGCAAGTGTTTGAAATGGAAAGCTTTTGTAACATTATAAAGTCTTTACTGTCTCTTTTGATCAATTTAATTGATCCTTGCTGAATCAAAGCATAATTTTCTTAAGAAAAACGGTCATGTATGTACGGTTGTGGTCAGAATTATTGGCACCCTTGATAAATATGATCAAAGAAAATCTAACCTTTCATTGAAGGAAAAGAATTGAAAGTGGGGGGAAAATCACATAATGAAATAAATGTTTTTCTCCAAAACACGTTGGCCACAATTATTGGCACCCTTTTATTCAATACTTTTTGCAACCTCCTTTTGCCAAGATAACAGAGTCTTCACCTATAATGCCTGATGAGTTTGGAGAACATCTGACAAGAGATCAGATACCATTCCTTCATACAGAATCTCTCCAGATCCTTCAGATTCCTAGATCCATGTTGGTGCTTCTTCTCTTCAGTTCACTCCACTCATTTTCTATAGGGTTCAGGTCAGGGAACTGGGACGACCATGGCAGAAGCATAATTTTGTGCTCAGTGACACATTTTTCTGTTGGTTTTGATGTTTGTTTTGGATCATTGTCCTGATGGAAGATCCAACAACGGCCCATTATTGGATTTCTAACAGAAGCGGTCAGGTTTTGATTTTTTTATCTGTTGGTATTTGATAGAATCCATGATACCATGTATCTGAACAAGATGTCCAGGACCTCCAGCAGAAAATAGGCCCACAACATTAAAGATCCAGCAGTATAATTAACCGTGGGCATGGGGTACTTTTTTTTATCCCTGTTTGCATCAAACCCATCTGGTGGGTTTGCTGCCAAAAAGCTCTTTTTTTTTTTTTTTTTAAGTTTCATCTGACCATAGAAGCCGGTCCCGTTTGAAGTTTCAGTCGTGTCTGAATATGCTGGAGATTGTTTCTGGATGAGAGCAGAGGATTTTTCTTGAAACCCTCCCAAACAACTTGTGGGGATGTAGGTGCTGTTTGTTTTTTTTTTTTTGGCTTTCTGAGTTGCTCGCGCGGCAAGTTCAAACTAGACAGAAACACATTTAAGAGATACGGTACAGTCGTACAGCATATTACACAGCATTTTGCCACATAAATAATTATGGGGATAAGATATTGATCTGAGATTAAACTGATTTAAAATCATACCTGTTTGTTATCTTAATCCATTTCAGTGAACAAAACAATAGTCGCAAAATGGCAGCAGCTGTATGAAACGAGAGAGCGAGTCCGCGATACCGGATGACATAATTAAATAACTACACAAAATTTGACTGTTTTTTAATATTTTATTACCTCACCAAAGGCAAAACTTCCACAAGGAAAAAATGTTCCTAGCAAGCATAGAGCGCTGCAGACTTCAGAAACCCAGATGAGCCTATGTTATCTGTTTTCAGTGGTTGTTATCGGGGAATAACATACCGCTGGATGGCGCCATTGACCAATCAGAATCAAGTATTCCACAGAGCCGTATAATAAATCACGATAATGAATATGCACAATATTGTTGTAGTGGACACTTCAAAATACCGTAAATAATTTATTACCAATTATTAAAATTTTTATAATGCATTTAAGAATACTTTCTCCATCAACTGTATAAAATGCAAGTGAAGGAGAATTCACCGCGAGTGAAGGAGACGCGCTGAATGAAATTGCACGTTCACTCTCCGACAGCAGAGGGCGCTGATGGAACAGCAGAATGCAGCGGTTACCCCGGAAACCCCGCAAACAAAGCAACTGTGCTAGTGAAGTTTTTAAAATGCTTCAAACAGCCATTCATTTTTTTGTAATCTCAATATTGTTCATCACAGCACCAAATACTTAATACTTAAAGACTTAATAGGCTATTTATTTTTAAACTTAAACATTTTTATATTTTAATCTGGACTACAACATGCCCTAATGATTAGAAATGTTCTGATTATTTGTTATTGTTCAGTAAATCTTTGAGACATACGGCTTCATTAGTTAACATGTTAATTCATTATTACCAAACTGACAATGAAAATTATTCTTAGTTAATGTTAATTTCTTAGTTACTGTTTAATAACGTTACTAAAATCAAAAGAACTTATTTAATGGACCTGAGATAAAACGAACAATGATCAGTTGTATTTCTTAACTAACATTAACAAAAAATAATACTTTCTGTAACAAATGTAGCTATTGCACAATCTTAGTTAATGCATTAAATAATGAGACCTTATTGTAAAGTGTTACCTGTTGTTCTTTATAGCCTAATTCTTTTGCACTTTAATCTGTTTGAAAATTTTACAATACATAAAAAATACATAAAGTAAAATTTTATTTAAACATTCAGGGTTCTTTTTGTTATTACAAAAAGAGTTCTTAAACCTGTTATACTATGACAACACTTTTTTTGCAACTTATTTCAATATCGTGATAATACCGTATACTGTGATAAAAGCTTCAGCAATTAATCGCAACATGAAAATTTGATACCGTCACATGCCTAGTTGCACATCAGAACTATATTCTTTGGCTTTACTCATTGTGATGAATGATTAAGGGAATTTGGCCTTTGTGTTTCCTCATGTTTATATTCCTGTGGAACAGGAAGTCATGGCTGGACAATTTCATGTTCATGATCACCCTGGTGTGCTAAAAAAATGTAATGTAAATATGAATGGGAATATACTTCAGAGATATTTTACTCATATTTATTGATTGTTTATTAAATTTGACAAGCCGTTTCCCATTTTGACTTTGATTGTTATCAGTGTGATATCTGAACAGATGTTTTGAATGTTCCTTGTCCATATCTCAGTTTCCACTGAAATATTGCGCTTGTGGCACACACTCTGTGTTCACTTAATCTTGTCTCTGTGTGCATTCAAGTATGAGACACGTTTTAACTGGACTAAATTAGGCTAATTAAAACGTCTGACTATCTAATGGAGGATGCTGTTGAACACTCTTCAGCAATCTGTCAGGGGTGGTAAGAGATGCTGACCAGCTTCTTGGTGTTGAGTTTACAGTTTCTTGGGAATCGGATATGATTCATGTTCTTTATTGCACTGGAAAACCACTGCTCCTCAGAAATCCATCTGCCTGACATGTTAATAAACATATGGGTTATGGAGCCTGCTGCATTAGGTGTGTCTGTTAGGCGTCTTAAAAGGGAGTGACCTATCATCACATTTCAATCAAGCATGTGTACTTTGCATTCTGATCTGATTCTGAGGGACAGGGCCTCTGCTGACTTGTAATCCAGCATTAAATTGTTGATAAGCAGCTGTTTAATGGTTTAATATAGCTCTAGTCACTTTTCATAAATAATGAATAGCCTAATTTTTTAGGAGTTACTGGATCGCTCTGCAGTGAAATGTGGCATCTCATTGGCTTTGTTCCAAAACCTCGTGAGTCACCTTTCCGTCTAGTGCCTACATAGGCTGCTGTCTTCTAAGGTGGCATCATAACTGAAATGAAACCTCATAATTGGAAATCTATATAGGCAGAAACACATACAAATAGTGATCTTCAGGTGAAAGGACTGAGTATTGCTTTAGCATGTACAGTATTTTTAAGCTAACAACGCAATACTCTCACATATTAGGTAAAATAGTACATTTTTAAATAAATTTCCATTTATGGACTTATCAACATCATCATATTTTAGATTTTTCTTTCTTTTTTTTTTACTGAGCTGGTTGCAATGCATTATGTAATTGCTTTCATACATGGCTATGTGATTTTTATTTTTTTTTTCTGTGATAAAAATTTAGATTTTTGTTAGAATTGTAATATTTCACTGTAAAATAAAGTAATTAATGAAATAATATCTCCCCCCCCCCCCAATACAACCGTGAAATAGCAATATTTATGACTGTCTTAATTTCTTCATTTTCAAAAAATAAAATCAACAAGCTTTGGCGGATTTTGGTGGAAAAACTGCAGGGAGATCATAAAACATCTCTTTATAGGCACTTCTCTTTGCAAGTTTTTGAAGATGATTAGCGCAGCGTTCATTGTTTTTCACAGGTGGATATACTGGACTTCTCTTGTCATCGACTTATGTCTGTGTGCATTCATTAGCCAAAGTGAGGAGCAGGAACACTCTGTTCAATTCATCATCAGTACATTTTAATCCACTAAATAGCCGCTACAGGATAGATCGATTGATAGATGAGTGGAACACTTTATTTTTGCTACCACAGTTGTTTTACTTTCAAGAGAGACCCCAAGTAGAAATACAAATAGTTTGTTGGACAATTACCAAATTATACTTCAAAGGCATGAGTTACAAAAATCATTTGTAGTTCTTGTCCTAAGGGTGCTTGGAGAACAACTCTGACTTTGACGGATAGGAATGCGTATGGTCTGTTTTGACAGGTCACTTTGAAATCAAGTGGGAATGAAGCAGATTAAATTGTCATTGGTCAATGGATGCCTATATGAACTATAAACTAGTTAAGCTGTCTAATACATGAAAAAGCTTTGACACGGTTTGCACTTGCAGATTCTAAAAAAAGGCAAACCATTACACTGGCGTTTTACTGTGTATGTATGTCATGTGTATGTGTCTCCAATGAGAAGATGAATATATAGTTTGACTTTTTTAATTCTTTCCAGAGCTTATCAGGTCCCTCCCTCCTTTCATTTGCTCTCTCTCTCTCTCTCTCTCTCTCTCTCTCTCTCTCTCTCTCTCTCTGTGGGCAGATAGGAGAAACACTGCCATATAAGGTGGTGTGATAGTGGCCTTGTCCATTTTTACTCGGGAACAGCAGCTGTTCCTCTCGCCCCCTCAGTCAAAACAACCAGAAAACCTTTTCCCAATGCTGTCTAAATGTTACAGAAATTTTGCCCTCTGACACTTTCTCTGTCATATATAGTTGTCAACCAGGTCCAGGAAATCACCTTAGCTTGGTAAAATCAAAAGGTTCTCGTAGGGCTGGACGATTATGGCCTAAAATCAAAACCTCGATTAATTGAACATTTTACCTCGATTACGATTAATGAACGATTATTTTGTTTGTTTTTTTTGTTTTTTTTTTTTTTGCCCTCATAGTTCACTGACAAGGTTTGTACTGTAAATATGATTGACTATTAGAGGTGGGATATTTTTTCCTTATTGAGAGAGTGATCTGACATAACAGCTCACTTTCAGCAGTTATTTTATCTATGGTTCGTAACATTTCTTACAGATTTCTGCTCGTTGTAAATCAGATAATGATAAATCAGCACAGTACCAGTAGGTAATGAGAGTGATTGCGTGTGTGAATTAGTCATACCGTCTCTCTATTAATTGTGAAGCTGTGGGTTGTAAACAGTTCCTTCAAAAGTAGAAAAATACATGCTATAATAAGTTTTGAGTTTCTAAGCTACTTTAGTGATAAATCACAGGACAGTGCTGACAACTAGTTTCTGCGTTCCTCTCTGTGCGCGCGATCTTCACGTTTTGCGCAGCTACTGTTTGTATGAGTGTTCATGCCACAGTGCAGCTGCGCGAGGACGGTAGCTCAATATAATACACATCCGATTGTCTAAAATCGCTTGAATGTCCAAACTGGCAAACCTTAAAACACATACAACTGACAAAGTTTAGTGAAGACGCGCCGTCTCTGTGTGTTGACTCGCCGTTCACCTCCGTGTTGCTTTCATGCCACTGACTGGACGGGGCAGAGTCACGTGGCTACACACGCGGTAGTATGTTTTTAAGGGAGACGTATTAACAGGATTAAAAAAAGAAGAAATAACCGACATGGGAAAATTACGTCGGTTAGAGGTTCTGAATTTCGGTTTCGATTACTTTTCGATTAATCGTCCAGCCCTAGGTTCTCGTGTCCTTTTTAAAACTGCAGCAACATTATATATACATTTATAAATTTGATAACACTATAAATGTCACTTTTGATCAATTTTAATGTGTCCTTGCTGAATAAAATTATTCAAAAAAAGTCAAACTTTTGAACTGTAGTGTAAAATCTTAACATTTATTAATCATAATAATCAGAATAAAACAATTTTGATTTTGTCATAAAGCTTTGAGGTTTTGATTTTAGTGTTGTTATTTTTGAGAAACATGTTATAGGTTTCAGGAAATGAGACTTAGCAAGTGTGAAAAACTGTAAAAGCCTGTGGTGATACTGACACATTGATGTGTCTGTCAGACTGATTAAAAAAGCAGATTTTTTTTCATTTTGAGATTATCTGCATTGAAAAATGCTTGGTGGATTTACAAAAGTAGTTCCCTTTTTGTCTGTTCTAAAATGAACAAAATTAACTACAAAAACTTCAGAAAATGTTTATTATGAGTAAATATTGTGCAACGTTGTGTCTCATTTGTTAATTGTTATCATAAAAGTTTATTACGGATAAACATTGATGTTATATCAGCCATCTGCCACCTTCTTCTATAGATACTGGCATCAGCATCAGTTCATTGGAAGTGTTTTGACTTCCTAAACAGCTCTAAATACAACAGGATGTGCAACGTGAGGAAGGATTACTGCAAAAGGTAGTTTAGCATGCAGATGCGACCAATTTCTCATTTCTACAAAAACAACATGCCAATTCTAAAACACGCCAATGAAATAACCAAGTTGTCACATTTGTATTAGGTCATGTTGTCAAGTATTTTACATGATGCGATGTCACTTAGGTGTGTTGAATAAATTGTCCTTTTTTTCTGAGCAATAATGTTAGAAATGATTCAACTTTGTATATTCCACTTTCCTTAATATTTTATTTTATATATCTTTTTTTTCTCCCCATATTTTTGAGAGAATTTTTCAAGAAATCCTGGTCTCAGTTGTTCAGACTTCAGACTATCATATTGGCTGATGCTTATTTCAAATTGCTAAATGCTAATCAGCTTGTTATGTCAGTGTACAGCTAATTGTTACACACAGCTAATAAACGAAGGTTTTCAGCAACATGAGGTGTGAGAATGAGAAGGAGTGTCAGAGCGAGAGGATGTCTGCGGGTTTAACTGAAGCGTGGATAATCATTTGTCATTATTGCAGTTAGTGTTGGAGGTTGTGTGTGTGTGTGTAGTTGGGAGTGACTCACAGTTTGTGTGTGTATGTGTGTGTGTATGAGGTAATGTTAAAATGCAGAGATGCAGTATTTTTTAACTCCCACTCGTGTTTCAGTGTTTTCATTCGTCTTTCACTTACGCATTTCAGGCATCTTTCATAACAACCATGTTTTTTGTTTTTGCATTAATGTCTTGAGTCTCTCATCTCAAAATGATAAACCATAAAATAAACATAGGTCACTTCTAGATTTTTTTTTTATTTTATTTTGTCTGTAGTTTGTTTTTTGTAGTTTGACAGTTTTTATAATCTGTTTACTCAGTGTAATGACAAAATCTTACAGAATTTATAAGTAGGGATGCACTGATTCAGAAATAGTGATGTTAAAGCAGGCTCTGTTTCACCCTAGAAATGACCCGTAGTTCAAGCCAGGGTTGCCAGGTCTGCAGTTTGTCTATACACCAAACATTAATTGTAGCACGCCTCCCATCCAATAATCGCAAAGGGCTTTGTGCTTTGTTACTTCTGATAAGAAACAGTCTCATCTTTTAAATTCTGTCTATTTTATGAAATTCAAACAATAAATGGCAATCTGATGCCGTTAAATGTGACTCTGTAGCGGCTCAGTTCAAGCGGCAGTGCGGAGCATGAGTTTTTCATCCACTTTAATACAAGTTATAGCACAAAAAAAAAAAAAAAAAACATGCCTGAACATTAAAAGGTATGTTAAAAGATACAGTACAACCTACCAAAATGTGTCATGTCATCGTCAATAAAACAGCTTGTGAACAATGTCACTTGACTTTTCATTTACCTCAGGAAAGTTATCCAATGTTCACAGTTCATTAGTTAGCTATAAAAACACTAGAGAGGAGCATATTTACTAGGCATGTAATGATTCTCAGTAAAAAATCGAACTGTACCGTTCTCCACCCACGGTTCAGCACGCACTTGCACCGTGGTTAATCTCAAATCTGACAAGGCATCAATATTATGATTTGTTGAAAAAGACGACAACGCATAAAACAGACCGCTAATGTATGTTTCTGTCGGATAAGCTCTGCATGCGTTTCACATGCAGGGCTCCAAACTCTACCTCAAATGGTCGCATTTGCTACCAAAAATATTAATTTGCAAGTGATATTTTTGCCGAGGTCGCCATTGGCGACCATACAAATTCACACGTTATGACTGTAATTTGCATGTTATTTGCATTTTCTGTGACCAGTAGCCTATCACATCATTTGTTGTGTTGACGTAATTAAATAAGATGCTGCATGTGAAAGTTTCACTGAGTTAGAGCGACTAAATATGAATGGGTATGGAAAAATATCTGATATCACAGTTCCTCGCGTGTTGGCATGTTGCAGTTCAGCAAGGCAAGCGGAGGAGACAAGCTACTGCTAGAGCGGCTGCGTGCATCATATAAATCTCTTGTCTGGGTCTGGAACATTCTGGCTTTCCAACACATTACAACAGTGATGTTCAAAACGTCATTCTCTTGTAACTCTTTGTAAACTTGCGAATGCCGTATGCTCTAATATGACCAGTCATTTATGGCGTTATGACCTGGGTGTTGATAGAACACAATCGCAGGTGAGACCAAACCAACACACATTGCCTTCTGTTTAAACAGGCACTCAGTGCTAATTTGGACAGGCACAAAACAATAACAAAAGCGCTGACCAGGGCTCGACAGTAAGGACTACCCGATGGCCCAGGGCCAATGTGAAAAACTGTGATACAAGCTAAACCGCAAGTAATGTGAACTGTTATACTTGCCTAGTATTTACTGTTAATTATATATGTTTGAATAAATTTGTCATGAAGACAAGTGTTTATGAAAACTACCTTATGTGCAAATTAGTTGTATACAAACATTTAAGTTTTTGAGTGTAATTATTATTCCTGAAAATAAATAGCAGTTGTATTTAAAAGCACTGTTGTTAATTTTAACCTATAATATTATAGTAATGTACAAAATGAGAGGGTTCCCTGTATAGTTTACAGCATTAGTTAGGAGAGATTTTTTTTTCCTTAAGAAAATCAAACTATCGGTATCAGCAAATATCTTTCTGAATAATTGACTATCAGTATCAGATGAAAAATTTAGTATCAGGGCATCTCTACTTATAAGTCAGTCAAACACTTCATTCATGGAGGAAAAGCAATCTTCACATCTCTGTTTGAATGACACAGCAAGGGTTTTTCCCACCATCTTGGCAGGTTATTTTTGGACAACTCTCAAATGCTTCAGTGGTGCTAAGACCTGCAGGAAACGCCTAATATTGTGACGCGCATGCACTTAATATAATAAATAAATAATTGTGTAAGCTTAAACTTAATTAAACTTAATTTCTTTTATTTAACTTAATTGCCTGCTCTCATTGGCCTCTGGTTCTGGAATGACTGAGTGTATAGTAATAATAGAAGGAATTCTTTAACCCCTTAAGTTCCCCCCAGTTTCTCAGAATGAGAACGTCCAAATGTAATTAACTTTCTTTATTTAAAAATTTTAAGTTTTCTATCAAATGATACCAACCTTTTTTGACTCTCCTTGCTAAAGTTTTGGAGTTATGAGTCTTTACTTTTTTGTATGTCACTCAGAAAAAACAACTCTGAAAATGCCTTCAGGGCTTAAGGGGTTAAAGTCAACATAAAATGGTCTGTGCAACCCATATTGTTCTTAAAATTATTTTTTAATTTAATTTAATTTATATATTTTATTTTATTTTACCCTTTGTCAGGCCTGTGGACCTGAAATGAGATGTGGAGGCTGAAGGTCAAGTTTAACCTTTTTCACGTCAAGTGGTTTGTTCAGCTCTGTAATAACTTTCAGTTAAAGGTTAAAGTGTTAAAATGCTTGTCTCAGGTTAATGTGCAAAATGGCACATTAGCGGTGCAAAAATGACACACTTTCAGGTTAAAATTTAAGCAATGCAGAGACAAAAACTGTTGAAACTCTTTGTATGTTGGATTGAAAATGGAGCTGCAGTGTTAACCTGAAGATCCAGTGTGGTTGACGTATGTTGGTGTTTGTACAGGTGGTCTACATGTGTTTTCAAGGGTCGTCTAGTAACGGTGGCCCCTTGTATTTCAGGACTGAGGAGTGGGCTTTTCAGCACACCTCACACCATCCTTATGTTTTAAATGTTTACTTTGGTGTGTGTTGGTATGTTCTGTTTCATGTCTCTGATGGCTGTATAGGAGTGGGGGCCACAGGAATAAATGATGTCATCTCCAAACTGCACCATGACACTATAGCAGTTTCACTGGAGCCTCTGGTGGCAGGTGTCATTTCCTGTCTGTGTGTGCTTTGAGATAGACAGTGTGTTTTTCCTTAAATAGAAGTTTTATATTTGAACTAAGTGCCCTATACTGGGGAAACAGGGTGTTGATATAGTAAAATATAACGGACACACACAGGAGTTCCATCATATGTCAGCTCTCCCATGATGCAATGCAGTGTTTCCTCCAGAGTTCAGCAGAGTAGTCAGATGTTGAATATGTTAGAGCAGTTACTGAATTAACAAACTAAACTAAATTTGAGACTCGTAATAATTCATTCAAAGAACCAACTCTGAATCGACTGCATGTTTTCTTCTGCCAACAGTACTGCAGTTTTTTTTTAAATAACAAAATTATTGGTCCCACTTTATATTAGGTGTCTTTAACTACTATGTACTTAAATAAAAATAAATTATTAGGTGAAATTTACTTGCTGTATTCATGTTGTATTGCAAAACACTTTTGCTGATTTTGAGGTTTGATATGGATTAGGTAAGGGATGTATGGTTAGGTATAAGGATGAAGGGTAAACAGTGTAGTTATGAATGTAATTACAGATTTAATTATATACAGATACTATTTAAATACAAGTACAATGTAAAAACCAGGGCTGCCCCCTAATAGTCGGCCAAATGTTAGTCTACAAGAAGAGGCTTAGTCAACCAAATTTTAATTAGTTGATTGATTACAGAAAATAAAAAAAAAAACTCCACAGGAATTGGCGAAGTCATGCATTTCTTGAAGGACAGATCATTAACATGACTGGTCCATAGGGATGCTCCGATCAGGATTTTTGCAGCTCATACCATTTACCAATTATTATTATTATTATTATTATTTTTTTTTTTTTTTTCATCATGATCGGCCAATACCAGTCCTGAACACGATCATTCAAGCTTTATATAACTAAGTAATAATTAAAGGGTTAATTCACCCCAAAATGAAAATTGTCATTATTTTATCACCCTCATGTCGTTCCAAACCCCTAAGACTTTCGTTCATCTTCAGAACACGAAGATCTTTTTGATGAAATCTGAGAGGTGTCTGTTCCTCCATCGACTGCCTTTGCAACTGACACTTTGACGCTTCAAAAATGATGACCTGTTTCGGCAATTCAGAATCTATTTTTTATTTGTGAGACAATAACTTTATTTATTGTGCACTTTGATCTTTAAAACTTTGCAGACCTTTTACATACACAAACAGCTATATTACACAAAAAGCATAATAGGGGCACTTTAATAAAATTTTCATGAAATGACGTGCTCGCTGTTGTACTATTCTTTGAAACAACAGGGGATGACTCGGAGTAATTGTCCTCTAAACCATCAGGAAGCAGCGGTGAGAAGTAAACTACACGTTTGTTTTTACTACACTTCACCAAACCCACACAACAAAAGAACCAAAGAATCGTGCAAAACCCAGTAAACCCTGAGATTATTACTTGTGACATTGGAACAAAATATATGGATATGAGAACATATTATCTCTTGAATATTTTCTAATTTAATTAAACTTTTTTTCATTTTTGTTAAGCAACCCCTTTTAATGAAAATAAAGGTCCATATTTCTGCTATTGTTGACTCATTTTGTAAATGTAAGCAATTAATTTAGACAAGCGCAAACTGGGTGCAAGTAAGATGCCAGTACAGGCGTACCTGCTCGGCCAGAATCGCCTCGAAGTCGTGCATCTTCATAAGCGGAGCCGCACGCAAAGTTACAAAAAATGCAGTGGAAACCACCATGCGAAATGGGGTCTCGCACACAACCGCCCACACCGCAATGACATCATTTTTGCCATGCACACCTTCGCGTTTGTGCGGACATGGCGAGTATAAACCAAACTTTAGGGTGCTTTCACACTTGGTTCGATTGCCTGGTCCGACCCAGAGTTCAACTGCCCCCTTCCCCCGCTGGTCTCTGTAAAGCTGCAGTCTGTAACTTTTTTTTTTTTGGTTAAAAATTATTCAAAATAAATTTGAGCAAGTACATAACCAGCTAGTGTTCGAAACTATCTCCTTACATTGGCCCGATTCGCAACGGAAAGCTTGTAATGTTTCCTAATCCAGATGGTACTGGTAGGTTTCCGTGGGAAATTCGAGCATGTAGCTGTTCGTCTTTGCGTCATTACGTCACGTCTGTTTACATAAAGAAGGAGTCCCATCAAGTAGGCTATATGGCATGTGGAGGATGCTACAGGCGGCAGATCATTTATAGACTTTTTGATGAAATCTGAGAGATGTCTGTTCGTCCATCGACTGCCTTTGCAACTGACACTTTGACGCTTCAAAAAGTACATAAAGAGATCGTAAAACTAATCCATTTGAATCGAGCGGTTTAGTCCAAATTTCCTGAAGAAATTTGATCGCTTTATATGACGAACAGATTTAATTTAGGCTTTTATTCACATATAAACATTGATCAGCGAACATAAGCAGAAGCTCAGCGGAACCTGAATGGCGCACAAGAACAAACCTCTACTGGAAGCTCGGCCAGAAGGAGTCCCAGCAAGTAGGCTATATGGCATGTGGAGGATGCTACAGGCGGCAGATCATTTAAAGCCTTTTCTCACAGCAGCTGAAATAATTAAATTTATCATTTTGATGGCGGATTCTAATCCAGAAAGGTCCAAATGACAGTCATCATTGACAACTGAAGATTCACCCATAGACAAAAGCAAAAGACTTCGGACAGAGATGGTGACAAAGAGGCAAAACTTACAAACTGCAGCTTTAACATTATATTATTTGGTTCCGAGCCACAGTACATTTGTGTCATCAAGCTGCAGCTGCGTGCCCTTGTTGCTAGGTACCACTATGAAGAAGTCACCAAAATGGATAGTTGTTCGCGTCATTTTTGTTGTTCTTTTTTTTTTTTTTTTTTTTTTTTTTTAACCTTTGGTTTTGTTTCCAAGGTGTCAGCACACAATGGCACTTGTGTCTTTATGCTGAGAATGTACTGCAAATGTTCTTAAGAATGCGGGTGTCCATTTCTGCTTAAGGCGAGATGAGATACACATTCTCTTTGCTTGTAGTGCGTCAGTCACGCTTGTCAGGAAAGTGAGTGAGAACACACACAAACACGTACGGTACGGTTCGCGAGTGTGCACCCAAGTCCGGATAACAGCATTCACATCATTCAAACAAACAAACTCTAAACCTGGATGCGCACTAAAAGTTGTAGTGTGAAAGCACCCTTATTATGCTGGTACTCACAAGTCATGACATGGAGCAAAATTGCTTACTGGTGCAGTCTTTATGCGACTTAATGGCCTGATAAAAAATGTATCGCTATGTTCACAGTGTTGGTTATATCAGATACTACTAAAAAGTGAACTGTGAGAATAGATGCACTTAAGAAGAAAAAAAAAAAAGAGTATATCCATAAGATTTCATACTGTGCAGTAAGGGGTAGAGAAATTTTAGAAGTTGAAGGCAGGGCAGGAGAGAGAGAGTGAAAATGGAGAGGAGGGGGAGAGGTGTGGCTGCTGGACATTCCGACTGCTTTTCCGGTAAGGGTTTCCAGCGAGACCATGCCTGGTATGTCGGTCACAACAGACCTGGTCTTGCTTCAAATCACTTTACAAGCGCAGCAGTGCAGTAACCGCCGGCCGTCACCTCAGTCTGCATGTGCAGGAACAAATCTATGGGCCTGGTGGTCTCAACGTCTGCTTAATTGTTTTAAATGCATTTCCGTTCATTATACGCTGCATTCCCTCAGGACAGGACATCATCCAGATGCCCAAAAAAGGTGAAGTGTGTTCTGGGTAACAAAGGCAGTAATAAAAAAGAAAAGAAAAGATGAATGACTTGTCAGACTGGCTTCATCAGCAGAAGTGAATGTTCTTTTATTATCTACTGACTTTTTATAAAGCCTTGCTGAGTAATCAATCTTAAGATTACTTCAGGCTAGAAGTTCTGCCTTCCTGTCCTTGAAGTATGCCTGTTGCTCATTCCACTCAGGGCTTAAATAAGAGATATCACTCGATAGCTTGATTGTTTTTGCCCATGTCTTTTCAGACAGATAGACATTTACAAAGCAGTAACCAGATGGGATTAGTTTCCTAAATTGTTAATTTATGTTTTGCTACAATTTTTTATATAAAATGGCTGTCATTTCATGTACCAATTCTGATTCCGTGTGTGTGTGTGTGTGTGTGTATGTGTGTATATGTGTGTGTGTATATATATATATATATATATATATATATATATATATATAAATATTATAAACGAAGGTGCATCAGGTAGCAAGCAACAATTTTAGCATTAGGTGTGGTCAAAATAAATGAGTAGCATTGTGAAAATGAATGGAATCCATGAATAGAAATGTATAAGTTCTAAGAAAAACACAGACATGTTCACTTTGTATGAATACTATTTGCATAGAGACCATTATTTTAATGTTTTACTCATTAAAGTGTTTGTGTTTCTGTTTCAGGACTCCATGAATGCCCTGGTTTTAGATCTGGACTTTCCGGCCTTACGTAAAAATAAGAACATTGAGACCTTCTTGAACAGATGTGAGTATCTGCTTTTAAGAGACCGCAGATTTTCTATGATTGTTGTTCTGTGTTATTCTGTGGCTAAAGGAAATACTTAATGGTAGCATCATGTTTTACACTGAGGCTGCTTCCTGCTAAAACGTCAACAGCATTTATCTGAACTGAATTGTTTTGAGTGGCTCTTCCTAATTTGGGCCCCTCACTTTAAAACACTGAAGCTCATCACATAAATAATGAACTGTCAACACACCATGAAAACTGCATTTTTGTGTCTTTGGTCTGGAGAAATAGCATTCAGGTGATGTCATGAAGGATTTTAATGGAGTTTAATACAGGACACTTTTAGGAAACGTTTCTTGTTGTGGTTCATTGATAATGTAATGCTAAAATAATGTAGTTTGTAATTATCTGCCAACATTGAGCTTATGGCTATACAATCATGAGCCTTTTCTTGTAAGCTGAAGTTTTGGCTTGGTTAGTATTTTGATTGGAGACTGTCTGGAAATACCAGTTGCTGTAAGCTTAGCTCTGCCTTGGACTGGCTATCCAGTCTTCCTGTCTACAGACCAATAACCCTTGGTTTGGTTTCAACATCCCCTCACCCCTACATAGAACATGGATGATGGATGGTTTATTTAATTTGACAATTGTGGCCAATAATTTAATATACAGTTTGTTGTCATAAGTAATCTTTGATATTTGTTTAAATTCAGTGCTTTTGTGAATGCATCTGTGACTGTGTGCTCTATTCATGCGCTATTAAAGTTTTGACTAATTATCACATTCTGTCCCGATTTTGTTCCTGATTTTGCTTGTTGTCATAGAAACTATAGGGCTGTACAGACGTTATAATGTGCGGTTTGGACGAGAGAGTGTGACTCAACAGTCCTCTCATCCAGACTGTGAACTCTCTTTGCTGGCCTTTGATAATTGTCATTCCTGATGTTGTTGTTGATGTTCTCAATATTTTAATGAATAACTACAAAGCTTTACAGTATAAACTGAAGATTTGTGAGGGGTTTTTGTTGGGAAAATGACAATGGAGCATTGTTTAGTAGTGCCTACACCATTATGGGTTTTTCGGTTGTCAGAGGATATGTCTTGAAAGCATTATGGTTGTAGGCCGATTATAATGCAGATATAGGTTTTTTTCGATATAAGATAATATACAAATAATACAGATAATATATATAGTACGATTTAATGATGGCAAATGAGATGTACACAGAATTTACTGAAAAATATTTGAAAACATTACTTTGACATGGATGCATAGTTATGGTAACCATCATTACCATTTACAGATAAGAGAGATCACCAGAACACGAATTCTAGTTCATCAATCATGACATGAACAAGGAAATGTGATTTTGATGTGTTCTGTGTACAGATGAGAAGGTTATGGGCCATATAAGGGAGCTCCAGATGAAGCCAGAAGATTTTGACCGAGTGAAGGTGATCGGTAGAGGAGCATTCGGAGAAGTCCAGTTGGTGAGTGTGTTTGTGTGAGACAATTTCAGGATAATATGTATATGCATATGTGTTGACATGAAATCAAAATTGACCCTATCTACTAGTGCACATTACTAGTCTTGTGGTAAACAATTCATCCGTGCAAGCTTAATCACCAAAAAAAAAAAAAATTACCTTTGTAATCTTTGATCAAAATCTAAAAATATACTTTCCCTCTGGATTGGCGTTTCTTTTCTGATGACGTCAGTTCTGATGACATCCCCTCCAACGGTCAGCCTGCTGCGAACTTTGACAGCGAGCTGAATGGAACA
Source organism: Ctenopharyngodon idella (assembly GCF_019924925.1). Taxonomy (NCBI): domain Eukaryota; kingdom Metazoa; phylum Chordata; class Actinopteri; order Cypriniformes; family Xenocyprididae; genus Ctenopharyngodon; species Ctenopharyngodon idella. The sequence goes on along the minus strand of NC_067232.1, from coordinate 14,088,994 downwards.
CCCACTTTTCTAGATCCAATCAGTTCTTAGTGGGGAAAAAACAAAACGCGCCCTGTATTTATGTCATTCAATATTCCGTTTCACTTGGAAAATATGTCACAACACTGAAGTCGGTTGCAGCTTCAGGTTCACTTTCTTACAAGATCAAATATGTTAAATGTTGTTAAATTTAATAGTTAATCCATTGATATAATTTGACATTCCAGCTGTATCTTATAATGTTTGATATAATTTGACATTCCATCTTATCTCATAATGTTTTAGCTAGTTTGAGTAAATAAATGCTAATGCTATTTATTTATAGATCAGACCTAGATTGGACTTTTAATGGAAGTAAAACAGGGTCCCTGTTGGTCTTTTAAAAGTCTCAAGTCTTAAATTCAGATTGATCAAATTTAAGGCCATAAAAAGTCTTGAATATCTAGTATCCTAAATTATTATTTTTAAGAGGTCTTAAATTTGTTGATGGAAAAAACAGGAATCATGATATGGCTTAATGTGATTGATTATTAAACTTCAAAAGGCTATGATTTAATTAAATGTGAGTGCTGCATGTTCAAAGTAAATACATGCCGCTGTTGCGCGTTCTACAAACGGTTTGCATTTGGTGTAGTTCTTAACTGGTGGATTGAAAAGAAGCAAATGTGCATTCTGAAAACTTTGTTTTTGTCCAAACCTGTACTTGAACTGTAAAGTTGTTTGAATTGTGGCTTTTACAGTCATTTTATGGTTTAGGATAGTTATGGTTTTTACCATAAACATGGTCCTACTCTGCTCATATGGCAATAATTTTATTTGTGCAGGACTTAAAAAAGGTCTTAAAAGCCTTACATTTGATTTTAAAAACGCTGCAGATACCCTTGTAAAAGACATTCGAGAGTCTTTGTATGATGTAATAAAATCATCAATTCAGCCATTGTATAATAGCACACATAAGTTACACTGTTAAATCAATCTGCAGCATAAATAGAACATTATATGGCCCTAAATGCATCACATTTTGAAAGCACAATATACATAATAAAGGAACACTCCACTTTTTTTGAAAATAGGCTCATTTTCCAACTCCCCTAGAGTTAAACAGTTGAGTTTTACCGTTTTCGAATCCACTCTGCCGATCTCCGGGTCTGGCGGTACCACTTTTAGCATAGCTTAGCATAGTTCATTGAATCTGATTAGACCGTTAGCATCTTGCTCAAAAATGACCAAAGAGTTTCGATATTTTTCCTAATTAAAATTTGACTCTTCTGTAGTTACATCGTGTACTAAGACCGACGGAAAATGAAAAGTTGGGTACCCATGGTATGGCAGCAAAGTTCCTTGATTATTACGCCGGAATGAGAGTATAGTTCCTAGCCATATTGGTCTAAAAAAAAATCGCAACTTTTCAAGACTTGATTCCATTTTTGAGCGAGATGCTAACAGTCTAATCAGATTCAATGAACTATGCTAAGCTATGCTAAAAGTGGTACCGCCAGACCCGGAGATCAGCAGAGTGGATTCGAAAACGGTAAAACTCAACTGTTTAACTCTAGGGGAGCTGGAAAATGAGCCTATTTTCAAAAAAAGTGGAGTGTTCCTTTAAAGGCAAATATGAGCAGGTTCAAATTAACTACACAAGAATGATATTAATTGCAGTTATTTTAATCTATTAACAGGCACGCTTTAAATAAATGTAATGTGTAATTGTCTCTATGTATGCGTTAAGTGTGTTCAGTTGTACCAAGTGCTGCAAGCAGTTCTGTGTGCTTCCTCTTGAATGACCCCATGTAATTGAATATTTACATGTCAGATGTATAAAAGATGTAGAGACCGTGTGTAGTTTTGTATTGTGTCGTCACTCTGGGTGTGTATTCGTGATAGTCAGGGGAGAGATGCAGTGGGATGAGTCTGAACAAGCCTGCAGACAAAAACAACATGATTACCCAGTATTCTCCTCTGTCAGTTGTCTGACAGGGGCTGTGTGGGTGCATTGCACCTAAAGCACAACAACAGAGGGTGCTTTAAAATGTCTGTGTTGAAGGCAAAACAGCCTCTCACAGAGTGTTCACTGCTGTTATTTTTAAATCGTTTTGGGAGCGAGGCACAGGATCTGAAAATGTAGTTTGTGAGTGTTTTAGTAATGAATTAAGTCTCACAAAAGGTATGTGATGTGGTTTTGTTATGATGTGTTTGTGTAGGTTAGGCATAAGGCCTCTCAGAAGGTGTATGCAATGAAGGTGCTCAGTAAGTTTGAAATGATCAAACGCTCAGATTCTGCCTTCTTCTGGGAGGAACGTGACATCATGGCATTTGCCGACAGCCCATGGGTCGTACAGGTAAGATGTGCCGACAAATAGTTTTTTTGAATCCACAAACTTGTGTTGTGTGTGTGTGTATGCACCCCTTACATGTGCAACAATGGTTTTTCACATACAAATACCCGCTATGATGGTACGAGTAAATCGAATATGCTCTTTCCAAACATTAAATATCACATGACTATCCAATAAGTATGTACTCTCCCGTTCAGTTTGGAGTCAGTAAGATTTTTTTTTTTTTTTTTAAATGTTATGCTTTAAGCAAGGATGCATTAAATTGTGTAAAAGTGACAGTAAAGACTTTTATATTGTTACAAAGAATCCTAAAAAATGCATCACAGTCTCCACAAAAAATATTAAGCAGCACAACTGTTTTAAACATTGATATTAATAAGAAATGTTTGAGCATCAAATCAGCAAAGAAAATTTAGCTTTGCTATCACAGTAATACAAGTCATTTATAAAATATATTAAAAGAGAAAATTGTTATTTTAAATTGTAATATCCACAACATTACTTTTTTTTTTTTACTGTATTTTTAATCAAATAAATGGTGAGCATAATTTTAGGGTCTTTTAACTAGCTGCTTATTATCATGCATACTACTAGAATATTGGCTATTTATTAGTAATTATTAAGCACAAATTAATGCCTTATTCTGCATGACCTTATTCTACATTCTTAATCCTACCCAATACCTAAATTTAACAACCAACTTACTAACTATTAATAAGCAGTAAATTAGGAGTTTGAGGGAAAAGTCGTAGTTAATAGTTTATATGTGTTCCCTATACTAAAGTGTTACCAAAAAAGAAATTACCGACCCCAAACGGTGTATTTTTTCTGTTATGATTATTATGATCACATTTAAATAATAGTGAAATGGGATGCTTTTAGTTTTTTAGCAAATTTAAAAACATTATTTAAGAGTCAGTCAGATTCCGATTTTATGCTTTAAATGACAAATATTTTGTTTCAGTTGAGTTTTTTGTTTTTATTAATTAATTAGCTAGATGTTCCAGTTAAAAAAATGTTAAATTATGTGTTGTCTTTATTGGACCAGAAATATCTCTAGCTCTTGTAGCTTAGCACATATACAATGTCAGACTACTAACACATATTGTCTTTATTCCCCCTCTCTTTTCTCGATTCTTTCTCATCTTCTCCTCAGCTGTGCTGTGCTTTCCAGGATGATCGTTCTCTCTACATGGTAATGGAATACATGCCAGGAGGTGACCTAGTCAATCTCACCAGCACATACGACGTTCCAGAGAAGTGGGCAAAGTTCTACACTGCTGAGGTTGTGTTGGCTTTGGATGCTATTCACTCCATGGGCTTTATTCACCGAGACGTCAAACCAGACAACATGCTGCTGGACCGCTATGGACACCTCAAACTTGCCGACTTTGGGACCTGCATGAAAATGGACGGGGTGAGGGGTCAACCGGTTATTGCAATACAAAAATTTGTTGTTCACAGGCTCTTGTCAAAACTGCAGGCTCTCTCTTCCTGAGCGCAGGGATTTTTAGCTCACCCCTGGATGTAATTGCATGATAAATACCTTGAATACATGCCAGTTCTTGTCCAAACTCAAGGAACCAAAAAAAAAAAAAAAACCTCAGCCTTCTTCTCATTCCTTTATCTCTGAATGAGGAAGACCTCAGGTGGGTTCAGAGGTCATAGTGTCAAGCTGGGGCTAAGAAGCTGTTGTATTTTAAAAACGGTCAGTTTGTGTTGATTACAGATTAAATGTGGCAAGATCGACTTTTTCCTATCTGCTTTAGTTTTATAGGTAGTCAGCACTCGAAAATGGTAGCTCACTTATATTTGCTGTATTGAAGGTATCTTTGTGATCCTGTTTTGCATGTTTTCTGCTTTATTGCTATAATATGTCAAATCTTGATTATAAGGGTCTGGGATACTTGGACAAATGTTATTTGCTTGATAGTCCTTAAGATTCTTTTTTTAAACAACTTTTTTTGACTTGAAGGCTCCCTAATGTCTAACACAGTATTCAAAGCCCCCCTACATAGGCTATAAATAAGAAAAACATGTTGGTAACACTTTATTTTGATAGTCCACTTTAGACATTCTACTAACTCTAAGTAACTTTGCAACTACATGTCAATTTATTCTACTAACCCTAACCTAACAGCCTACTAATACTCTCTTGAGAGTTAGTTGACATGTAGTTGCAAAGTTACTTAGAGTTAGTAGAGTGTCTAAAGTGGACTATTAAAATAGTGTAACCAATGTTTTGTTAGCATTTTAATTTAGAGTTAGATTTATATTGATAAAAAATTATCAACTTTTTAAATAATTTGTTTTTGTGTTTAATAAGTTAGCTGAGCCCTCTCAGAACTACTGTCCTAAACTACCACCACATCAAATACAAAAGTTGCCTTAAATGTGCAGAATATTATAATTATATTATATAATAATTAAACACTTTGCTAGGATACTTTTGAAATAATTGTCTGGTTGCTCTGTTAGTCTGCAGATCTCTACTGTCTGTCAGCAGTAGATTTTGATATATTTGCTGTATTAAGTTTTAGATTGTTTATAGTGTTTTCACGGCTGATTTTTTTTTTTTTTTTTTTTTCCCCATCTTTTAAATATGAACATTACATATTACCACAGTAGACATTAGCTATTCATTCAACAACAATGACCTCTGAGATGGTAGATACTTCCTAGCTACTGTGTCTGCAGGGGCACTGAACTCAAAACGGCCACAATCCAGCCAATGAATCAAGGCTGGACATACTGCTTGTGTGATATTACAGTGCCATCTAGAGTAGAGTAGCAAAACTACACACTGAGGAAAAAAATGTTTGTATTGGAATATTTTTGAATTGGAATATATATATATTTTTTTTATTAGTGCCAGAATCAGTATGTGTATTAAAACGGGTTGATACTTTTCAGCTATCATGCATGAATAAATAAAATAAAAATAACTGATTTAACATAATACAAAAATTATTAAATTTTTAAATAATTCTAGAAATTCACTTATGTTCAGTGTAAACACATTATTTGTACATTGTGTATATTGCTGTCTATAGTTTATAGATATACCTTTAACTCATGGATTGGTTGATTGTTTATAGACGGGGATGGTTCATTGTGACACTGCGGTTGGAACCCCTGATTACATCTCGCCGGAGGTTCTCAAGTCTCAGGGAGGGGACGGATACTACGGACGCGAGTGTGACTGGTGGTCGGTGGGAGTATTTATCTACGAGATGTTGGTTGGTGAGTCAGGAATGTATGTGTTTGTCTAAACTAAATGTTTGTGGTATTAGTTTATTAAATGAGATAAATGTTTGTGTGTATGTGTATAGGTGATACACCGTTCTACGCCGATTCTCTGGTGGGGACCTACAGTAAGATTATGGACCATAAGAACTCTCTTAACTTCCCTGATGATGTTGAGATCTCTCAAGAAGCCAAAAACATCATCTGTGCCTTTCTAACTGACAGGTGAGCTTTTACACGCACAGATAGACATGCATGTAGTCCTCTGGTCCATATGGATGCCAGGGTTCACATATGTTTGACAATGTGTTTGTGGATGTTTACATTTGGCAGGGAGGTTCGCCTGGGCCGAAATGGTGTAGAAGAAATTAAAAGACATCCTTTCTTTAGAAATGACCAGTGGACCTTCAGCACCATTAGAGAGAGTGAGTAAAACACCTGTTTCCCCCACCTCATTACTAGAGATTTTAGAATTCAAATACATGATATACACATTTCAATAGAAATGACATTAAAGTATATTTTAGTTTACAATAATTGCTTGTCAGTACATTCAGAAGTACAGTTTAACCATTTTAAGTAATTAAGTATATTATTTGAAAGCAGGGCTTGACATTAACTTTTTTGCTCACCAGCCACTGTGGCTAGTGGATTTCCAAAGTTACTAGCCACTCAGCATTTTCACTGGCCACAATTTTGACATTGATACCATGGAAAGACTGCCACATAGATGTTTTTAATATTATCTCATAATTTAGCAGCAGGAATATTAGGTTGCTGTCACTTTAAGACCTGATGCACGGATACATTATTCTATTACACATGCATTTTCTTTAACTGTTTACATTCACTTAAAACATATCTGACTGTTTACGTGAATACTCGCCAAGACCGGCATTTTGACATTATTTTGTGTGTATTTGACTGTGTAAGTGCAGTGAGCAGCGGAAAATAACTCAATTTAGTACCGAGAGGCGGCTTTATGTGCGCACACTTTGGGTGTAAGCACAAAATCTGTGGCAATGAGTAAAATTATGTGCAATCCCACGCCGAAATTCAAGCCCTGTAACACCAACAATATTCATCCAGAGCAAATGAAATTATTGAGTGACGGGAGGTGGGTTTGTGTGTCAACTCGCTGTCGGAGAGATGAGAGAGCGAGAAAGCGCAGGTGGTATTGTGTATCTGTTCTACAGAAAATGAGTATTGGAAACATTTCAGATAGTTCAGTATCAAAAAATCAATATTTTTGACAACACTACATTGCACTTAGTTTATTATTTCAGATGCTTTTTTTAAAAGACTACAATTGAAAAATGTAGGCTATATATGTTATATATAAAATTCAGTCCACCAAAGTGACTAGTAGAAGTGACTGTGTTACACGCCACTGCTGAAATCCACCCGCATTTGGTGGGTTGGCAGGTGTTAATGTCAAGCCCTGATTGAAATTTATATTATTTTTGTAATAAGTACTTTTTTTAATAAGTATGCTAAAGTGTACTTTTTTTTTTACAAGGGTGTAGCATTTGAGCAAAAACTGTTCTTTCATAGGATTAGTCTTTTGAAACTATGAAATATGGCAGAAAATGTTTTAGTATTAGTGCACACCTCAACAATTTATGTGGCATTTAAACAAACGTAACTACACTGAAATAGAAAATGGAATAAAAATGCAAATGTTCCATAACTATAATAACTGTGTTCATTACGCATTCGTATTTCTAGTGTTACCCAACTGAAACCAAAACAAGCCTGTAAGCTGGACATGAATTTGTGAGCATTGTTAGCTTTATCTCTACTATCAGTGCCCTTTACCTCAGCTGTTATAAACACACATAGTGAACCGTTTTTGTCCCGTTCTCTCCCCAGCTGCAGCCCCTGTCGTTCCAGAGCTGAGCAGTGACATAGACACCAGTAATTTTGATGAGATAGAGGAGGATAAAGGAGAAGTGGAGACCTTTCCCACACCCAAAGCCTTTGTTGGCAATCAGCTGCCCTTCGTGGGGTTCACCTACTTTAAAGAAGACCAGTAAGAGAATTCTTTTTTTGTCAATTCTTTACACTAAACTATTTCTGGTACTGTGTTGGATCACCACTTGATGTTCTGAAGCAAAACCAGTTGATAACTACCATGACAGATAATCTGGTGTGTTTTTGTGCAGGTTGTTGAATGCTGTTAACAGTTCAGCAATGAAAAATGATCTCCCAGTATCTAAGAGAGAGGTATGGCACAGATACACTCCTACTTTCATCAACTTGTATATTTAATTTAAACTGCTTTATGCTCTTTAGAGACTGGATTTAACTCATACAGTAGTAGACCCTGGTTAGAAACTTCATATGAGCATTTCAGAAGCAGGACTAAACTGATTAGTGCTTCTTGCAACATTGGTTGTAACTAATCTCTTCATTCTTTTTTTTTTTTTTTTTTTTTTTTTTACCCACAGGACAATTTAGCAGTAAGTGTTTACACTCTTAATAATGCTTAATACACAGCTTATTAGGTAGTTTATTATTTTAGGAGATTGATGACATATTAAATGAAGATCGCTTTGTTTTCCACTCAGCTCCAGAAGAAATTACATTCTCTAGAAGAACAGCTCAATATTGAAATGCAGGCCAAAGATGAGCTGGAGCAAAAACACAGAAGCAACTGTAGCCGCCTAGAAAAGATCACCAAAGAGCTTGATGAAGAGGTGAGTGGGTGTTTCATCTCTGGAACTTCAACAAAGTTGTATGCAGGAATATACAGTGTTCTTAACACTTTGCACGTGTTTATAGATAAATGGCAGAAAAGTGTTGGAGACGTCTCTGAGACAGCTGGAGAGAGAGAAAGCTCTCCTGCAGCACAAGAGCGTAGAAAGTCACCGCAGAGCGGAGAGTGAAGCCGACCGCAAACGCTGCCTGGAGAATGAAGTGAACAGTCTGAGGGATCAGCTGGATGAAATGAAGAAGAAAAACCAGAACTCACACATCTCCAATGAGAAGAACATCCACTTGCAGAAACAGGTTTGTGGGTTTGAGAAGAGTCTATCACATCCAGAAAACTTGCTATGTCTGTTGTTCAGGTTCAGTTGAATGTCAGGTAGATTTTAATTCAAGAATATGTGGTCTTGATTATCCAGTTTTTTGAGGACCATCAGAGTGGCTTCATTAGTTAAAGCGTTATAACGTGGATTTGATTAAGGTGTGTAAATCTCTTCACAACCTGCAATGTCATGAGAAATGTAACAAATCATGTAAAAATTTATATTTTTTTGGAAAATTAAACATTTTATGGAACTTTGATAATTGCCTTAATCTTTTAAACATCTGAGAAGATAATGATCAAACTTCCCGAATCTATGCTCATGAGAGTCAATTATGTATTATGCATTAGGTACGTTATCATCTCTGACAGACAGCATGTTGAAGCCGCTCAGGCTGCCATTTTCACCCTCTTCTCGAAAAGCGATGAAGTAGTCAAAACATCTGGTAGTGTGGGTTTTCCAGGAAATGCGTGTACTCCCTGGACCTCTGCTTCTCGTAAATACTACCATGTATTGTGCACGTTATTTTTTTTGACAGACATCGATTTCGTGATATTCAAATGATGTGGATTTGAAAACGGATGGATTTCAAGGTAATAATTATTTCTTAGCTGGCAAGTATTTAGTGGAGTGATTGATGGTTGATGGCCACGAGTGTGTTATGTCTATAATTTTAGTTCTAATATTCCAACCAACAGCCAGCCTAAGTTTTTGACGGACGTGATAACATGCGGTAGGGCTGAACTATGTTTGATTTTTGGGTCATTTTAAAATGCGCTGAAGACATTCGAAATGCTTTTTGCGTAGTTCATTATACCTATTTTACAGAATAAAGTTTATTTTGTGGCTTAAATTGCATGTTACTCGGAGACTGACATGTTTGGCTTGTCAAAAATGTTACATTTAGCTGTTGCAAATTCGTTGACTTTTGAAAATCAAGTTTTGTTTTTTTTTGTTTGTTTTTTCCAGGGATGATGGAGTGGTTTTAAGTTGTTTGTCTCATATATATCTTTTATTTTTTTATTTAAACCCATGAAAATGCAGATCCTGTTGTAAATAATTTTGACCATTCAAAAGTTTGGGGTCAAGTCTGTTATTGAATAAAGATGTATTAAATTGATCAAAAGTGACAGTGAAGACATTATGACACAAAAGATTTCTATTTCTAATAAATATTGTTCTTTTGAACTTTATATTCAGCAACAAAAATATTAAGCAGTACAACTGTTTTCAATATTGATGATAAAAAAAAAATTCTTAAGCAGCAAATCGGCATATTAGAATGATTTCTGAAGGATCATGTGACACTGAAGACTGAGTAATGATGCTAAAAAAAATTCAGCTCTGCATCACAGAAATAAATTACATTTTAAAATATTGTATAGAAAACAGTTATTTAAATATTAAAATAGTATATTAAAATAGAAAAGTTATTTTAAATTGTAATAATATTTCACAATATTACCGTTTTTACTGTATTTTTTTATTAAATAAATGCAGCCTGCGAGACTTTTCAAAAACATTTTTAAAACCTTACCGATCCCAAACTTTTTCACTGTAGTGCATATAGTAAATACATTGTGTGTGTTATATGCTTAAATATTTATTTATTTGTTTGTTATTATTTTTTATGGTTTGAATGGCAAGTAATTAATTAATTGAAGAATTGTTTCACAAAGCATTTATGCGAATATTTTATATTGTTGTGACATTTTGTTGCATAGTCTTAAATAAGATTAATACAGTGTCTATTAAAACCAACATTCAGTTTTCTTAAAAGTAAATTTCCCAGAATTATGGGTCTGTATTCCTGGAGAAATCTATGGCTGTGTGTCTTTCTAAATTAACAGAATGACCCTAGTAGCATAATGTCATTTCCCTATGACAATCCCGTGTCTCTCTCTGGCAGCTTGATGAGGCGAATGCATTACTGCGGGCAGAATCTGATGCGGCAACTCGGCTGCGTAAAGCTCAGACAGAGGCCTCAAAACAGCTGCAGCAGCTGGAGGCTCATGCAAGAGAACTGCAAGACAAATGCTGCATGCTGGAGAACAGCAAGCTCACGCTGGAGAGGGAGAACATCAGCCTGCAGGCAGCGCTGGATACAGAGAAACGAGAGCAAACCCAGGGCTCTGAGACTATCTCTGATCTACAGGGTAAGTGTGTATCCCTTCTTTTGGAAGTATCATATCAATTCACAAGCAACCGTATTCATCCACATTCCACCTCTTATCCGTAGCACGAATCTCTGGTTTGGAGGAAGAAGTGAAACAGGTGAGACAAGCCCTGTCTAAAGCTGAGACAGAGAAGAGGCAACTTCAGGAGAAGCTAACAGACCTGGAGAAGGTAAACAAATACTTTCTTTCTCATACTCATTCCCTCCCTTGTTGTGACATCAGACGTCATTTGTACCTTCCTCATTCCCAGCATTCACTGCTGGAGAAATGTACTCAGATGGCTATTAGAAAGCCACGAAGTTGATGTACTGGTGGTGTTTACTCTGTTTATTGCATGTTATGTCTAGCCCCTCTTGTAATGTCTCTCCCACTCTCTCTCTCTGTGTGTGTGTGTGTGTGTGTGTGTGTGTGTGTGTGTGTGTGTGTGTGTATGACCAATAGGAGAAGAGCAATAACCAGATTGACATGACCTATAAGCTGAAGGTGTTGCAGCAGGGTTTGGAGCAGGAGGAGGCGGCACACAAAGCCACAAAAGCTCGACTTGCTGACAAGAACAAGATCAGCGAGTCCATTGAAGGAGCAAAATCAGAGGCTGTGAAGGGTATGAGATCATATGAATCACATTCTGAATGCAGTTTTCTTTCTTGTGTTGGTGTATTTCCTATTAAAACAGGTAGATTACATAAATTAAAGACCTGTAAACTAACAGAAGTGGACTAAAAGCCACAAAACCCCAAATATTTTATTTATTTATTTTTTTTGTCGGCACCTATAGCCTTGTGGCGGTTGCGCTTCGGCGACCCAAGTTCAAGTCCTGGCTCGTGGACCTTTCCCGATGCCTTCCCCCCTCTCTCTCCCGATGCCTTCTCTCTCTCTCTCTCTCTCTCTCTCTCTCTCTCTCTCTCTCTCTCTCTCTCTCTCTCTCTCTCTCTCTCTCTCTCTCTCTCTCTCTCTCTCTCTCTCTCTCTCTCTCTCTCTCTCTCTCTCTCTCCCCCCCCCAATTTGCTTCCTGTCAACTGACTGTCCTATCTCAATAAAAAAGGAAAAAATGCCAAAAAAGAAAATTTTAATTTCATTTTAATAATAGTGCCATGACAGTAAAGTGCACTTTGAAGGGTGGGGAACATGTTGGTTTAGATTAGCACAGACAAGACAGAGCCCAGAGTTACATAGCAGAATTGATAAAAAGGTGAATTTATGGTTTTTGTAAACATAACAGGATTTTATTGCTTGTTAACATGTCTGTTTTTGTGTGTTTTTCTAGAGCTTGAACAAAAGCTGCAGGAGGAACGTTCCTCTAAACTGCGTGTGGAGAACAGGTTGTTAGAACTGGAGAAGAAGAACTCCATGCTTGACTGTGATTATAAACAGTCATTGCAGAAACTAGAGGAACTGCGGCGACATAAGGAGAGACTCACAGAAGAAGTATGTGCAGTGTATAAATGTATTTTTGCTACACCAATGCCAAACAGCAATATTAAAATGATTTCTGAAGGATCATGAGACGTTCAGGACTGGAGTAATGGCTGCTGAAAATTCAGCTTTGCCATCACAGAAATAAAGTACACAGATCTACAGATTCTTCTGATCTTTCTCTTTGTCTAGGTGAAGAATCTGAATCTGAAGATCGAGCAAGAAGTTCAGAAACGCACTTTGACTCAGAATGACCTAAAAGTTCAAAACCAGCAGCTCAGCACCCTTCGAACATCAGAGAAACAACTCAAACAGGAGATCAACCACCTGCTGGAAATCAAACGCAGCCTGGAAAAACAAAACGTGGAGCTGCGCAAGTATGCAACACACATGCAAATTAACTCATTGAATATAAAAAATCTTAATAGCTGGCATCTTAATAAAACCTTTCTTCTGTTTTTTCAAATATTGAATAATTTTCTGTGTGTGTTTCTAGGGAGCGTCAGGATTCGGATGGACAGATGAAGGAACTGCAGGATCAGTTGGAGGCAGAGCAATATTTTTCCGTAAGAAGTCTAAACTCTTTCCCTTGCAGAAACAAATCGAACACTCCAAAGTCTGACAAGATTGTGTGTTCCTGGTAAACCCTACGTTATGGGGACAAAAGGACATTTTAAACTGTTTATAAATTATACAGAATGATGTTTTTTGAAAAAAAAATAAAAAATGCAAGAAAATGTAAGTTTTCTGTGAGGATTGTGTTTAGGGGTTTGGGTTAGGGGATAGAATATACAGTTTGTACAGTATAAAAATCATTGTCTATGGAAAGTTCCCATAATGGAAACCCAATGTGTGTGTGTAGACGCTGTATAAGACACAGGTGCGGGAGCTGAAGGAAGAGTGTGAGGAGAAAAATAAACTCTATAAAGATGTGCAGCAGAGTCTACAAGAGCTACAAGAGGAAAGGTGAGATATATATCCAACAACAAGCAGCCAAGTGTACAAAAAAGGTTTTAATCCACTGAATTATATAAAGAAAATGCATTACAACATGGTTATGTCATATGTAAAATATTTCTGGGTCAGAATCTCATACTGCAAATTTAAAGTCTATATGTGTATATGTTAGTTTAATTTCTGTGTACCTTTTTTTTTCCTCGTCTCTTTGTCAGGGATTCTCTTGCGGCCCAGTTAGAGATCACACTAACGAAAGCTGACTCCGAGCAACTGGCACGCTCCATTGCGGAGGAGCAGTATTCCGACCTGGAGAAGGAGAAGATCATGAAGGAGCTGGAGATCAAAGAGATGATGGCCAGACACAGACAGGAGCTCGCTGAAAAAGACACCACCATCACCTCTGTGAGTTACACAGCATGTCAGCTATAAGCCAGAATCAGAGATCACATTTAGTTTTGAAGCAGTCTTGAGGAACTTGTTGGGTTTAATTGTCCCATCTCTATACAGTTAGAGGAAGCTAATCGCACATTGACAAATGATGTTGCGAACCTGGCCAATGAGAAGGAAGAACTCAACAACAAGCTAAAGGAGGCACAAGACTGTAAGTGGCTAAATATGTTGACCTCAATGTATATGTTTATGTATAGTGTGTATTTATATTATATTATATTATATTATAGAACTTAAGTTCAAAATAACAATATTTTCAAAAATATTTAATAAAAAATGTAAATTAACATTTTACATTTTCAGAGCTGTTCACACAGGAATAATTTTATATTTCCACAGCTTCAGTTGCATATTTAAGATATTCAGTGCACATTCCAACATATTTTAATATGCCATCTGCATTGAAATTTTTTAGAGCTTAAAACAAGCATTGATTGACCCACAGTATCCTTAGCAAACTCATGGTAATCAGAGGAACACTGTTGGGGATTTTGCTGTAACTCCTGTTTCTAGCTGAGTAACAGGTTTCACAGTGGCTGTGAGTTTGGCTTTTTGTGTCTCTGTTAATACTGAGAGCATTTTGGATTTGCAGACCTGCAGAATCTGAAGAATGAAGAGCAGTCCATCACTCAGGTGAAACTGGCCCTTGAGAAACAGCTGCAGTCAGAGAGAACTCTCAAAACACAGGTACACCATAACATTTTCCTTTGAGCAAATGAATAAATCAAACTCAATTTGAGTCCGATTTGCTACATTATTTATTTTTCTCTTTTCTGTTGGCTCTTTTCTATCTGTCAGGCGGTGAACAAGCTGGCAGAGATCATGAACAGAAAGGAGGTCAGAGGTGGTGGCTCTCGCCGTGGAAATGATACAGACGTGAGGAGGAAGGAGAAAGAAAACAGGAAGTTGCAGCTGGAGCTTCGTTCTGAGAAGGAGAAGCTCAACAGCACCATCATCAAATACCAGAGAGAAATCAACGACATGCAAGCGGTATGACCGCTAATCAGTGTCTGAAGAATGCCACGCTGCTCCACGGGTAGCCAGAATACTCTTTTCTAACTCTTGTTTATTTCCTGCAGCAATTGGCGGACGAGTCTCAGGTGCGTATCGAGCTGCAGATGGCTCTCGACAGTAAAGACAGTGATATTGAGCAGCTGCGCGGCCTACTGAACTCTCTCAACATCCAGTCGCTCGACTCTGCCAGTATGAGCAGCGGTCCTGACATGGACACTGACGAGTCACTACCAGGTACTCTTAAGTTCTTTTCCTCTCTGCTCTTTCATAACCTTTTCTTTTATTCACTTACCTCTTTTTGTCTTTCTCCACATCGTTCTGTGTCACCCTCCCTTCTTTCTGCTTAGTTTTGATCCGATTTTCAGTTCAACTTTCACCCTTCACTTCACTGCAGAGCCTGACCCCACAGGTGACCTGCATGGCGTTCAGTGCATGACCTTTTGACCTCTTAAGTCTTGACTGGACATCATGCCTTCCCATGTCAGGCTTTTCTCTGGTGTATTTTTATAAAGCTGCTCTGTTTTATTATACATGTCTTCCTCACTGTTGTACAGAGACAAGACTGGAAGGTTGGCTGTCTTTACCAGTGAGGAACAACACCAAACGCTTCGGATGGGAAAGGAAGGTACGTTTTTTGACAAGCATGTTGCATTTTTAAAGTAAGCAGTTAGCTAAGAATGCTGTGATACCATGCTGTTAAAAAAGGCTATTAACATCAACATGACATCAAAATGGGCCAATCAGTTAAGTAATCAGTGCTTCAATTTTTTTCCCAGATTATTCAAAACAAACAAGTCAAAGAAAATAGAAAATAAAAAAGTAAACTACAAAGAAACAAGTTAAAAAAAAGAACATGATAATAGTAGAACCAAGATGCAAATGAGGTAAACAGTGTACTGTAACTTTTTGCTGTGGTCTTCATTGTATTAGCATTTAATTTAGATCTCTTATTAAATAGTATACTGATATGACATCAGGGTTGGATGTAAATGGGAATGTAAATTAGTTTTTATTAAGCTTATTAAATCTGTGGTCAGCATTGTTATCGTTATCTAAAACTTTTAAAATAATTAAATAAAGCTGAAATAAAAGTGAGTGAATAAAATAAACCTGTTCAATTTGAATAATTAACCAATCTCATATTGTCTGCAACTACATGATAAATACTAATAAACAGGACTAAACCTCAAATGACTTTGCAACAATAGCTAAACCCCTAGAGCTGCAGTGCTACATAGTACAGTCAGGTACAGTACCATGATACTTCTGCATCTGAAATCCCATACAACCCCGTCATGCAGGATTCAGTGAGTCTTTTGTTTCTTTTCTCTCCTCTAGTATGTTGTGGTGAGCAGCAAGAAGATTCTCTTCTACAACAGCGAGCAGGACAAAGAGCTTTCCAATCCTTACATGGTGTTGGACATAGAGTGAGTCCTTTCACCTTTCAGATCCATTTCTTTAAAACAAATAAGCTGGACCCAGTGTTGTCCTGTATCATTTTGACTAACTTATATCCTCTGTCATCTTGTCTTTATCTTAATTTCTCTGGTATTCTCTAGTAAACTTTTCCATGTGCGTTCGGTAACTCAGACGGACGTTTATCGTGCTGACGCCAAAGAGATCCCCAGAATATTCCAGGTATAATGGCACACCACAGATAACACAGGCAGGGTATCAGGGTACTTTGAAACTTGAAACCTGTGAAAGTTTTATAAGATATGCCATAAGGCATAAGGATGATGGTTGTAAGCAAATGTCTTATCACTTGTCATTGGTTCCTCCAGATCTTGTACGCAAATGAGGGCGAGAGCAAGAAAGAGCAAGAGCTGGAACCTCTTCCTGGGGACAAGTCCAGCTACATTTGCCATAAGGGTCATGAGTTCATCCCAACCCTGTACCACTTTCCCACTAACTGTGAAGCCTGTACCAAACCCCTGTGGAACATGTTCAAACCACCTCCAGCCCTCGAATGCAGACGATGCCACATCAAGTGCCACAAAGACCACATGGACAAGAAAGAGGAAGTCGTTGCCCCCTGCAAAGGTGAGAAGAGGTTTTCTTCTTACTACCTTAATGGTTTTAAGGGAATTTTAAATACATGTTGTATTAAAATGTTCAGCAATTTTGTATATGGGTTAGGGTGGCCCTTATTGGGGGGTAAACATTTTTTTTTTTTTGAAATGTTAACCTCTCACCCCCTCATTTGTTTCTCCACTAAAAGTAAGTAATGTATGCAAAATTTCATCCAGATAATTTGTCATTTAGGGTATGCTCAAAGCATGCATCTTTTTATCAACATGTACTTGATATCTGATTGGTGATATTAGCAAAGGTTTCGTTCACTGTTAAAATTTTGACTCTTGATATCAGATGGCCACTTTGCATAACCAGGATGAAGTATACTTGCTTGAAAGCAAGAAGGAGTCTTTATCACCAATTTTCTGTGGGGGCAGTCATGGCCTAATGGTTAGTGTGTCCGACGGGTAGCCCAAAGGTTGCTGGTTTGATTCCAGCACCGGCAGGAAATAACTGAGGTGCGCTTGAGCAAGACACCTAACCCTAATCGCTCCCCAAGTTCCACAGCATAATGGACACACACATTAGGTTTGCAGTGTGTGTTCACTACTCACTGCAAACCTAATGTGTGTGCACTAACTTGGTTAAATACAGAGGACAAATGCCGAGTATAAGTTACCATACTTGGCCTTCACATGTCACTTCCCCCTTTCATTGTCAATGTTCTTTGAGTATATCTGCACCGAATGGAAAAAAAAGGATATAGTGAAGCATGAAGCAGCAGTGCAGACCATGAAGGAGGTCCAAGACTATTGGGAAAAGGCCTGCAATCTCCTAAAGGCCTTTTCAGCACGCTGTGAAGAAGTTCGAAGACCTTGTTGGAAAATGGGAAGGTCTTGAAGAAGAACAAGGTCCGAAGGAGTGAAACACACCAGAAAAACAAAGAAGAATGTTGGATGGATTGTCATAAATATCTAGATCAGATCTCAATTTTGTTCCAAGTTCACTTTCTTTACAGTACAGTAATTTGACTTTTTTTTTTTTTTAACATTCTGCTTTTACATCTGCAAGAACTTTGTGGCTGAAGGATATGTCAGACTGTCATCATGATCTAGATCAGATCGCAATTTTTCAAAGATCAGTTCTTATCAGCAGCATTGTAATTTAACATTTTAAGACTAACAACACTGTTCTGCGTTCTCGTTTTTAACCTAATTCACCGTTTACAAATGGTCTTGTGTAATTATTAATTATGTGCTGTTATGGTCATTAAGACGGAATTTCAATGTTGTTGAGCACACCCTAATCGTACTCCAATCTCAGCGAAATTTAGTTTGTTTCCATTTCTCATGATGGAGAGTTAAATGGGTGGGTGAGAGCAGAAGATTTCAAAAGTCCAAAAATAAGGGCCACCCTAATATGGGTCATTTTAGTTTGTTTACATATGTGTTTCTGTATGCTTAGCATTAAAAAAAGGTTCCCTGGGTCCTGGAAAACCTGTGAAGAAATATATATATATTTCTTATTTCTTTTTCAGTTCTAAAGCATTTATTCAAGAAGAAATTACCTATTGAAAGAGCAAAAGTGCTATGAAATGGTGTTAAAAAAAACTAAATATGTATTTGTAATTTTTGTCCTTTATTCATCACACATTACTGGAAAAGTCATGGAAAAAGCGGAAAGAATTTAATACTTTTTGGCATGGACACATTACATTGATCAAAAGTGACTATTACATTTTATAATGTTACAAATGATTTCCATTTCAAATATATTCAGTTCTTTTGAACTCTTTATTCATCAAAGAATCCTGAGAATAAAAATGCATCATGTTTTCCACAGAAATATTAAGCAGCACAGTTGTTTTCAACATTGATGATAATAATAATAAGAAATATCTCTTGAGCACCAAATCAGCATATTAGAATGATTTCTGAAGGATCATGTGACACTGAAGTAATGATGCTAAAATTAAGCTTTGCATCACAGGAATAAATAACATGTCATGATAAAAATATATTAAAAGAAAATTTTAAATTGTAGAAGAAATTTTAAATTGTAATCATATTTCACAACATGACTGTTTTATTGTATTTTTGATCAAATAAATGCATCCTCCATAAATGCATTAGAGAGACCATTTAAAAAACATTAAAAACAATTCTTACCAACCCCAAATTTTTAGAAGGGTATTGTATGTTTGAAATGATTCGTCCCATTCACTTGTTTGACTCTTCTGTGCTTACTGTCTCCATCCCCAGTGAACTACGACGTGTCTACGGCTAAAAATCTGCTGTTGTTAGCCTCGTCTCAGGAGGACCAGCAGAAGTGGGTTAGTCGGCTCATGAAGAAGATCCCCAAAAAACCTCCCGCACCAGACGCCCCTCACCGCTCCTCTCCCAGAGTTCCTTCTAAAGTACAAAGCAGTCAATCCATGAGGAGACCCAGCCGACAAATACCTTCCGGCAAACCCAGGTGAGGAATAAGCCTTGACATGCTCATTTTTATGCAAAATTCTGGTAATCATGTGGCTGTGTCCAGTTCTATCTTGTGTTTTCATGTGAAGGTTTATGCTGTGTCAGTTCAAATACATTGCCCAGATTGTTACTCATCAGTTTCTGTCTCTAGAGTAAGAGGATTAAATAAAGGCCTGGTTCACATTCACACCTGACCAGAACCTTTTAGACCAGTTTGTTCAAAAATGAAAACTGTCATCATTTACTCAACCTCACATCATTCCTGTATGTCACAAAAGGAGAAGTTAAGCAGAATGCCCAATCCATTTATACATACAATACAAAACTATTGTATTTCTGTAGCATGTTTAAGAATGGAACAGAGCATTTTTGAAGTGGTTTTGGAATTAAATTTAGTGTAAACGCACGATTATTCATTTTTACATGATTATTAAATTATGTATTTTGTTAACAGCGTAATGTTGTGGAAATTAAAAAACATTAAAAAACATTTTAAAGATTTTTGGTACTTTAGTTTTGGTACTTTTTTCAATAAGTGTTCAATATAATGTTTATGTAAATAATGCTGTGTTTGTGTCAGCGACAACCAAACAGATGAGCGCTGCCATTTCTGTTGCGTATGAGAAACGTTAAACGGCCTATGCGACAGAAGCGCAATGAAACAGAGCTGCTCGTTTGAACCGCACCACAGGGAACATTTATCAGCTTGGTTCAAAAAACACTGCAGCGTGAGCTTAGAGCAAATCAAATGCATTTACTTGCTGACCGTCTCAATCACGCGACCACTAAACAGCACTGTGAGATCCAGTGAAATGCGTTCGAGATTGATGCGGGGCTCTCCCATACAAACCAAACCAAAAATTAAATGCATCGTGATTTAAACTAGTTTAAAGCCAGATAAAACAGCACTGATGTTCTCGACAACACTGACGCAGAAAACGGAGGAAACATTGAGCCACAACAATACAGTTAGAAGGCTTTCAGTCCACAAGTCGCCAACATTTACCATGATTTACTGTAATGACACTAACTGAAACCATGGGATTTTGGCAGAAATGTGGGATGTAAATATCAAATATTTATGTAGACATTAAATGTGGGTAATGGAATATAATTCCTGTATATTTTTGTGATTAAAGGGTTAGTTCACCCAAAAATGAAAATTTCTGTCATTAATTACTCACCCTCATGTCATTCTACACCCGTAAGACCTTCGTTCATCTTTGGAACGCAAATTAAGATATTTTTGATGAAATCCAAGAGGTATATGACTCATCCATAGACAGCAATTTAACCAACACTTTCAAGGTCCAGAAAAATACTAAAGACATTGTTAAAACAGTCGACGTGACTGCAGTGATTCAACAGTAATTTTATGAAGCAACGAGAATACTTTTTGTGCGCAAAAACAAAACAAAAGTAACTTAATATCTTCTCTTCTGTGTCATTCTCGTACGCTGTTTACATTCAGCGCTTCCAGGTTCTGTCAGAACACCGGCTCAGTATTGGCCAACGCTGTTCACGTGAGCAGCACGACGCATGCGTGTGATGCTGATGCAGGAGTCGGCCAATAATGAGTCAGCGTTCTGACGTAGAACCTGGAAGCGCTGAACGTAAACAGCGTAGGAGAATACATTGTGCATTTTCATTACACTAAATGTCTTTAGGCTACTGTTTTTCAGAACAAATACCATGGAAACAATATAGTTTCTTTTTACCATGGTAGTAAGGTGCAATCCGTGATTTTACCTGTGGTTAACATGATCCAAATACTATGGAAGACCAAATTTTCCCCTATGAAACAGCCCTACATGGACATTTTGTGAAATATCTTCTATTTGTGTTGCATGGAAGAAATAAAGACCTTCAAGTTTGGAACAACACACGAGTGAGTGAATGATGACAGTTTACACTTTCATTTTTGTTTGAACTGTACCTTTAACATCTTGTTCTGTAAAGTCTGATTCCAAGATGGCTGTGCATAAAATCAATGCAGAAGCTTTGGCACTGGTTACACACTAGAGTGCTACTCTATATGATACACAGGTTTGTGCACAACGTAAAGGAACCAACAGCATGTGCGGAGAAATCTGGCTTCGTCTACCACAAGGGTCATGAATTTATCCCTTTATTCTACCACTTCCCTGCCAACTGTGCGGCCTGTACCAAACCCCTGTGGAACATGTTCAAACCTCCTCTGGCTCTGGAATGCCAGAGATGCCAGATCAAATGCCACAAAGAGCACATGGACAAGAGAGATGAAGGTCTCAGACCCTGTGCTCCAGACCAGTTCAACACTGGGTGAGAGGAGAACACGACCGACCTGGAAGTTGGATGGAGAAAGTATTGGTTTATTGCGGACATGCTTCAGAAACATCATTCAAGAGCGTTCAACGTTTAAATTGCGGTGCTTAAGTAGCACAGTAATATTTATGGTGGCTAGCCGGATGTAAAGCTTGAACAGTGTTGCGCTGGGCTACTTTTTGGAACTTGGGATGCAAGGTGACCGCTTGGGCATTAACAAAGCACTTTTTCTCTTTTGTATCAAACTCAGGTTTTTAATTGTGAA
Source organism: Ctenopharyngodon idella (assembly GCF_019924925.1). NCBI lineage: Eukaryota > Metazoa > Chordata > Actinopteri > Cypriniformes > Xenocyprididae > Ctenopharyngodon > Ctenopharyngodon idella. Next base: position 14,067,328 of record NC_067232.1, on the reverse strand, counting down.
TAGTAACATTGAATTTAAAGGCTAAATACTAAAAGTATGCATCAGAAGATTTCAAACTTCATAGAGAATATATATCTTCAAGCTTATTGCACATTTAGCACCAAACTCAAAGATGCATAAAGATGGTTTCAAAGCTTCAGCAGTCATTGATCAGTGGTCTATCTTTCTTTAAAGGTAAAGTGGTTTAGCTCAGTTATAGTAATTACCTTTAATGTGCCAAGATCTAGTTTCAACTTAGCAAACTACCTCACTGTAGGGAGCCTGGGGAAGGCGTGGCTGAATGCTCTCTCCTCCACCTGCAGGCCTCTGGATTTGGAGCTTCAGGACTGGCACTGGGCTCTGGATGACGTGGATGATGTAGATTATAACCATACGTTTAATTTCTGAGGAGCATGCATAGGGTTGAAACAGGGTAACCGTTTACATAGGGGCTCTGTTCCAAAACCTTGTAAGCCTCCTACGTAGGCTGTACGTAGATTATTTGACATGATCTAATACACACTAAGGTAATCTTTAAAAACATTATTGATTTTTATAAGATTATAATATTATTATAATGCGTATTATAATGTTGTGATGCCTAATTTTACTTAAATGATTTAATTTTTATTTTATTTTAAGTTTAAACAAATATAGAAATTTAATATCATTTACCAGTAAAAAAAGCACTACTGTTCAAAAGTTTGTTTTTGAAAGAAAAAAGAAAAAAATATAGTAAAAACAGTAATACTGTGAGATATTATTACAATTTTAAATACCTTTTTTTTTAAATATTTTTTAAAATGCAGTTTATTCCTTTGATGACGAAGCTGAATTGTCAGAAAACAGTACTCTTCAGAGTCACATGATCCCGCAGAAATCAATCTAATATGCTAATTTGGTGCTCAAGAAACATTTATTATTAATGTTGAAAATATTGGTGCTGCTTAAAAAAAAAGGCTGAAAATACCAGCATTTATTTCAAAAAGATACCTTTTGTAACATTATAAATGCCTTAATTGTCACTTTTGATAAATTTAATGCTTTCTTGGTAAATAAAAGTATTAATTTCCTTTAAAAAAAAAAATAGTACTACTCTCAAACTTTTGAATGGTAGTATATGCCTAAAATAGTCTATCAAAAATTACAAACAAAATGAGATAAATTATAAATGTTGTAAATGTTATTCATTATTAAACCTTATCAATGAAAATAGTTACATGAAATTAAAAATGGACTATTTTATCCAATATTTCTATTTTTGTGATCTTTAGAGTATCAGGTCATTAATAAAGTCTAGGCTGCTCACTAGGTTTTGGAACAGTCGGAGTGCAGTGGGATTTGTTTGGTGTTGAAGCAAATTTAAGCATGTGTAAGTGTGTTCATTCTTATTGGTGTGAAAGATTTGGCCAAGATGGGATATGGATAATTTGCCATAACCTATCAGAAGTTTCTGTACCAATTCTTCTGCTCATAAACACCCTCTCCGCCCTCCAAACCCGCAGGAGGTGCTCTTGAATACAAAGCAAGCTGAATAGTTTCTCCAATCCTTTCTCATTTACTACTGAAGGAGAGGAGGTTTGTTCAGAGAATTGGTATTTGGCCTGTTTGTTTCTTATTTGACATTTGACCCTCTTGCCCTAGTCCCCCTCGACTGGACACTCCAAAGATGAGGCGAGAAGACTCCATCAACAGCATTCTGAACAAATGAGTCCGTTGGCTTGCCGTGTTTACAAACTGTTTCTCAAAAAGACATTTCAACTGTACTGTAAAAGGAAAAAGAATGAGAGAATGTGCATTAAAACAGTATTTTTATTTTAGGTCTTTGTTCCCTTTTGCAATAAAAGTTTGCAACTGTTGTGTGTGTTTGCAGGTGTATTAATCTGCTTCTCTTGAGCATGATGGCATGTACGCTGTGGTGCAGTTTTTATTATTACCGAAGGATTTTTCTTTTCTCTTGGGTTAGAATGTGGTAAAACTAACTTTCTCTTTGTCTTTCTCTTTCTCGATTTCTCCCTCTTTCTCTAGTTAACCTTATATTGGGAATCTGGTGCTGCTACATGGTGATTTGGGGTTCTTCCTGTCACATCAACAAAAGACCTTTGTCGTAACTTTTCGCACATTTTGGCAAATCCAAAAAAAGTGAGAGATGCACAAATGTTGATGAAGGCTTTGCTGTCGTGATATGGCTTTTATTTTCTGGGCATGCAGTTGCTTCGACTTCAAGAGCACAACAGATCTACACAGAACTGAAGGGTCAGAGTCACACCAAACTTCTTATTCATTCAAGGCCAGAGTTGACCTGAACGCTAAGACTGAACCGGCCAGAGATTGTGGACGACAGCTGGGTCTGCCCGTAGTTTTTTTTTTTTTTTGGTTTTGTTTTGGGGGGGGGGGGGAGGGGGAGTTGACTTTCTAATGGCTGAATATAGACGATAGTGCAACACACCACATAAATGGTTAGAAAACACCACTACATATGTTTCTCATTCCTTCAGAAATGCAAGTGCAACTCTAGTGTTTCTTGTAGAGTGTTTTTATATTTGTTTACCCCACTGTGTGGTCAAAGCTTGATTTAACCCTCTTTGATCATGAATGCATCCCATAATGCTCTCCTGGACACCTGTGCTGCTCACTCCCTAGTATGAGTTGACTGTAATCTGAGGAGGAACCACCTTTATTAACGGGTATGATTAACAGTGATCAACATCTAGATGTGAGCTGTGCATGTGGGCAGGAGTTTCTAAAATGTTTCCAGATTTGAAATTGATCTGCAGTCTGTTTTTGGCCTTATGAATTTGATCATCAGCTGTTAAAAGTTGAGATTTTGAGTTTCATGCTATGACTTAAGACTAAAACTGATTCACCTTCAAAGCACATAACTGAAATGTTCGTAAGATGGCGGAATGTCTAAAAACCATGTTTAAATTCACTAAAGAAATTTCTTTGAATTTTTTTTTTCGTGATTTGAAGTGGTCGATGTTTGTTTTTTGTGTATCTTCACCTTAGCAAACAGTGTGTATCTCTGGGTGTGCTGTGAATGCATATCCGTGTTCTTTTACACGTTATATATATATATATATGTATATGAATATACAGCGTATATTTGACCTGCCATCTTACCAGTTGGTTTGCTATTTATACAGGTCTGGGCACTTTTTTTATTTTAAAGCGCTGCCTCCAGATTTGCATGTTTTATATTGATGTACTGTTTGACCATAAAATGAAAAGCATATGTAGCCGTGTTGTTTGGAGACCTTGTATAACATTTGCTTATTTTTGTAAACAAAAGTAGTCAGTTAAATCGGTATATAGCTGTGAATGTAGTAAAAGGAAGTAAAGTTTTAATATAAACAATGTGGTCATTCCTTTGTCTGCTCTTCATCACAGGAATAATATATATACTTATACCAACTATGATGCTTTTGTTTAAAAAAAACAAAGAAAAAAGGGGGTTAAAAAAAACATCTTTTGCGTTCATTATCTGGGGTATCCTGTTAATTATCAAAAGAATGCCTCTGAAAATGAATTTTAAAAATGATAATTTTTATTTTATAAATACGTAATAAAGAATAAAAAAAATTCCACACAAAAGGAATGTTTATTGATTTATAAAATCCAAAAGATCTATTAAAGTACTTAGGAAAGAGACAGTTGTGCTTTATAGACCTAAAAATCATTGAAATCTTCATGAACATTTTCTAATAATCTTGTACTTGAACATTGCTTGATCTGAGTGACTTCAGAAGAGTCCTACTGTTTGTTTTTTCTTCAGTAATATAAAGTGAATAAGCTTAACACAACATCAGTAATATATGAAAGGTATCCAGTTCAGAAAACCCTGCCTTCATTATATCAGCATATGATACAGTTCAATATAAAACAGTGCATATTTCAGCATATGTAAACATCATCCCTGTGTGAACTACAATAAACAGTCTGATCAGCAGCCTGATATCATTAAATCAATTTGAACAGTTCTTTAGCTGAAAATTGAAAACTACCAAACTACTAACTTAAAAACCATAACAGTATATCTGTAACATGTACAAATGCAGGAACTTGAAACAACCTCACTGGAATTATAAGGAACAATGTAAGAATGAGGGGAGGATACTAGGAATGTATGTACTGTTTCATAACACTTTGGTCAAACTTCTGATGTGACAAATGATATTCATCATCAATTTGGGTTCCACAACATTCACGTCTGAGATTCAAAGCAATTGAGAGCAGAAAACTACTCTGTCCCACATCTCAAAACATACTAGATTCGCATGTCCTGAAGAAAACACCAGTGCTTGCAAGGCAGCAAAATAAACGTGTAGAAAATTTTAAAGTTTAAGATATGTCAAGGTGGATAAAAATGGTTAGATGCAAGGAAGACAAGACGATGCAAAAATTATCACTGTTGCATTTAGAATTGAAGATTTTTAAATGTAATACATTTCTTAAGTACTAAATTTACAAGAAAAAAATAGATTAGCACACCTTATATTAAAATTCTCTGCAAAAAAATATGAATGGTGCCTTGCAAGCACTAATTAAATCATATGGAAAGCATTATGATAAAAAGGGTTTTGGTTGCAGTCAGTAAATCTCAACATCTTTTACACTGCAATATAGAAAGTGCTACATCCAATAGCAACTGACCTGAATCCGGTTCATTTCTTTAAAAAACTCCAACCCCACATCTAGAGAATACACTGTATGCAACAGAAAGTGTGAAGTCTTAATCCTGTTTTACTGCATGTGGTTTGTAGTAGATCACTGTAACCGTGACCCACATGTTCAGAACGGTCATGACGACAAACCGAATGAGGACTGGAGAAGAAAGAGAGGAAAGGTAAAGATGACATCTTAACCAAACAATCAACACTTGAGCTCTTACTGACCTTGTGTGTCTCCTGTGGTGACGACGGTGGTGAAGATCCGTGCTGACAAAGAGAGCAAACACTCAATATCAACATGACAGTGCTTTGTGTTCCTTTTGTGTGTGTGTGTGTGTGTGTGTGTGTGTGTGTGTGTGTGTCACTTACCCAGGCATGTGTATGTGGCCAGACCCCAGGTGAGACTGCTGACCTGCCTAGAGTCCTTTGAGCGCCACAGACACTGAAGCTGTGCCAGTTTACTGCTGGCGCTAATGAATGTGCACAGACTCTGAGAGAGAACGGCAATAACAGAGAAAACTTTTGTTGTTTTTTCAAATAAATAATGCCGTTCAAAAGTTTGGGTTCAGAAGATTTTAAATAAATTGCAAGAATGCATTAAATTGCTCAAACATGACAGTAAAGAAAGACAAAAAAAATTATATTTCAAATAAGTGCTGTTCTTTTGAACTTTCTCTTCAATAAAGAATAGAACACATTTCCTGCCAGTACTGAGACTCAAACCTGCAACCTTCAGGTTACAAGTCCTACTCTCTAACCATTAGGCCACAATCTCCTTTAATTTCAATCTATTATGTTGAAAATAGGATCAACTAAATGTAATTTGACACTAAAAAGAACAGTAATGGCATGTTCTCACCATGGCCAGATCTATCACCCACTTCTGTACTGTAAGCAGCTGCCATCCACCCACAAACCTGATTCTTGCAGTAAAGGAGATGGAAAACTATCATATACATTAAATATTTTTTATTTTAAATCGTGCAGGTTTTGATTGTTACTTTTTTTTTTCTACTCTGTGCCCATAAAAATAGCATAACCTGACATTATGGGCTTGAAGGATACAGTGCTGCATATATGAGGCTGTGCTTCAGGTTTCTATTGTAGTGCAGGATCAACAGGAGCACAATGACATCTGTGGACACACAAGCTTCAACATAAAATCTCAGAATCCAAAGTCTCACTCGTGATTAAGCATCAGAATGTCGTCTCACCTTGTGCGATGAGGATGGGATACTCCAGGTATGTGAGGGGTGGGTAGTCATAGTACATCTGATAGGACATAAACACTAGAAACCTACACACACATGGAGAAGAGGAAGAACAGAGCTGGAAACTTTTTGCCATTCATAAAAACACATACATTTGATATAAAACACCAGGGTCCACCAATTATTGTTTGATCCTAATATTCTGATACAGTTTAGTATCATCATCAATATTATAGTTTTTTTTCTAATATTTTGAATTAGATTTTATTTTTATATTTTATGTTTTAACTCATTTTAGTTAAATTCTTAGTAAATGTGTTGTGTTTTTGACGTCTACATAGTTTTTAGTCTTTAGTTTTAGTTATTTTAGTAGTTATACTGAATGAAAATGTGAAATGTTGGCAACTAGCTGAAATAAAATACGTTGCATATGATAGATACAATATGATTTGACAAATGCATGGTGAAAAGTAAAAATTACTCTACAATATACAAGGCAACATCCGAACACATCAATCACTACTGCAAATGGCATTTTGATGCAGCTCATTCCGAATGTTTGCATCTAGCCTTTCATGCGGCAGTCGTTAAAAGATTAATTTCAATCTAACGTGAAAGCAGTGAAGTTCTTACCCGACTAGCTCCAGCAGCAGACTGTTCAGACTGACTCCAGCGGTCGCTCTGGCCCGCATCAGAACGAATATCTGCGGGAACTTCAGCACCATACACACGAAGAGAGTGCTGAAGTTGGCCAAATTCAGCGTCAAATTACCGTCCATCTCTGTAAGCTTTTGGTCCTGTAATTACCCTCTACGATCCTGAAACGAAGCGTCTCCAGCTGTTAATATCAGATGGAGCAGCACTTCCGCACACATCAGCCAGCGAGATTTGACCCTCCACAGCGCCCGTAGCTCACAGCTTCAGCTTGTTCTTGAGTGAGGGAGTGCCATTACCAGGACATTGTGATTGTATTTACCTTCAATTCAACTGAATAGCTAGGTCATTCGCAATATAAACACACACCTATATACTTTTAATATATAAACCAAGATTAAATGTTAGATGGTGAATAATTCTCAGATTCAAATGTGAACATTGAGAAAGTTAGGCCTATTAATTTACCTTTACGTTATTCCATTTGTTAAATTTCTTTAATTTTTGTTACACTTTCATTGGTGTTAAATCAAAAAATGTTGACTTTCTGACTTTTAACTTAGTTATATTTCAGTTCATGTTTGTGTTATTGAATTAAAACTAATTAATGGTATATTGTATTGATTTTAATCTGCTCTGTGGTGTTTTGAGATGTTATTGTTGCCATCAATAAGTCAAGCTGTTTTTCAAGTTAGAAAGTCAACATTGTTTGAGAATGACCCAACTACAAATGAATTAATTAAGCAATCAGAATAAAAATGAAGAGCATTCTTGAAGAAATGAGAATTGGAGTGTGCCTCTATTTATTTGTTTTTAATAAGCAATTCACTGGGTTAAACAAATACTGTTACAACACAAAAATGATACATTTTAAAGCAACAAGTTTTATAACAACTTCATAATCAAAAGACAAGTTTATCTTTTTTCTTTTCTCTTGCCATGTCCTTCCTTAATTTAAAAAAAACAAAAACAAAATCAGACATACTTTTCATTGAGCAGCTTTGCTGCCTCTTGCTACCCTGTTCAAAGAACCATCTCTCTTGCTTTTTATTATTTGCAAATGCAAAGGCTTGCCAGTAATAAATAATACTATAAAATGTTCTGCAAGTACACAAAAAAGATTGAGAAACAACAACAAGCGTAAATGTACAAGGTTTCAGGGTGATAGAGGTGGGACGGGTGGGCAAATTTAGCAAAATCTCAGATTCATACAGGACAGACAAAGCATCTATACATCCATACTAGCCAGATAACAAAGTTGATTTTATTATTCATGTGTGTGTGTGTTTTTACAAAGTGGGTTTTTTTTTTTTTTTTTTTTACAAGCAGGCGTTGTTAATTACAGAGCACAAAGAATTAAGGCAGCTCAAATGTTCACCTCAAAAAAGTTTAAACATTAGATCCTTAAAAACTGCAGTTTGCTCTTGTTATTTTACACAGACATAGTGCCTCTCACACAGAGTGCAGAAATAAGAATTTGTTGTTGCATAATTCTGGCTGTTGACAAAGCCATCCTCCTAATACCGCCAACAGGAATGATGGGAAAACATTTTTTTTAAAAATGGCTACAGGAGAGTTGTGATATTACTGACCCCTTTGTCACATACTGTATAAGATGAAAAGTCGCATCTAAGCTGCCTCTCGGCTTTTCCAGTTTTCTTGATTTTACATCATTACAATAGAGCTGACATTGCTGTGATTGTTGTTTTGTTTGAGTTGTTTAACACTGCTCGATGTGGGATGCACTGATCGATTGGTTTTGCTGGTATTTGAGTTGGGGTGTATGAGTTTCTGCGTCTCCATCTTGTTACTGTGCATGTGGCTGATCTTTCACCACAGCAGTGCTTATGTTCCCCCCGTCTGATTAAACAGAAGCCCTCCAAACATTTCAAACTTACTAATTTTGGTGAATGAAAAAGCCAAATGCTCTTTCTGTATCCAGCCTCAGGGCTGAAAGACAATTTGGCCACTAAAACAGGCGCCTCTCTAGTAAATCCTTTGAAATGCTCTTGGATTACAGTATTGCACTCAAGCTCTACGGTTTGTTATTTCAGTTCATTTTAACTCCTTGGGTGTCTCATCTGTCCTGCTTTGCGCTTGTTGACAGAGCACACACTTCACTCTCACACTCTAGTGAACCAATGTTGCCATGTCCTTTTTCATATATACAGTATATACTGTATATAAAGTCACTTACAAATATGGCAATTGTTTTGGGTTCATTTCCAGAATAAAGTCTCATATTTATTTCCTTTTTCAATATAAAAACTGCTTATTTTTAGACTTACACTACCATTTAAAAGTTTGAAGTTGGTAAGATTTTTTTTTTATTAACTTAATAGTAAAGTGACAGTAAAGACATTTATAATGTTACAAAAGATTTCAATTTCAATTAAATGCTGTTCTTTTGAACTTTCAAATCATCAAAGAATCCTGAAAAATGTAGCATGGTTTCAACAAAAAAATATTAAGCAGCAACTGTTTTCAACATTGATAATCAGCACCAAATCAGCATATTAGAATGATTTCTGAAGGATCATCTGCAGTAATGATGCTGAAAATCCAGCTTTGCAATTACAGGAATAAATTACATTTTAAACCGACCCCAAACTTTTGAACGGTAGTGTATTTTGGTGAGATATGTTGCTTATTTTGGGCTTGTTTTATCAGACCAGCTTGAGTTTTTTAAAGAAGATCTGGACAGACTGTAATTGACACTGGATATTTCTCACTCTGTAAATTCAGGATCACCATCATGTCATTTAGAAAGCACAGGACAGCAAATCAAAATGGTTAAATACAATTTTTTTTTTACTACTGTTTGTGACCATTTATAATAGTTGACAGTTTTACAGTATTTACCATAAGTGTGGTGACTATCTCTTCCATACATTGTACACATACACACACAGTGTCTCCCATGCTGTTGTCAAGGACAGCTTCATCTGCTATGTCCCCCACACACACACGTTTTTGCTGGTGTCATTGTCTTGTCTGCGTGGGACCGCAGACACTACAACAGTGTTGAGTTTCAGGGCTATATCTGTCCCAGCCCAGTCTGTGCTGCTCTGGTTACAACAGCAAGGTCACACACGCACACATACACACACACACAGGGAAGTGATAAAAAAAAATCATATTTCATGTCTGAGAGATAAGCAGTAATGGGTGTTTGGTTGGTGTGTGCAGCTATACGAAGAGTGATTTCTTTAAGATGTGACCTTAAATTGTCCTTCATATACCCTATCAATCAACATCTGTAACAGCTTCTTTTAAGAGCAAATCATTATAGAAGTTTGAAAATGGGAATAAAATTGTATAGGTCAGAGTGAATAATTTGATCAGCCTTTAGGACATCTGGATATCGGAATAAAAAAAATAAAAAGGTAATTGCGACTTTCTGTAATTTTAAATCTGCGCAATACTGTATTTTGCCATTGCAACTTTGTTTTTGTTAAATTGTTAAAGTATATCTTACAACAGAGTTTATATTTTATAATTGCAATGTGACTTTGTATCTCACAATGTGACTATGGTACCCATAGTCACATTGTGAGATACAAAGTCACATTGCAATTATAAAATATAAACTCTGTTGTAAGATATACTTTAACAATTTAACAAAAACATGACAACGATGTACTAAAACGGAAACGTTTTTCTTTTGGGTTTTTCGCGTACAGACGACAACGTTGTCAAAACGACCCCCATTCACATGGATCTGCGAAAACGACTAAAAACGTTGTATTATTCATGCCAGGCCAGTAGTTGGCGATGTCACTTTGTAAAGAAAAACTGTAGATTGAACATGTAATGCACATGACGTCACCGTTTTCACAAATTCACGTTTTTGTAGTTTACACGGAGACGATAATGGTATAGTTTTCAAAAACTTGCATTTTGAAACAAAAGTTTGTGTTTTCAGGCCCCCAAAACGCCATTGTTGTGTAAATGAACGGCCAAAAGTTTTCTATTTTTTTTTAGTTGAAAATACTGTCGTGTAAACGGCCCCTCAACCTTGCAATTGCGACTACTTCCCATAATTGTAACTACGAGACTTCTTTTCTCACATGTTCTTATTTTAAACTTTATCTCACAATTAATTTTTTTAATTGTGAAAACAGGCTTCCATAGGTAGAGTTCACTATGGAGTGTTTGAAATACTAACTTAGAAAATAATTACTTAGAGAACTAAAAGAAAACAAATAAGAAGGGAGAAGTAAAAGGGCTGAGTATGAAAGAGGAGGAGGAGAGAGAGAGAGAGGGAAAAAGTGAGGAAATTTGAGTCAATAATGAGAGCGACATATGATGCTGTTGCTGGCTCCCCACGACCAATCCAGACATGTAATGTACATTTGGTTACACCGCACACACAGTATCAAGAATCTCAGATCAACACTGAGATTCACTGTTTCTCCCTTGCACTCAGATAAACATACCAAACACAGTGACTGACCATGTACTTTGGGTGTGTGTGTTTGTGCTTTTTGCCCTTTTATCAATATGTTCTCTGTAACACCTCAATCCAGACGGAGGGTCAGCCAGCCGTATCAGGACTGACAAAATAAATCTGACACAGGAATGTGTGTGTGTTTAAATCTGACACTGGAATGAGACTCCGCCACATACAAACCCCAGAGAGAAATCAAGTCCTTACTCTAACCAGTCACAATTAGACCTCTGAGCCTACTCTTAAAAAAAAAATATATACCACTGTGAAACTGAATCCTGCAGCAAAAAGTACAGAGGGATAGGGTAGGATTGCACTCCTCTTTGTACATCGTCCAAGAGCAGAGAGGAAGAAAAAAAGAGGGGGAAAAGAGCGAGAGAGAAGTGGTAAAGGTTAAAGGCAAGAGAGGGGATATTTGGGTTAGTGCTGGCCAGTTAAAATAAAAAAAGAACAAAAAAGTAAACGAAAAAGAACAAAGAAAAACTAAATAAAAACAGAAAACAAATTAAACAAAGATAAAAAGGAAATAAAACAAAAAGTAAACAAAAGCAAAACAGAAAAAGTAAATAAACAGTAAACAAAGCCAAGAAAAAACAAACAAAAAAACAAATGTCTTATCTTAAATTCCGCTCTCAGAAAATGTTTGAATGGAAAAGGAAATAGTTAGGTCTAATTCCTCTTTTAATGTATAATTGAAAATTTTGCCATTCATAGTGTATTCATCAGTATTTTCATATCACCAGAGACTGCATGTCTGATCTGGATCATGTTTTTTTATCCTCATTGTGATTTCTATCACCTTGCAGGACAAATTTTTGACTTGAATTTTAGAACTTCTCCCAAAATAAATTGGCAAACTTCAATGTTTTGTCAAACTGAACTCTGTTTTGGCCAGAAATTTGATAAACCTTCTCACACACACACACACACACACACACACACACACACACACACACACACACGCTTGGCTTTAAGGTTCACTCCTCCACTTTTGTCAAAACAAATAACCTGTGCACTCAGGTGCTTAACCCTGCATTCAGATCTTACAGTACTCTATGTAACTGAAATCATTTTGGCTCTATGTCCACCTAGCCAACTCAAAATGTTCTTGGCATCTGGTGTAAGTGAACTCTACTCTGAGGCACCTTGGAACTAACTGCAACTGTTCCTGAAACTGTAGCTGGAAAGGAAGTGATGAACATAATTTAGCACTGATTGGGATTTGGCAAAAAATAAAGCATAAAAACACGAATGAACCTCAGGAATGCACCCTTGACACCAGCTCACACTGTTGGCCGAAACACTTACTGACCTCTCCACTGGTTTTGATTGTACTCTGATAGGAAACCCAGGAGGGATTTTTCTTAAATAAGAGCACCGCAATAAGATGGATAATGATATAAATAATGAGAAATCCAACCCAAATGCCCCTGTGGACACTGATTTCAATCCAGCCATCTGATACATCAGGACAGTGTGTACACAACCCACTAGCAGTGTTAGACAGACTCTTGGTTGAGCCATGAAGAGCGTGTGTGATTGAACAGACTGGGTGGGACAGTCTCCAAGCCAATGGCCGCAAAGCTAGCAGCCACTTTAATAGTTCGCCAAAATGCTTGGTGAGGTCTGTACCCTGTAATCCTCAAGTCAAATCGGTGAGTAAATGAATTTTCATTGCACAATAAACCAGCAAACAATCCACCAACACTTTTCTCCAGTAGTGCAGACTACTTATCTTCGAGTTTTCTTCTCCAATGGTGGATGAGTTTCCAGCATCTTCCCAGGGATGAAATGAAAGTTCACTCCATCCTTCTGTTTTTGTGCTCCCACTGTGATTTTTGTACTCCCTCCAGGTTGTGTACATTTCTCTCTTCCTGTCTTTTTTTGGTGTCCAGTTCCGGAACACCTCTCCCTCAGAAAGGAGAGAAAGGAAAGAGGTTAAGAAAGACTACAGAGTGTTTTGCTGGTGTTGCAGATACTGATACACATAGTCAGAGGAAGTGAGGGGAAGAGCAAGAGAAAGATTTGAGTGGAGAGAGATTTCTGTCCATCTTTTAAAGCGGCTCTGCATCTGTATTAGTCTTTCTAACTGAAGCTATTGAATCGCTAGCATCAGACCACAAATGTGACAGATTAAACCGAGCTTCTTTGAATGAACAAAGCAGAAAACTGGTCCATCCGTCTATGGCAGGATTTGACTGGCCCTGTTCCAATTTCAGTTATTCATGAGCATGTTTGATTGGCAGCCTGTTAGACCTATTGTGTTTGGATTAAGCTCCGCCTTCTTGGAAATCTGTATATGTACACCATAGACTTGCGCTGCGATACCGCCTCCAACCAGTAGGGGGAAAGTCCTCTCAACAACAAGACATAGATGGAGGGGTCGAGTGAAGAGGATAGGAAATATCTCTTTCATCAACAAGTAGACTGAGAACAGACTATGCCTGAAGACATCGCAAGTGAGGTCAAACATCACAGCCGATCTACTTTTCAGATTAACGCTTTGTGTCAGTCTTTGTTTAGCCGAAAGGGGTGGAGATGGAGCTGACTTCTGCCCAATCCGGATGATCTGTGTGCATATTAAGTCAGAACGTGTATGTGCGGGTTTGGAAAGGTTGAGAAAACAAGGCTGACATCTTGATTGGCTGGACTGTGGACAGCTGATGGTCTCTGCTGTAGTGCAGTCCTCTTTATCCCTTTGGTGAGATGTTAATATCTATGAAAGAGAGGTGGGGAAAATTGAAGAGACAAGAAGAGGGAGCGATGGGTAAATGATTGCATACAGCCTTGTTGGTCTTGGATCAGTTTGAATGGTTCATGGGACTAAAGGAACAACTCAGAGATAAGTGTGTAAGTTATCATAGTATTAAAGGGACAGAGTATTGAACAAAGAATCAGTTTATCCAGTTCAAAAACCAGACTAAATGCCTAATCATGAATCTGACTGATCCACTTCTTGGGTTCAACTCACTGACTCAATGTTGCAGATACAGCTGTCAACAACCCACTTGAGTGGAATATTTCCCATGTATTGTATAATAATGTCGTTGTTATTGTATAAGACTATATACAGCACAATATACTACTCAAAAGTTTAAATTCAGTAAGATTTTTTTAAGGAAATTAATACTTTTATTCAGCAATGGTGCATTAAATTTAACAAAAGTTACAGTAAAGACTATTGAAGGCACAATATGTAAATTTATTATATTAAAATATCCAAAAACCACTTGCACAGTGTTATATATTTCATTCAGCTGTGTACTTACATTATCCTAAATGTTTCCAAGAATTTGTAAATTCAGAGAAATTCACAATTTTAAATAGTGCCCGTCCCCTTGTCACTTGTCGCCTGTCAATGACGTAATATCTGCGTTATCCCTGGTTTCCTTGTACTGCATAGTAACAAAGACTATAGAATAACACAAGACATGTCACTCGTATTGTTTTGAATGGGAGAAAGTGTAACGCTCAATATGGCGGAATAAGTCCCGCCTTCAAAATAAGAGCCAATCGCCGACCTGTAAAGTCACTGCAGCGGCCGTTAGAAGCACCGGTTTCTATAGAAACAGTCAGACGCGCGCCTCCGAAATGAGGCACAAGAGACGCGCATTTAGGTCTGCGCATGCGCATTAGCTTGATCCAGCCTAAATACTGTTTTTTTGTCATGATTTGAGCGTTTGAAAAAAAAAAAAAATGAGACAGTTGTTGTCAGATTTCATTGGTGATTTCAAATATGAAATTTAATCGAAAGCTTGGCAAACAGCTTTGGAGAATTTGATGTTTCCCCATTCAAAGAGATAGGAGCTGCATGATGCCCGAGAGGCGTTTCAAAGATGGCCGCCGAGTGAAAAGACTTGTCTTAAAGGGACTTTGATAGTAACCATGGCAGACACAGACAGCTGCGTAACGTCTAGCGGCACGCTGTTGTTGTTTTGTTTTAAACATTATAGACCATGGCAAGCAAACTTTGGGGCAAAGGGAGAAACAAAACGAGGAACAATATCGGCGTGGCGTTTCCGAGATGGTGAGAGCTTCACGACAACTTTGACTTGACAGAGCTCGACGCCGCTCTTGCACGTTATTAAAGGTGTAGGCTACATAAGACTAATCAATGTTATATAGCTCAACACGATGAAATGCTAGAATATCATCAGTATGATATTCTAATATTGATCTAGCTTACTGTTAGTCTCATACAGCCAATAAACTAATATATAGAATAACGTTATAACTTACTCAAATGCAGTTTAGTATGATAGTGTAACGTAAGACCAAGCGAAACAGCACTGCATTACCTCACAATTTTAATTTGTCAAATAAACTGACCTGTATTAGTAGTATTTTAGCTTTGCGAGTAGTTCGGTAGAATGAAACGTCTTCATTCCTTTATATCCCCTGGGACTCGCGTGTGGCACTGATATATCTGTCTCTCATTAGCAATCGCACCCGTGATTCTCGGCCACACCCTGCTTTATACCACAGTCATGTTAAAAACATGAATGCATTTACTCATCCATAAACATTATTTCGCCATAAACATTATTAGATCCATCGTAATGACGACAAGTTCGATGATTCCATGCTCATTCACTGCATCATCAATCTACGCCTTTGTTATTGTTTTGAAGAGTTTAGCGACCCCTAGCGGCGAAAAAACATACTGTGCCTTTAAAATAAATGCTCTTAGTTTGGAACTTCTATCCATCAAAAAATAGCAGCACTGTTTTCAATATCTTTGACACTGTATACTGGAGTGATGGCTGCTGAAAATTCAGCTTTGCAGTCACATGGATAAATTACATTTTAGAATATATTAAAACAGAAAACGGTTATTTTAAATTGTAATAATATTTTGCAATACTGGTAAGCATACAAAAAACATGAAAAAAAATCTTTACTGACCTCAAAATTTTGAGGGGTAGTGTATGATTATATATGGGCTGCGTCCGAAATCGCATACTCTCTTGAGTATGTACTATTTTGAATAAGTAATTACTTTGTGACCGCTAAAAAAGTATGTTCTATATAGTATGAATATATATAGTATACCCTTATCTTGTGACCACCAGCATCAGTTGCGTTGCATCACTACCATTCACAAATCTTCTCCCGTGGCCTCATGGGATGGTAAAGTTTCCATCGTATGCACACTTCGGAATCTCGCCGGAAGAAGTAGGTCATCTGGGTACTTTTTGCCTACTCTTTTATGAGTACTGTGAATTCGGACTTACTTCTTTTGTGACATACTGTTTTTCGCCTACTACTGTATATAGTAGGGAAGTATGCGATTTCGGATGCAGCCATAGACTCTCCTGTTTGCATCTATTTGCATTCTATGTTTAGTTGCATGGAATAAGCGATAAACTACATTATTTAAATTCATGCTTTTGTCTTTCACAGAAGAAAGTCATACAGTTTTGGTGCAACATGGGTGATGTATAAATGAAAAGATTTTTTTATTTTTGCATAAGCTATTTCTTTAAAACTAATTTGTAACCAAGCACAGAAATCTTTGTAATGCTTAAAGTAATCATAGTGTAAAAGAAGACATAAATCATAAAGTTGACAAAATCTGATTCTCACCTGTCCTCTACTTCACTTGTTCTGATTGCGGATACGCAGACACCTTCTCTTCAGCGGAGGCTCCATTTCCATTGGAACGGTTCCCGTTAATGGGGCTGTCATGCCACAGGGCAAGATGGCAGCAGTTTTGTCAGCAGGTTTGGGCACGGGCTGAATGACACAGCCAGGTTTGGGCATTAGGGGCAGGGCGTAAGCATGGTCCTCACCAGATGGGGCGTCTTCAGGGCTCTGAGGTTTGTCCTCCCCTGTTCCAGCGGTAATGGCAGACTGGTCATTTGAGCTTCTCTTACCTGCCAAGTCTCTTTCTGTGGCCAAGCAGCTGTTCTCTTTTAGGTCCTCTCCTTCTAGATCTGCCCCCGCAGGCTCGTCGCACACAGCAGCAGTCCTGCGGCAGGGGTCCATCAGAGGGCGCTGCTCTAACGGAGGCGTTCTGATCGAACTCTCTGCTAGAGGCACATTACAGCTCCCGTTAACGATCACATTGCAGGGAGTAGCAGAGCCAGGCTCAGTTTTAGCTGTGGTGGTGTTGCTAGAAACAGTGGAGGCGCTGCACGTGATTGGCTGAGAAAGTGGCGGCGTGCCGCTGCAGTAGGATGGGTCAGCGCAAGGCAGAGCCACACTAGCCAGTGGGCTTTCAGCATTTCTGTCTCTGTTGTTATCTTCTATCGTACCTATGCTTGTACCAGCTGACCCATCCACCTCAGTTTCACTTAAAAGTGCAGGTGGTGGGCTTAAACCGGGCTCTGCTTTTACCTGCACACAGGATACAGCCCGCTGGATCACTAGCTGTTGCCGGGAACGGCGACTGGTTGTTAGATCAATGACTCCATCTGCTGGTGTGTCTTTATGGGAGTGTCCAGAGCTTTTGTTACCAGAGTTTTCTGTTTTAACCAACAGATCTGCCATGTTTGTCCTGCCCTGGTCCATCTGTTTGGAAAATCTTGGCGAGAGTGTATCTGAGGTGGGAGGGTCTTGGTTAAAGTCCCTCTCTTCCCCTCTGGAGGAGCCGGGAGAAAATGACGGCGGTGCTTTCGAATCGCTCCGCTCGCTCGCAGCATTCGGAAGCATTCCGTCATTTCCCGGTCGGTCACCTGATGCCTGCGGACTGAACGGTATGGGCACCGGAATGGGTATGGGGACTGGTAATGGCACAATCACTGGATAGGGCACTAATAATGTTGGTGGTGGCACTAGGGGGGCCAGGGAAGGCATGCCAATATTCATAAGGGGCGGAATTGGGATGTGTCCAGCTGGCATCATGTTAACTGGGGGGAAAGGCAAGGCTGGCATGTGACTGCCGGGGTGAGGGGGCATCATACCTGGAGGGTTCCCAGGAAGGGTTGGGGTGGAGGACGGGTGTATGTGGGGGGAAAGGAGTGGGCGGTGCATGGGGCTTGATGGAGGGCCCAAAGTCCGAGGAGGTAGTGGCGGCCCAATGCCAGGAATCATGGGATTGGAATGAGGGCTGTTGGGGCCTGGGGGACGTAGGAACGGAGGACGAATCTGCTGCATCATCTGGTGCTCCATAAAGAAAGGGAGAGGGACCGGGCCACGGGGTGTCATGACCATCGGCGGGCTACCAGGCGGCACACCCAGAGCTGGATGTAAACCTGCTATAGGTGGTGGAGGAGGTGGCGGTAACGCAGGGCTTTCGTGTGGCCGTGGTGTGGGGATTTTCGTAGATGATGATGACGAGGACGAGGAGGACGAGGAGGAACACACAGTTCCGGCTTCAGATGGTGACCCCGATGTAGATCCAGAAGGTCCGGCTACAGTGGTGGCACCCCCTGGTGAAGGTATCTTACGACTGCGGAGCTCGTTTAGAGGTGCACTCCAGGACTCAGGTGTAAGGAGCTGTACACCTGTTCCACTCTCTGATTTCGTATCACTCGTGGGGTGAGGGGGGTTACACAGACCCCCTGGCAGTGCGGCCTGAGTCTCTTTATAGAATATGTCCATCTTATATTGGTTCAGACACTTTGCACTGCAGAATTGGAGCCTCCTCTCACCCGCTCCAAAATCCAGGTATTCCTTAGTGTGGCGGATGTGTTTGCACCAATCGCAGACCTGCAACATGAACAACCACAAAGTGAACAATATAAACTAGAGCATAATTCTTCAAATGTCTATTTTAAAGTATACAAATTCTAATTCAAACACTCTCTGTGGACTAAGACATCATTAAAAGAGTATGGCTGTCCTTCTTTATGACTTAGAGAGCCAGCTAACACACAGTATGGGAAGTGTGTGTGTGTGTGTGTTTTGTAAAGTGTCAGATCTATGTAAGATTATAGGGTTTATGGGATAAAAGAATTAGCATTAAATATAACAATCCAAGTGTAAAGAGAAATGTGGTTTATGTCATGAAATATTAAAATCAAACAAAGCCCTCAGATGATAAAAATATATGAATAATATAATAAATCAAAATTAAATATTTAAATGATAAATGTAAGAATAAAATATAATAATAAATATAAAAATGCTAAAGGTGAGTGTAATATTTTTAATTATTTCTTCTATTTTTCCCTGATTAACGTTCTCTGACTCTTTCTAACACATTGTCTCTCTGTATTTTTAACACACACCTCCTCACAGACACAGACACACTCATTACAAGATGTCAGGAGTCAGCTGCCCAAGGCAAGCTGCAGGGTCAAACTGACAGCCACGACTAAAAGGTTTTCCCTTCAAGGGGCAATTATGCATGTGGATTCTGAGTGTGTGTGTGAGTGTGTATCTGTGGGACAGCAGGTGACACTAACTGAGAAAGACAGTGACAACAGACTGAGATAGACAGGAACGAGGGGCTCAAACCTGGTTTGCTTGTGCACGTATAAGCGCGGCAGAACAGAAAGCGAGAGGGAACTTTGGGTAATTAAAGGATATGATGTGTTCTGGTAAGACAAAGAATAGAGTAATTTAACAGGGGGGATAGACAGGCCAAAACATAGAAAGATGAACATATCCATGAATATCCTATAAGACAGAAACACTACTAAATGATTAAACACTTGTTCTGTCTCTGTTTTTTTCTCTGACACTCTTTCTGCCAGGATAGTTTTGTCTGTCTAACCACTCAACAAAAGTGTTGATAAGGCTGTCAATCTCCAGAGAGGAGGTCAGTCGAAGTAGTTGAGCGCAGATAGAGAAAAATTTGCCTCAGGCCTGGCGGGTAGAGTACATAGAAAGAGATTTTCAAACATTGGCTTGTCAAAAAGACAGACAAGTAGACACAGACAGGCCTGGCAACACAACTAACTGCAGACAGAAGAGGGAATTTTACAGAGAATGAATTACGTAGTTTATTTGCATGCACTTTTTGAGTTGTTTTAGCGACTGACGCTAGAGACTGCGGTCTTTGGCCTCCTTGTTAAAGTGCTTGACTCCCATGCCAGCAGACCCGGGTTCAAGTCCCGCTTGGAGCGGGCGGTTCGAACAAGAAGGGTTATGCAAATTAAGTAATGGTACAAACACACCCAAATACTTGAAATTCTCCATCTTGCGAGTTGGTTCTGAGTGCTAGATTGTTGTATCTATAATTATTATTATAGCTATCTATAACAAGCCTAATTATTAAATTATTTAATTCTAATTATCTAATTATTAAAAGAGGCATGATTTGCACTAAAATATTGCATGCTAAAGTGCTGCAGTGGTGAATCTGCCCCAAAATCAGGTAGAAACAAAATTACACTTCTTAATCTCATGCCATAACTACACACACACTGAACACAATGGAAATCTGATAGCTACAAACTCCTATGCCTGCTTATTTTGATATATGTTGTGTCCAAAAGTGTTTACTGTTTACTAATGCATTGGCAACCTTAAACCTTTGATTTTAAAACCAACAATGCTTTTTTGAATCTGAATATGATTTGCCTCAGGCCTGCCTGAGAAATCTGCAGAGACAGAGATTTCTCTTAAGACTAGTAAATTGACTGCCAAAGCCAGAGTTCCACTGAAGATAATGAAGGCATTTATCATATGCCACTATTGTCAATGATGGACATTCATCACGCAGTTAAAGAGAGAGAGAGAGAGAGAGAGAGAGAGAGAGAGAGAGAGAGAGGGAGAGAGAGAGAGAGAAGGAAGTTAGGAAGGAAGCGAAAACCGGATCATGTGGAATCACTGGCTTGGAGTAGACATGCTCACATATTCACACAGTCTACTTCCTTCCCCTAAATTATTTTCATAATCAGTTTCCAGTAAAAAAATAAAAATAATTTACTGCTTTATATATGATAGTTTTTAAAGAATATATACTGAATTTTTTTTTTTTTTTTAACCAATGAATATTTTTTTTTCTTGCTGTATGCACAGCTCTGTTATATGGGTCATTGTAAAAACACATAATGGAGATATAATTAATTTTGAAGTTTTATTAAATGTTAACGATGAGATTATGTGGTTTTTATAATCAATTTACACTGCTTTCATCATTTTTTACAAGATTTTTTTTTTTACTAAAAAAGTCATTCAGCTTAACCAAAATTTCAGTTTTACCGAATGACACTTTTGGTTATACCGAATGACAGTATTTTCAAACAATGCTAACAGGCTGATATTTAACCAGCTAGCTAGTTAGCTTGCTAGCTAACTAGCAAAGGGACAGTCAAACATTTTATATTTAGTACAAGTTTTTAAAATATTACAACATTTTCCATGTTTTATAGCGGTTGTACCAAATGACCTGATTTTTCGTATGAGCAAGTGAAAACATGAATTTTTCAAATAGTTAAAAGAGAGTAAGTTTCTGTGCTTCATGACCATGTGGTCCTTTGCAGGTGTCTGAATGATGTCACATCCTGTCACATGATATTGACCACATAACTTGATCCAAAATGGTCCCTTTATATTGGTTACTCTGAATGACATCAATGAAATTCTTTTTTCCGGACATTTTTTCTCATAACAAAGCGACGACTTCTACACATAATTTTAATACCATTTTGCACTATGTTGATATATGATGTTATAAAATCATGCCAGAATAAAAAATATATACATTTATTACATTTTGGACGGTTTAAAACCGAATTACCTTTTGACACTTCAAAATCTTTAGAATACCTTTACATGTAGCAAAATATAATTAAAACCTTTTGGATTCAATAAAAGAGATGTAGTTGTACTACCTTACATACTTTGGATGTCATATCTTTGTTTTTTATTATTATTAAGGCCTCTGGACAAAAAAAATGACCCGTCATGTCATTGACCCATATTACAATGAGGTTTTTGCTTAAAATAAATTGGGTAACTTCAAGATACATTCTTTGAAAAGTCTTATTATATTACTTTTGCTTCGTGACAACATTTATGTATGGTTTTTAGGGATTTATAGGTATTTTTACTGTAAAATACGGATTAATTTTGATTGAAATTTTTAGTGTAAGAATCCATTTAGAACAAATAAATTTTGACATGACGTACAGCAACTGAGGAGATCAAAACAGTATGATTCATTAGACAATCTACATACAAATGTACATTTCATTTTGAATCAGTAATTCAATCTTACTTGAATTGGCTCTATATGAAAGAAGCTGGCTCCCGCAGGATGATGGCTGACAGACGCCACTCATTCATGAATCTATGTGATTTTCTAATGAAGTTTTAAGTTTTAAATATGGAAGCTCTAACCATGCCAGTTAACAAGCACAAACCAGCTCGAGGCGAGCCTGGATATTCTCAATTATAAATGATTTTCATATTTCCTGAGTTTAAAAAGCGAGACAGATGGAGACCACTTAACGAGTCACGGCTCTCTAAGAGAAATTTTACTGCACATTACCCTAATGGACTTCTTTTCTCTCTCTCTCTTTCTCTCAATCCACTGTCTCTCACTTTCTCTTAATCTTTCACTCACCCTTATTTTGCTTTGCTCTCTCTCTAACATGGTTGAGAGGTAATTACTGTCATTTACTTCTGCTGTAGCCGTTAAGCCGATGTCCGTGACCATGCTGCGAGTAGCTGTACGCTCTTTTACTGTAATTACCTGCTAACGTACGGCTGCCAACTCAATGTTAGAAAGGATGTTTCTGTGCTAATGCTTTTCTTTTCACATCACACACACCCTCTGTCCGCAGAATGTGTCCGTTCTCGACCAGCCATATGCTGATTTTATACACACACACACACACACCTACTCACACATGCACATAACCCACTTGTCCATTCATGTGGCAAACAGTAACATTCAATGCAGTTGACAATGTTTAAATAAAAACATGAAAAATGGAATGTCATAAATGTATAACAAACTGTTTTTACAGCTAATAAAATAGATAAGCAGAACACCTCATGACCTAGTCTTGAGTTAACAGAGCATGTGTGATTTGACCAGTCTTGTGTCAAGTGCTAAGTCTTAATCAACAGAAGATAAAACAATTTTGCAATACTGTTTTTGCACTATAAAATAATGGCAAGGAATTTCTGGGTCATATTTCACTCCAAAATAAAACAACCACAATAACTGTGACATTATTCTCATCACTGTAATGCAAATAAATATAAATATATATATATATAATTGACAAAGATTTATTTTTATTATACTGATAATTAGCATAAAACTTGGTATATGGGTATGATATTTATCAGTACAATATCGACTAATGAATGATATCAGACCTATAATACACTATAAACCTTAACGCTCAAAATAATTAATTGGTCTGAATAGGGCAAACTCAAATTAAACAAATTTGTTCAGTTGAATTAACTTTTATGAGTATTTCAAACTTTCTTTTTCTTTTGAGTTCACAAAACTGACACATTTTAAGTAATCTGAATTGTTTCATTGTTTTGCATTTTATGAATTTGTTTCTTTTAATTTAGACAAACTTAAATTTACCTGAAACTGGGCTGGGATTTCTATTTCCCAGCATGCTTTGCCATGACACTTGAAAGGGAGAATAAATGCTAAGATTTAGTGTTATATAATGTTTTGTGTGCAAGATTAATGTTAAATGGGGAATTTAGTAGTGTTTAATGCTTTGCTATTCCAATTTAGAAGAGTTTCTGTTATGTAGGGTGACAAGTGGAGCATGAGCTTACTCTGAGAACAGGTATTTCATAAATGTTCTGTATTGCTGTACTCTTTGAGCAATTGCTATGTTATGCTAATGTTATCAAAGCATTGTGTTACCAATTAGATTTTGCTGAATTAGCTAGTTATAGCTAGCTAAATTCTCACTACTAAAAATATCATTTAAGATGTCCACGCTGATATGCACACGATATGATATGTCCACGCCGAAATATAGCACCGCATTGCGTTTTGGGCAACCTGAGTTCGAGTCCTGGCTTGTGGATCTTTCCTGATCCCATCCCCTTATCTCTCTCCCATTTCCTGTCTGCTTATATAAAATACATATATTTCATATTATATATATATAATATAGATTACATGATAATGTAATGAATTAACTCAAAAATAAAATGTACCAGTAAAAAATTTAAATCTGCCAGTTCTGCTTACTTAAACTTTGATTTTCTTAACTTAAGAAATTTGATGTAACTGATTACCTTTTTTTTTTTTTTTTTTTGAGTTTTGCCAACTTATTCAGGTTTACAGTGTACCAATTATTATAGGTATTGATATTAAAGTTAATTGTAACACTTTACAACAAGATCTCATTTGTTAACATTTGTTCATGTATTAACTAACATGAACTAACCATAAGCAATACATTTGTTACAGAATTTATTAATCTTTGTTAATGTTAATAAAAATCCAGCTGTTTATTGTTTGTTCATTTTAGTTCACAGTGCATTAACTAATGTTAATTTAATGTTAATGAAACCTTATTATAGAGTTAACCTTAACTTGAGTTTATATATATATATATATATATATATATATATATATATATATATATATATAATTATTTGTAATTCCTAAATTCATCTGTAGCATTTAAAATGACAGATTTTAGTTTTTAGTGGTTTTTTTTTTTTTTTTTTACATTTATTATATAATGTAATTTTAATATCGACCATTAATCGTTTATCAGCCATAACATAAAAATAATTATTGGTTTATCAGTATCGGTTAGAATTTTAATATTGCTGCATACCTAATAAAAATAATGTCACAATACAAAACAAAAGTGCTTCCAAAACATATTAACCACAAATTATTTTTAGAAAAACAGCTCAAAAGTTTTGTTCACACCATATTTCAGAATTAAGACTTAAGACTTTCTGACATGGTCACAATTACACCATTCTTCTAAAATCTAAATCATTTAATCAATATGCATATGCTGTTTCTACATCTCTAATTTTGGGGTGTTAAATGGTTTATATCTTACAAGCACATCGCTGTTTGTCTTGAGGACAAGTCTGGGCGTGTCTTTGGACAAGCTGTGGTGCGGAACGCCCTCCTCCTCTCTGGCCTAAAGGAAAAACATAATGTCCCTTTTTATGCATGGCCAAAACGGAAAATAAACACATACATAACAGATGTAGAAAAGAAAGAAAGAATGATGTGAATGAGGGAATGGAGTGAGAGAATAAAAACAACATGTGCTGACCTGAAGAGACATATATATATAGAGAGAAAAGAGACATTCTGTGTGTGTGTGTGTGTGTGTGTGTGTGTGTGTGTGTGTGTGCCTGTGTGTGTTCAAAATCTGTCTGTAATCCAAGGTTATACTGTATAATAGTATGGTAGATTGAAACAAAAATTCTTTTCAATTATATAAGATACTTGAAAACCTTGAAATATAGCAAAAGCAGAAAAAAAAATGAATTCAGAAATATTCTAGAAAATTGGGGGGAAAGCAGTGCTACAACACAACACTACTGAATAAAATAAAATTTACTGTCATAAAATAACGCTGAGAACTGATCTTAAAAGAAAACATTGTGGTTTACTGTGTATCCTTCATATTCTCAATGATTTATTCTCTCTGAGCTGTCTGAGTATCCTCAATGCCACTACTGACAAACACCTCACACACGAGAACATCAGTCTGCGCATACACACGCTTGTGCCATCTTCAGTCTTTATTTTGTGTAGTAGTGTCTGTGACCCCTCTGGACTTGAGCCAACTCATTTACATATAGCACTAATGAGGCTGCATACTCTCGCTCTCACACACACACACACAAATGGCATATCCGCAGTCTTAATGACTCGAGGCATGATGGTGCTCCGAGAAATAACCACACACAGCATTCATTTACACCGTGAAGCCTCTTTCACACACACAATCCCACAGATAAAGCCACATGCAGACATGAAACTCAATGTACCTGATGGCTTATTAAGTAACCAAAAACTGCTGCAGAGATGGATAGTATATGAAAACAGCTCTGTGCCTCCATATTGTAAAACATGCCCCAAATTGTAGCAGTTTGTGTGTGTTATGCCACCTGGGCTTTAGCATTTCAACCACATCTCTGCCAGCCACCATCTGGGCATCACACAACCCAGCCCAGGTGTGTGTGTGAGAGAGTTGTGCACATTGCCAGGTACAATGTACTTCTCCAAGGACATGGACGGGAACACATATGAGGCACATTCTGGAACGCCAATTAACACACGTTGGGTTTTTGGGTTTTATGAGGACTTGACTTTTATACTGTACATATCAATCAACCAATCTATCTGTCTGTCTGTCGGGTCACCGTGGTTTTGGCAAGTATCACTCAAAAAAAAATGTTTGAGTGAAAAAAACAAAAAAAACTTTTACTGTTGTTAGTTTCACTCAATGCATCCTTGTTCACATTACTTAAAAAACTCATGTAACTACCTGAACTTAATTTAATAGTTGTTTCTACTAAAAATGAGTATTGTCAGCTTTACTTAATAAGACTGTTTGTTCAGTCAACTTAACATTGTTTAGTGAAACGCACAAATTAATGTTGACATAACTAACAGGGCAGTGGATCAGTAGTTCCCAGAATGCTTTGCAAGAGACTGAATTAGGAGAGTAAATTTAGGGATTAAAGTGTAATTGTATGTGTTTTACAGTAAAGGGAAAAATGTTGTTAGTTTATGTTAGTGTTAAATGTTCAGTTATGTTGGACATTTAGAGGAGTTTCTGTAATGTTTTTGAATTTTGTGGTTAACATTATGCAGAAGAGTGGCGCCTGTGTTTATGCTGAGGGCACTCATATACACTTTTATAGGATGGTATTCCCGCTCTCAATTAAATTGTGTTTGTTCAACGAGTTATTTTTTGAGTGCATTTTGTAGAGCAAATAGTTAATATAATAGGTAAATTAAGTCAATAAATGTGTAAACTGCACATATAAATATTATGTAACAGTGACAAATTCAAATGATTTGTATTTACTCAAAGAAATTTTGTCAGTATTACTTAAATTTCTTTTGTTCATACAACTAAATTGTTGTTTGTACAAACTCAATTTAGTTGTGTGGAACCACTTGACACTGCTTTTTTAAACCTGGTCTCATGGAAAGACGTACCTGTGGGAACGTTTTTGCGAGTCGCAAAAATACGTACCAATACGTACATATCACTACAGTTTCCAACAGAAATGAACACTAGAGGCAGTAAAACAGCAAGCGCTTTTAATCGTTTTCATACACAGTTACGATTACAGGGTCAGATTATGGATTAATAAAGTTTTTATGTCTCCTTGCACAATATTATGTTATGACTTCAAAACGCTTTTTACCAAAGTGCACGATTTGTAAACAAAATATTTTGGACTTTGCCTTGGTTAACCAGCTCCATATGTTTCGCTTTTCTGACAAAACAAGCTTGCTCGGTAGCTCAGCTGATACAGAGTTGGACTTAAGATGAGGAAGCCTTGGGTACGAATCCAGGCACAAATGAGTCACGATTAAAGAGATCAAAGATGAGAGATCAAAACAAGCTAAAATGGCACGGATGCTTTTTATGTCACATTTGCTTTTGTTAACACTATCGGGTAGGTTTAGGTGTAGTGTTAATGGCACGTTATTTTAAAAAATAATGGAGCACTACACTTTTAAGCGCCACTCACCGGACAAAATTTCAAATCAGAACTGCGGTGATTCATATAAAAACCAACGTCATAAAACGTACCATATACACGTTTATCTGTTCCGGCAAAAAATGAACATGCTTTTAGCGCCAGTCAGTGGACATTTCACATTGAAACTGCAGTGATATGTACGTATTGGTACGTGTTTTGCGACTTGCAAAAGCGTTCCCACAGGTACGTTTTTCTAATGAGACCAGGCTCACTTTTTTAAGTAATTCCAACAATTCATTTTTATTTTTTATTTTTTTCTTTAAATGTGTAAGACGTGTTCCTGGATCAACATCTTTTGTCAAAAATCATAGTCCTAACCTTATCCCTACCCATAACTTATCCCTAAAATCAGAGAGAAATGATAGGTGAATAAGTATGGTGTAGAAGCACCTAACCCTTGTTGTAAGCCTAAACTTGACATTAACTGTAAAACTGTCCCTCAAATCTGATTGGTTGATTGGAATGTTGTTCTAGGATCGACACGGATGTTGATCCAGGAACATGTTCTATTTGGTGAAACCACATTCACTCTATTGGTTGGTCTGTTTGTGTGTCTGTGTCTATCTGTCTGTCTGTCTATCTATCTAGTTTTACTTTGTCATATTGGTAAAGCAATGCATTTGGCAGTTGACATTAACTCCTTAACTCTAAGCATTTCTCCACTGCTCTGACATGTTGCCCAGGGTGCGTCCACTAATACGTCCACTAATATGTGTAAGTCTATGGATGAATGTGAGAGTGATTTCAGAGAGTGTATGTTTGTTCTCTTGGCTAGCAGCTATGAAATAATCACCCTGCACCATGAGTCACAACGCCATGGCAACAAGACCTCAGGAAGCAGAGGCCCAACAGCTTCCAACACACGCACACAGACACATTGTTAAAGAGTTTGTTTCAGAGAGAGAGAGAAATTGTATTCCAATGTTCAAAATAGCCGAACATTTGTAAGTCCTGCAGTAACTAAGTTAATGGTTATAGATGCATCTTCGCATTTGTTATGAGTGTAGTAATGAGATGTGTGAATATAAATCAACATCACCGTTTACCGGCTGATAATTTACGCTCCGTCAGATTTTAACACTGTAATCAAATTTAACATTTAAAAGAGTTACAATTTCTCCAACACACACACAGGCACACACCGCGGGATAAAAGCACAGGCAGAATGAAGCATGAATGGATCAGACGAAGAACACAATGACAAACTCAAGAAAGGGATGCTGTCGATTTAGAAGAAATTAACTGGTAAAAATTCAGAACACAAACACAATGAATTGTTTCTATACTGACCTAATGATATTTTCTGTCCCATAAATGAAAGACCTAACCCTCACTCAAACGTTTTGCATTTTTATACTTTTATTAAGACATTATGTATGTTTTCGACACTGACTATCCCCACAATGTAGATGATTTTCCACTACTATCTACTATCCCTCTTCAGGTTTTACCATCTACCTTTCATATTTCTAATGTTTTGTTCTCTCTTCATCTAAGCTTAACATCACTCAGTATGCTGACACACACACACACACACACAGAGAGAGAGAGAGAGAGAGAGAGAGAGAGAGAGAGAGAGCATATGGCCATTCAGTCTACATCTTTTCTCTTGCTCTTATTGGCAGAGCTGCATTTAATTCTGTTTAATGGCATGAAGCACAAACTGGTCTGACTGTCTGTCTGTGTGTCCATCTGCTAGACTGTTTAAAAAGGGTTGTTTTGCGCAGATGTTCGAGTTCATTTGTACATGTTTTCTTTAATGACACTTTCTCTCTTTAACACTAACATTTTTATTAATTCATTTGACAGTTTTGAGGTCATTTCTACACTAATGATAACACAATGTATTTTGATTTATACCATGATACTTAATTATTACCATTATCATTTACTTAAGAAAAAAGCAACTCAAGGCCATGCATTACAGTGATTGTACTATGGGTAAAGGATACCTAAATGGTAAAGTCACTGTAATGCAGCTTGTTTTTATAAAATGGTGTCAACTGCCAACAGCATTATGATAAAAGACTCCAATGTTTAGTAAATAGTTGAATTTATTACTTATAATAATCAGAATTGTATCTATCAGAAATTTTTTTTTACTTTCTATTCATCAAAGAATCCTGTATGGAGTTTTTTCCTTAAACAGTCTTAACATTCTCTAAACTGTTAGTGCAACTGTTCTATGGTAGATCACAACTATTGCATGTCTGCAAAATGTAGTAACTCACCCGAAACATTTAATTCAATTGCTTCTAAACCTTCAGTAGTTATTGTTTCAGTAAACTGACCAATGCCACCAAACTAAAACATTTTTATGCCATCGTGTGAGCTGTACTGTTTAGAAAAATGTTTAGAAGTTTTTTCACCATGTCGACCCTGGAAATACTAAAAATTTGAAAAATTTGTTATGATGTCACTGACTGTCAGTTTTGTCTAGCTGAATGTTATTGTGTATCACTATGAGTTATTTAGATACAGATTTCAAGAAAGTTTACTAGGAAAAGTCAAAAGTACACAGGAAAAGCCTATGCACATTTATATAAAGTACATTTAGCAATGCGTTACATTCACATGGCTTGCTGATGAAAACTGCTGTTGATTCTTCTCAGTGAGATTGTCATACTCTTCACAACTTCTAAACATTATTTCATCGTGTGAGCTAGCACATGCAAAATGTAAACTGAAAACTTTCCATGCCATAAATATTTATGGCATATACATATGTCTGACAGATTTTGATAACTGAATGATCATTTTGCATGTGCTGGCTCACGCGATGAAATAATGTTTAGAAGTTGTGAAGAGTATGACAATCTCACTGAGAAGAATCAACAGCAGTTTTCATCAGCAAGCCATGTGAATTTTGTTACTGCGCAAAGTGTAGACAATTGTACTTACTTGTTTGCACGCGTGCTTTAATAAAAACTTTAATAAGAAATGCTCCTTAAAGGGTTAGTTCACCCAAAAATGAAATTTCTGTCATTAATTACTCACCTTCATGTCGTTCCACACCTGTAAGTCCTTCGTTCATCTTCGGAACACAAATTAAGATATTTTTGATGAAATCCGACAGGTTTCTGATCCCCAAGAGAAAGTAACGTAATTACGACATTCAAGGTCCAGAAAAGTAGTAAAGACATTGTTAAAATAGTCAACGTGACTACAGTGGTTCAACCTTAATGTTGTGAAACAGCGAGAATGCTTTTTGTGCACAAAAATAAAACAAAAATAACAACTTTATTCAACAATTTTTTTCTCTTCACTGTCATGTCGCAGTTTACGTTGTAGACACATTGCAGCGCTTCCAGGTTCTATGTCAGAACGGCGACTCATTATTGGCCGGCTCCTGCGTCAGCATCACACTCATGCGTCGTGCTGCTCATGTGTACAGCGTCGGCCAAAACTGAGCCGGCTTTCTGACGTAGAACCTGGAAGCGCTGCAATGTGTCTACAACAGAATCAGAAACCTCTCAGATTTCATCAAAAATATCTTAATTTGTGTTCTGAAGATGAATTAAGGTCTTACGGGTGTGGAACAACATGAGGGTGAGTAATAAATGACAGAAATTTCATTTTTGGGTGAACTAACCCTTTAAGCACCAAATCAGAATATTAGAATGATTTCTGAAGGATCATGTGACACTGAAGTCTGGAGTAATGATGCTGAAAATTCATCTTTTCAAATTCCACCAAATTCATTAATTCTATTCAATTGCATCAAATGAATAAATTACATTTTAAAATATATTAAAATAATTAATAAATTGTAATAATATTTAATAACATTAGTGTTTATTTGGTCAAATAAATGCAGCCTTGGTGAGCATGAGAGACGTCTTTCAAAAACACTTAAAACATATAATTTTTTACAATATATAAAGCATGGCCTCAAATAAGTTATTGCTTTTACAACTACTACAAAAAGGCTTTAATATTTAATATTTAATTTTAAATACTAAGGACACAAATGTATATTAAAATGTTATTTTAATAAGTAAATTTGTAAAGTCTGAACTATCTGTTTCATAAAATGGTATTTTACATGGTACTCCAAGGTCCTGTATTATAAGGTCCTGTATTAGTGTACATGTCTGAAGAACATAATACTACAGAACTTATTTCTACTTCTTTATAGTGATGGTTACCATTGACACTTTCCAACATTGTCTTTGATATATTCTTACTATTGTGTTTTCAATGCCAATTGCCACTGAAGATCTACAATAAACCCTCTCTGTAACCGAGTTAGAGTGACCTAAGTTCTCTTTACTTATTCAGCCTTGTTTCAGTCCTATTCACCTCAGTCCAGAACAAATTACCATATATGGACACACTTCTCTGTATTCAAAATATTCTGTTACTCTAAGGTTTCATGAGGCTAAAAATATCTTGTCAAAATTCATTAGCTCAGCACCTACGCACACACACGCACACAAATCTGAAGATTTGGGCACTGTAAAACGAGCCCACCGCCTGACACAATAAACACAATACAGTAACAATACTGTTTTTGTGTGCGTGTCTGACAGAGGTTTACCACATTTCCTCTGAGGAGGTCACTCCTTATTCACACACAAAACAAACACACACGCACCTTTAATGGGGAGGAATTATAATCACCTGAAGCAGCTGGTGTGAGCATGTTTCACTACCCAAGGTGGGCCGGTGGGATGAGAGAGAATAAAGATACGTATGCATGTGTAATATGCTTACTCTTTTTCCGTTTTGAGTTTTGCAGATGTAGCAGCTGCAGGTATTTACTGCAGTAACATCAGACCCACCGCCCCACAGCCCCTCCCAGTGTCTTATTTCACACACACATACTCAACACTGCTTATATTTGCAGCTGACCTTGTGGTGGAAATGACAAAATAGAAAGAGAAAATGTTCATATAATCTTAGAGCGTAATAAAGTTCCCCCATCTAATGAATTATAGAAATAAAGGTGGAGTCGCGGTGGTGGCAGAACGCCAGGAGAATCGTCAAAGGAGTGAAGTAAACAGCTCTATGATTGGTGGGATGAAATGAACATGCCCCTGCCAGACGTTCGTTTGGCATTCCACAGACGTGTTTCCTCTGAGAACCAGATACGGCATCCAAACGTCTACAGACGTGCCAAAACGACCTCACAGTTTACACTACAATAATCACAGAGTACACTGGTCGTATCCCCATATCAGATGATGTCATTCAGCACACACTGTTCTCTTCGTTATATGCGAGTAAATAAATTACGGAAATAATAACATTTAATAACTGGACTCTAAGAAATCGAATAAAATTTTTATGATCAAAACACAAAACAATGAAAATTAGACAGCAGATCAAAGAAGACACATCAACCCGTTTTGCTCCGCTGTGAGCTTCACAGGTTTGGATCAATATTCAGGTGAATCTCACAAAAACATGTCCAGGCCACATTCCTCCAATGACTTCCTCCAATGACCAAACTAATGCTGCACAAAATGACTATGCAAATGTATAAAAGGGTGAATCTCTTAAAGGTGGGGTAAGCCATATTTCAGAAACACTGTTTGGAAGTTAGTCAGACCAAAACCAACAACAAACGTGTGTAGCCAATCACCATTAGGGGGCGTATAACGGTCGAGGAGAGAGAACGAGCAAGAGGGAGATTTGAAGAAAGACTGCAGAAAGAGAGATGAGACACAAAAGAGCTCAAAAGAATATCACTGGAATGGAGGTTTATGACTGGGCAAGCACTTTAGGACCCGCGTTAATATGAGAAAAGCTTTCCAGCGCTGGAGAGAGCTAAGAAGGAAAACCTGAAAACAGACGCGGAGGCTGCTTTGATCCAGCTTCACATGTGAGTAACACTGGGTTTGAGTGTCATTGATTGTCTGGAGCTGCTGTGCTGTTTGCGACTAACCACAAACTCTTGTTTGTATTTACTCTTGTGTACTGTACCTTCAAATTTTGTGCTTTCTTGCCGTTCGTTCATCATCTGCGGTTTATTATTCGTGAAGCATTATTTTGTTGAGCGTCAGCTGTGATAAACAGACATCCACTCTCGCATTCACTGTCAGCAAAAAAGGTACAGCGCTTGTCACAGGGGCAGTACCCTAAGGTACAAAAGTGAAAAGGTACATCTTTGTACCTTACTTACCCCTAAATGGTGCATATTAGTACCTTAAAGGTACTGATTAGTACTTTAAAAGTGCATATTTGTACCTTATAGGGTTAGTTCACCCAAAAATGAAAATAATGTCATTTATTACTCACCCTCATGTCATCACCCTCAAGGCCTTCATTCATCTTCGGAACACAAATTAAGATATTTTTGATTAAATTCGATGGCTCAGCGAGGCCTGCATTCAAAGCAATGACATTTCCTCTCTCAAGCTCCATGAAGGTACTAAAAACATATTTAAAACTGTTCATGCAAGTTCAGTAGTTCTACCTTAATGTTATAAAGCGACGAGAATACTTTCTGTGCGCCAAAAAAACAAAATAACGACTTTTCAACAATACAGTGATGGGCCGAATTCAAAACACTGCTTCGGAGCTTTACGAATCGAATCAGTGGTTTGGATCTCCTATCAAACGGCTAAACTGCTGAAATCACGTGACTTTGGCACTCAGAGTCACTGATTCGATTCGATTCATCACTATATTGTTGAAAGGTCATTATTTTGTTTTTTTGGCGCACAAAAATATTCTCGTTGCTTTATAATATTAGGTAGAACCACTGAACTCGCATGAAATGTTTTAAATATGTTTTTAGTACCTTTATGGATCTTGATAGAGGAAATGTCATTGCTGTGAATGCAGGCCTCACTGAGCCATCGGATTTAATCAAAAATATCTTAATTTGTGTTCTGAAGATGAATAAAGGTCTTACGGGTGTGGAACGACATGAGAGTGAGTAATAAATTACATTATTTTCATATTTGGTTAAACTAACCCTTTAAAGGCACATATTAGTACCTTTTTACCTTTGTACCTTAGGGTACTGCCCCAGTGACAAGCACTGTACCTTTTTTGCTGACAGTGTTGTGTGTGTAACAGTGGTGAGAGTTGTGCAGGTAAACCACTGCACACTGATGACTGCTAGAGAATACAGTGTTTGGCGTCATTGATAGTGCACTCTCCTCACCTGCCAGCAGCAGACGGGTCAGGGTTCGAGACTGACTCGGAGCAGGGTGGTTAGGATTAGAGGGTATATTTTGGAGGCGGAGCAATGAAGAGAGGGGTGGGTTTGTTTGGTTTGATTTGAAATATCAACAATGTACAACAGCATTTTTGAAATATGGCTTACCCCACCTTTAAAGTCCAGGTCACATTCCACCCCAAAATCAACAACAAAATAAATAAACAAAAAAAATCATACTGATATATATATATATTTCATTACATGTTAACACATTTTCTCCACAAAAATCTCTTTACCATAATATTTCCAGGTATTTTTTTGGAAATTTCATTTGATTATAATTACTGACTTGCAATGTTTTTTGTTTTTGTTTTTAATCAGTATAAAATAAAGGCAGATATACTAAATACTACCATGATGTATAAATATTTTACAATTTAAATTCATTGTTTTCAATGAGAATGCGATTTTTTTCACTATGGTACTAATCAAAATTGGGGTGCTTAATTAATGCTCAACTGTCATGAAATGTCACAATGCAGAATTAATGGTTAATTAAAATAGGTTTTATTTTTAGGACCATTATTTTTTAACAAAAAAAAAAAAAAGTCCTTTTGTGTTTGTGTTCAATTTTATTTATGTCTGTCTCTCTTTCATTTTCTGACTGGTTTATTTATTTTTTAAAGAAACAAGGTGGTTTTCAGTAACAGAATATATGTACATGTACATCTCTGTATTTGTAAAAATCATGTTTTAAATTCAGCTGTGTGAATGATATGCTTTTTACACATTTCACGCAATGTAATCTTAATATAGAAGTCTGTGGTTTCTACAGTCAAGAAAAAATAAATGTTTTTACTCATTTTTTTTTTGCAGATCTATGAGTCTCTATGTCCCTGGGCTTTTACACTGCTCAACAATTCATATAAATTGTTTGTGTCTGTTTTGTGTATCCACATGTTTTTGTGTGTGTGACTGTATACATTGTGTATGGTAGCGTCAGTAAAGCTCTGGTCATGTTTGCTCTTCATGCTGTCCACTCTATCCTCAAACACACCACACACTAAGAGAGGGGTGGCTGTGAACAAACATGCATGCATGTGGGAGTGTGTACGCATGCATGTGAGACTCTTGTGTGAGTAGGTTTGCATGTGTTATAGTGTATTGTGTATGCTTTTCTATGTGCATGAGCCTGTGCTCTTGTATGCACGTGTATGTGCATAATATGTGTAAGTCCGGGAGTGTGTTTTCATGCGTCCATGATATTATGAGTTCCATCAGTGTGTGAATAAGAGAGTCTCTAACACACACGAGGAGAGGAGAAATCCAAACACAGTATACTTACACTGCAATTCCTCACATATCCAAGCTTAGATAGAAAAGAAAACACACAATCAATATCCGTCTCAATCTGATGGCACGAGGTCTAAATCTAAATGAGGTTCATTGCTGTTATGCTGTACTTTGCTATAGTTTTTGAGCTCTGTAAGAAAAAAAGAGAATATTCTAGTGTTGTACTTTAAGTAAATCAGCCTTTCAGAAATATGCCCTGGTAAATTTCAGGCACTTACACATTATTAATCATAGCTTAATTATTAACATAATTGCAAGAAAATTAACAGGATGGACATAAAGTTAGCAATTGCTCTGTGAGGGATTGAGAGTTAGCTTATAATTTCTGTAATTTTATCAAACAGGGTGAAGTGAGACAAACCAAGCTAATACCGCAAAACATCACAGAGATCATCTAATCCATTGCTAATACTTGATCTTACTTGTAGTGTTGTTTTTGCACCTAAAATTATTGCATTTTCTTAGATAAAAGTAATATATTCTGTAAATAATGTAAATAATATAAAAAACTAAAATGATGTAAAGTGACATATGATAAAAGAAAACGAACTAATATCTCCATCTTTAAAATTGTGAGTATAATATGCAGTTATGTTGATGGGGACGTTAAAGGATAACCCATGCCATCAGCTTGTCTTTGTGAACCAACCATGTTCAAAAGTATCAGTGAAGTACAAATACTAACAAATAAAAAAACATATTTAGTGTTCCAGCTGATCAGAATAATAACCTAATAAAGACTTAGACATAGACTTGTGGGAAAAAGACTGGAACTGTTCTGAGTGAATCATTATATGTGCTTAGATATCTGCTTATTTCGCAACTGTGTCTCTGATTACTAAAGATACGTGTGTAAAATCTACAGGAAAAAATGTCTCATTTAACAGATTAAGAGTTATTTAAAGTTTTGAGCCAAAGAATTTAGTAACACTGAACAAGGTTAAGGCAGAAAAGAAGAAGTGACATCAGACAGAAGGAGCCTGATTGGTTGAGGGGACAGGAAGAGGCGGAGACTGGGCATTTACCTTGTTGCGTTTGAAGTAGGCACGTCGACAGGCAGCAAAGCATTTCTCACTACAGAAACTCTTCAGTTCAGAGCCCATACTGAGAGAATAACGCTTCACTCCCACCTTCTGACACCACGCACACATTATCTGAACATTAGAGGTGTCCTCCTCTGAGAGAGAGAGAGAGAAATAAAGAAAATATAAGCATTTATTCAGTCAACTATTTGAAACAGTCAAATGTTAGATAGCTTAGAGAACATACATCGATGTTGACTAAAACACAGAATTTGTTTTCTTTCTGTTTTTATGCAACTAAATATACCACAAATTTAAGTACATCAGTATATGTGAAATACATATTGATCTCCTTTTACGAAAAACAAAGCCAAAGCATTAACTTTATATAGAGACAGACATTTACACACACGAAGTGTGACGTCATATACCAGATAATCTCCTCAAAAACAATTTAATTTCCCACCCTTACACATTTAGACACTGATTCATCTACAGTTTCTCAAAACCTTTTTTATATTACAGACAGGCAGCATCAGTGGCGCAGCGTCTGGGCATGCAAGGTATGCACGTGCATATGGGCCCGCCATTACGGGCCTAACCCTAAAGTATACTTCGGGCGTCCGCGCACCGTCCGCATCGCGAAATTTTCGTCATCAGGAGGGTTCGCGGATGTCCGCACTCCCCGTCCGCGTGCAGCCCAGTTTTTGTGATGGCGCGGACAGTGTGTGTACTGTACAACAGCCCATGCGAGAGTGAATTGAGTGCTTGAAAACAAAAGTCCACTAGATAGTATGCAGCGCACACGCCGAACGCGTCTTTCTGCAGCCAAATACTTTCAAAGGCTCGCACGCGCCTCTGTGCGCGAGACAGAACCCGTGTACATATGTTCAGAAAAATGAAGTATAATAGAAATAATGTCAATAACTCGCTATAGCCTATCTATGTTAAATGTACTGAAAATCATTAAAATGGTCCATGCCATGTCTTAGCGATGATCTATTGTATTTGACCGGTATTCGCTTTTCTGTCATTTTTAAAGTGGGTTTCTGAAACTTATGCATGCAGTAATGTCAGTAATACAGAATTTTAAATGAGTCATATTGGTTTTCTGAAAAAACGACTACGTCTGCACTGTACATTTTAAGATACTGCACAAGATGTGAATAAACTCCTACACTCACTGGGGTGGATAGGCCTACTTTATATTCAACGAAATAAAATGCACATAAAACGTGATGGAAACAAATTTAGAGAAGAAACTTCTAGTAAATTTATTATAAAACATGTGCATTAAAAAAGTATGTAATGGAATAATTAATTCATAACTGGAATAATCTTCGGACTCATCGCATCTGAAATTATGCTATGATCATTCTGAAATTCCAAAGCCAGAGTCGAATCGGTTGAATTCAAAAGTAGACTGTGTTGAAAAGCTGTTTTTTAAAATAGATCCACAATGCAAAGTCAAAATGATGGAGGAGCGCATATAGTACTGTAGTGCTGTTGTCATTCCTAGAAATGTTTTTTACCATTTTTGTCTGCATATTAGTGATAATATCTTATTCATATTAAAGTCCTGGGACTAATTCACCTAAGACGCACATCCCCTCCACCCCCCGCGAAACCGAGAAGGGCCCGTAAAATTTTTTTTGCATATGGACCCGGGGCTGACTTGCTACGCCACTGGGCAGCATATAATGCAGATGCACATATAATCAGTAGGGATTTCTCACTGTGCTTAACCCCGGGTTATCGTCATTCTAGACCCTACTTTTAACCCCGGGTAAAGTGTGTTTAATGACTAAAGATAATCTTTCCCTCACCAATCCACAAGGGGTTAAGAGAAACCTGTCATCATGCATCACCCCACACACATCAAGAGCATATACATGTTTCTTGGTGTGCGTGCATCAGTCAATCTGCCTACATCACATGCATGCCACAAGATATTAGATCTTTCCCATCGTGCTCCACTAACAACCAGAGGCTTGCGGGCACGAATGTTTGATGTTTGAAGTGTGTTGCATGCATGTGTGTGTGTTTGGAAATGGGGGTGAGCGAGATTCTAGGGACCACAAAGACACACACACACACACACACTGATTCAAATATAACTGACATTGCCACAACAGAAAACTGCGAATTTTTTTGCTGTTTTCAATCTTCTGAGATGTGACTCCCAACATCAGATTCAGATTCAGTATGTGATCATTTTAATGCATCTGCCCGTGTCAAATGATTTCTCCTCAGAGATCTTTTACACTCTCACCCTCTAGCAGCTGCTTAATGATCAGATAAATCTAAGTGTGTGGAGAGAAAATGTCTGCCCATTAGACTTAACCTTTCCTTTCACCCCCTCTCTCTTTTTCACCTCTGTCTTTTGTAATGAGTGTGTAGAGCGAATTATATTTTAAGATAGAAATTAATTCAGAATTATGTTAAACATTTCTCCATAGGCTAAACTCTGAACATAAATTGTACTTCAGTAATCAGATCCACTTCTGACCAACCAAATCAAACTAATCAGTGCAAGGGGAAGAGAGAAGAGTCAGACCACAACCCCAAATCAAGTACATTTTTTTCTTAGTCATTTATGTATCTCTAGTGGCAAACAAATTATTTCAGTCTGTTTGAGCATCCCAACTAGGACGAAACTAGGTCGAAACTACAGCATTCGCTCAACCAGTGGCATGAGCTGGGGACAGGGATATCTATTTGAGACTTTGACTAACTTACTGTTTGAAAATGTACAACAAGTAATTCATGATTTAAAGGAATAGAACCAGGGCCTAAAACTAACTTTTTGCCACAATGCACTACAATATTGCGTTACTCCCTAAAAAATTAACTGATTGCGTTAGTTACATTTTATTAAAAGTAATGTTACAAGTTATATTTTTGGTGAATGTTAAGGCCTTTTCACACCAAAAGTGAAATAAATAAGCCTCAGGCTGAAGGAAAAGCGTATTTAAGCCTGTACAGTAGAGGGCGCTGCTCAAACAAACCTTTCAGCTGTGCTGCCATTCTGGATTAAAGGGTTAGTTCACCCAAAAATGAAAATTATGTCATTAATTACTCACCCTCATGTTGTTCTACACCCGTAAGACCTTCGTTCATCTTCAGAACACAAATTATATAATAATTATATAATTAAGATATTTTTGATAAAATCAGATGGCTCAGTGAGGTCTGCATCGCCAGCAATAACACTCCCTTTTTCAATGCCCATAAAGCTACTAAAAACATATTTAAAACAGTTCATGTGACTACAGTGGTTCAAGCTTAATATTACAAAGTGACAAGAATACTTTTTGTGCGACAAAAATAACAAAATAGCGACTTTATTCCACAATATCTGGGCGATTTCAAAATACGGCTTCATGAAGCTTCGAAGCTTTACGAATCTTTTGTTTCGAATCATTGGTTCGAAGCGTGTATCAAGCCGCCAAAGTCACGTGACTTCAGTAAACGAGGCTTCGTTACGTCATAAGTGTTTTGAAACTTCAATAGTTCACGTGACTTTGGCAGTTTGATACAAGCTCCGAACCACCAAATCGAAACAAAAGATTTGTTAAGCTTCGAAGCTTCATGAAGCCGTGTTTTGAAATCGCCCATCACTAGATATTGTTGAATAAAGTCGCTATTTTGTTATTTTTGGCGCACAAAAAGTATTCTTGTCACTTTATAATATTAAGCTTGAACCACTGTAGTCACATGAACTGTTTTAAACATGTTTTTAGTAGCTTTAAGGGCATTGAAAAAGGGAGTGTTATTGCTGGCGATGCAGGCCTCACTGAGCCATCAGATTTTATCAAAAAATATCTTAATTTGTGTTCTGAAGATGAATGAAGGTCTTACGGGTGTGGAACGAGATGAGGGTCAGTAATTATTTTTGGGTGAACTAACCCTTTAAAGAAGAATAGGACGCAGAAGGAGGAAGTTCCACACTCTTATTTCTGAATCTAATCTAAAGTCATTTTTGCTTGTTAGTATGGTTGAATTAGATTTAGACATTGGATAATAAAGTGAGATTTAATACATAAAGTATATTTATGTAATTTAATATAGTTAATTATTACAGGTTTGCGTAAAATTCTGAGATTGCATTTCACTGTTTTTATTCATTTTGAGGAATACTGAATGTTTTTGTGCAAGTGAGATGAGTAAATACATGTTCACATTTAGTCTACAACTACAATAACCATCATGTTTACACAGCGCACACAACACCTCTGCACAGGAGAGCTGTCGGTCAACAAATGTGAAAAAGTAACTTGCGTTACTTTACTAGTTGAAAAAGTAATCTGATTACATAACTCAAGTTATTTGTAATGCGTTACCCTCAACACTGCTTAAGACATAACTGACTATGTTTACTAGGACACTTTGTGTGAATTTGTCTTCGAGCGCAAGAAGACGTGAAAGAGAGCTCAGTTCAGTATTCACATACCATCTAAAATGCGGCCTTCTGGGCGTGTGCTTCGGATGTTTGTGCACAGAAATCTTCCCACAGCGTGCAGGTGACGCACTGAGTTCCCTTTTGCTTCTTCTTGCACTTGAATATTTAAATTGGCAAGGCTTAAACTCTTGGCTTAAACCTGTCAACTGCCCTGAGTGTCGGTCACATTCATGTTCAAGTTCATGCTCTTACAACATTGCATGGTTAGAATTCACAAAAATGTTACCGGCCAACTGGCGATTGACACCATTTCATATACTTGCCAATGCCGATTTTTACTCACATTTGGCACTTGGTGAGTGTTAATTTTAGGCCCTGGATAGAACAAACAAAAATGAAAATTCTGTAATCACCTACCCTTGTGTCATTCCAAACTGCATGTGCATTTTTGACATGTTTGATGCTCTTCCCTGCCCCCTTTTAAAAGAGCTGCAGATGCACAAGAGAACATTCTGCACTCAACAAATCTGCTTCTTGTTCCACAGAAGAAAGTCATTTGCGTTTAGAAAAGAATGAGTAAATGATAAAAAATTTAAAAA
The DNA here is from genome assembly GCF_019924925.1 of Ctenopharyngodon idella. NCBI lineage: Eukaryota > Metazoa > Chordata > Actinopteri > Cypriniformes > Xenocyprididae > Ctenopharyngodon > Ctenopharyngodon idella. The sequence continues at coordinate 14,025,284 of NC_067232.1, read as the reverse complement.
TTATTTTTTTTATGAACTATTCCTTTGTTATCCCTATAAAAAAAAACTTTAACTTAAAAAAAACTTAATCTACACTACATCTATACTAATTCTAATGTACTTTTTGTTCTCGTGTCTTAAAGCAATTTTTATTATTTTAAAGAAAAGGCAATAGAAGCTTAGATTCAGCAGGCTGGAAAAAGTATATAAAAAGATTAAGATAGAAAGAGCTTGCCTTACAAACTGCATCATACAAAGACTCAAAGTGTTCCTCTACAACCCTGAAAATACAAACATCCTAATATAAAACGGTTTCCATGGCACTTCTGTTTGTTTTTCCTCAGCACAGCCTCATTGCTCCATCCGAATCCTGAATTTAAGAGAGACTGTGCAAATGTGTGTGTGTTTGTGGAACATCCAGTGGTAGAGCAGCACATACCTGCACTTCAAAAGCCCTCTGTCACTATGCGCATGCTCATGAATTATTCAAGAGGGCCACAGGCAAGGGGCGGGGATGGGGAGGGGGAAGTTGGCTTCTGTTGCCGTGGTAGTTAGCGAGTCTACACCATCTGTTTCTCACCACATCACACACATTAACGCACACATAAATACAAGCACACATACATAGGCACACACACACACACAAATACACCAGTGCACAGTACACTGGTTTAGGGATGCACCTCATCATGGTGCCGCCCCATTAGACAACATGACTTTGGTCTGCTGCGCTACAACACACACTCTCAACCAACAATGAAAGTGGAGATTAATTCAATGAAAGTTAATTCAATGAAAGATTTAGCAGAACTATTCAAGCCTGTAACAATGGGCTTTGTCTGAAATCACATACTCTCTGAATAGGTACTTCTTTTGAATAAGTATTTACTTTGCCATAGTTAAAAAAGGTATGTTCTATAAGGTATGAATGTGTGTAGTAATCCGCATGTACTACATTCGTCATGTTATCGTTGTCATGTGACCTACCAGCCTTAGTTGCATCCTCTCCCATGGCTTCATGGGATTGTAAAGTGTTCATTAAATGCACACTTCAAAATCTCATCAGAAGTATTAGGTCAGAGGTGTCCAATCCTGCTCCTGGAAGGCCACTGTCCTGCAGAGTTGAGCTCTAACCCCAATTAAACACACCTGAACCAGCTAATCAAGGACTTACTAAGCATACTATAAACATCCAGGCAGGTGTTGAGGCAAATTGGAGCTAAACTCTGCTGGACAGCAGCCCTCCAAGACAGAGTATGGAAACCCCTGTACTTATGCTGTCTTCACATGCTATCGGGATTGTCATAAAATATGAGTTTCCTAGGCAAAAATTGGACATGAACACCATCTCAAGTCATATTTACCACTGGGAAGCTCGGGGATAATCCTGATACCCAAGTTCCCGAGTTGGGCATGCCATAAACTTTAAATATGGTGGAGGGGAGAATGATTGCTGCTGTGACTGGTATTCTTTATTAGTTTTTTCCACAACAGCTACATCGTCTTGTGGTTTAAAGGGTTAGTTCACTCAAAAATGAAAATAATGTCATTTATTACTCACCCTCATGCCGTTCCACACACGTAAGACCTTTGTTAATCTTCGGAACGCAAATTCAGATATTTTTGTTGAAATCCGATGTCTCAGTGAGGCCTGCATAGCCAGCAATGACATTCCTCTCTCAAGATCTATTAATGTACTAAAAACATATTTAAATCAGTTCATGTGAGTACAGTGGTTCAATATTAATATTATAAAGTGACGAGAATATTTTTGGTGAGCCAAAAAAAGACCAAAATAACGACTTATATAGTGATGGCTGATTTCAAAACACTGCTTCAGGAAGCTTCGGAGCGTTATGAATCTTTCGTGTCGAATCAGTGGTTCGGAGCGGCAAAGTCACGTGATTTCAGCAGTTTGGCGGTTTGACACGCGATCCGAATCATGATTCGACACAAAAGATTCATAACGCTCCGAAGCTTAATAAAGCAGTGCTTTGAAATCGGCCATCACTATATAAGTCGTTATTTTGTTTTATCGGCGTACCAAAAATATTCTCGTCGCTTTATAATATTAATATTGAACCACTGTACTCACATGAACTGATTTAAATATGTTTTTAATACATTAATGGATCTTAAGAGAGGAAATGTCATTGCTGGCTATGCAGGCCTCACTGAGTCATCGGATTTCAACAAAAGTATCTTAATTTGTGTTCTGAAGATGAACGAAGGTCTTACGGGTGTGGAACGGCATGAGGGTGAGTAATAAACAACATTATTTTAATTTTTGGGTGAACTAACCCTTTAAAGCAGTGCATATTTACATATATGAATAATCATTTGAAGCGTGTTTTATACACAGTGAAAATAGTCTGTATTTGACAGAAATTCCAGAATTCTCAGCATGCTGACTATTGCTGTGAATGTTTATATGGTTGTCAATTAATGGGACACTAAATATCATTTTGGCTTTAAGAGGATTTCCCAATAAATAGGCAAGAATAAACCTGGTGTCCTCCATGATTCATGTTCTTTCCGACAACAAAGTATTTGAATACTTCCCATGACTTAAGAAGTGGGAAGTGAAGGAAGCATTAGTAGGTCCTCTGAGTAGGTACTTTTTGCTTACTGTTTCCTGAATACTATGAATTCGGAAATACTACTCTTTTCACATATATTCATTGATATTTGTACAGTCGCAGAAACTTTCAAGTGTTTAGTTTCAGCGTCTGAGGGAAACGGGTTAACTAGAATGACAGAGACACAATATTGTTTTTTTTGTCTGTTTGTTTTTTGTTTCAGAAGACAGCCCAGAAGACAGTGGATATACATGGTGACATTTACAAAAATGGTCAAGCAATTATTAAATCCACTTTGTTAGCCTCATAATTTTGTGCAATTAAAAACGTTAACGCATGGTTCACAAATGAAAAGTGTGAAGTCTCCACACCTGACGGATAAAATATAATCCGGGATTACTTTTACCCAGCATTAAAAAAGAAAGCATGAAATACAATAAACATATGTTTTTTTACAGTTGTATGTGTGTCGTATAAGTTAGATACTCATATGCTGTCTGTGCACTTGTGTTTCTTACCTGCTGGTGCTTTGATCAGAGGGGGCGGGATTAAGGGCACTATGATTGGCAGGCCTCCATGCTCTTTAGAGGAGGAGGGGTTTACAGACGCTTCGCTTGTCACTCCATTCCGTGATGTCGGAGTAGAGCTAGAGCTGTTGGCGTGTGGAGGAGAACCACTGCTGTTCTCCACTGTGGATGCTTTTGGCAAAGAGTTCTCTAGAGAGGAGAGAGTGATAATGGCGACTCGTTTATGTCTCACAAACCAGTCACAGTGTGAAATACATGAGGTCAGTGGGATCTATGCTATTTGTTCCGTGAAATGTCATTGATAGGTTTGACTGTCATCAAATTCAAATGGTCATGATCCTTTCAATGTAATCAATAATAAATCATAATTGATCCTATTTATATTCTAAGAAAAAAGTTATTGAGAAAAAAACATGTTATTCCAAATTTAAAAAAAAAAAAAAATGTCTAGCTAGCTAGATATCAGCCTGTTAGCATTGTTTGAAAATATCGTCATTCGGTATAACCAAAAGTGTCATTCGGTAAAACCGAAAATGTGGTTAAACCGAATTACTTTTTTGGTGACAAATTTTGTCCATCTTGTTAAAAATGACAAAAGCAGTGTTGATTGATTATAAAATCCACATAATCTCATTGTTAACACTTAATAAAACTTCAAAATTAATCATATCTCCGTTATGTTTTTTTTTTTACACTTTTAAAAACGTTATTCGTGAATGACCCATATATTATATATATATATATATATATATATATTATTATTATTATTATTATTATTATTTACCATTTTCCTGTTGAATATGCTTACTGTTTTACTGGGAAATATCACATTACAGAAGTACAAAAAAAATGCAAACAGGGTTTCATACTGACTAAAAACTCGGCATGCGTTCAATATTACTGTGTTAAAACGCAACTAACATCTTTATTCATGGTCAGTGTTTCATTTTTAAATTCACAAGTCATTAACAACTAGCGATATCTCAAACGCACACCTCATATTACTATTTTGACCAGTTACATGACAGAAAACTGATTAAATAGCTCTTATAAGACGTTCCCATACTACACATCCACCTGCAGCAAATAAGACAAGATTCAACAAGAGCACCCAAACAGATTACTGGTAGATAGCAGAAAAGCCCATTTGTAACTCTAACTGCTCATTTAGAGACGATCACAGCTAAATGAGTTAATTAAGTCTGATTGTCCTTTGCCTAATCTCTCCACTTCCAGCAACGTCAACTAACAATAGTGAAATATCGTAATCTGTGGCTGTGGATTTGTCTGACGGCAGAAAGTAATTACGGCGAGCGTCACATGGCAGGCATAGTAGGTTGGAGAAATATGCTAGCTGAGAAATATGCTAGTGCACGCTAGCTGGGAACCGTCTAACGCCTAAATCACCATTTTCTTTAATGGAGGCTGGAGTATGGACTTAGCGAGGAATTAGCCAGCTCATTGTTTCGGCATCTCTTTCTCTGTCCCCACAGGGCAGCAGAAAAAATGGCTGACAGTTTAAGACTCTCTAATGCTCTGGCACAGAGGCCGGCCAGGAGACAGCATGGAGGGTGCAAAGATAAAGCTGTGGGTTAATCGGAGTGCTCTCGGGGGAACGACAGAGGAAGTTCAGGAATTTAACTGTGCATTCTCTTTTTAACAACATTTAAAATCTGACAGTCCTTGTATTGGGTCCTGTCCTTGTCAGGATTTTGTGTCTTATTACATCCCAGAATTCCCTCTAGGCTCTTTCTGGTGGCAAACAGGTTTGTGAAATTAACCTGCTACAAAGAACCTATGGGGAATTAAGGGATGATAATAAGATAAAATATTAATGCAAGTTCTGCATATTAGTATCAAGTGTTCAGAGGGTTAGAAGGTAAAGTTAGATACTGAAACTTTCTCTAAATACATAAGTGTGCAGAGTACTGGGTTACAGGCAAGAAGAGAGTTTAGTCACCCATGGTGCCCAAATAATCAAATTGTCTAGACAACTAAAGACACACACTACAAGATAATCGGGGCGATTTTGGGCCCAATTCTCCCCTTCCGCCAATCTATAGGTAAAGTCCCGTTTACCTTGATGGTTCTACAGATTATCTTCTCAGATTTTCCTGTGGTGTGATGTGTTAAGAGCAGTGTTGGGGAGAGTTACTTTTAAAAGTAATGCATTACAATATTGCGTTACTCCCTAAAAAAGTAACTAATTGCGTTACTTAGTTACTTTTCATGAAAAAGAAATATGTTACATTACTTTTGCATTACTTTTTCTCACATGGGCTGGGCTTGTTTGTTTTTAATAGCAACAAAAAAGCAGCAAAAAAGCAGCTCAAACAAACCTTTCAGCTGCGGTGCTGAAATTTTTTGTTGTAAATTGAAAAAGTAATGCATTACTTTACTAGTTACTTGAAAAAGTAATCTGATTACGTAACTCAAGTTACTTGTAATGCATTACCCCCAACACTGCTTAAGAGTGATTGAATCTGCTGCGAAGAATGTCTGGGCCGCAATGATCTCAAATCGTAAATATTCAACATGTTGGATATTTTCGATTTGAAATCATTGCGGCCCCGGCATTCTTCCGAGTAATCAGTAATCCTGTTGTCTGATGGGAACCCCGAGGACAAACGCGCACAAACTCTGTAGATTGTTACGTGGAATGAAATGATACCCAATCAGAAAGGAAGCTGACAGAAAATGGAAACATAACATGACTTCATCCAAACTATTTTCATTTTTTCTGCGAATTTTCTTTACTCTAAAGTCACGTTTGACCGCGAGAGATTTCCCGCGTTCACAATCGGGAGTCTGTGGTGTGCCGTCTTGATGACATTGCGGCACTCCACACACAAACAAAACTGTTAAATCTTTTTTTTTTTTTCCATCATGTTTGTGGTCTCTCACATGTTGAAAATCTGATAAGATAAGTGTGGGACAGATTTAATCAAAATTACACTACCATTCAAATGTTTAGGGTTGGTAAGATTTTTGAAACAATTTTGTTTTAAAAAGAAGTAACTTATGCTCACCAAGGCTGCATTTATTTGATCAAAAATACAGTAAAAATATAACTCCTGTGCAGTTTTATTACAATTTAAAATAACTTTTCTTTTTTTAAATTTTTAAATGTAATGTATTCCTATGATGGCAAAGCTGAAATGAAAATGGTTGTGCTGCTGAGATTTTTGTGGAAACTGGGATTCTTTGATTAATAGAAAGAACAGTTTATTTGAAATAGAAATAATTTGTTGCATTATAAACGTGACTTTTGTTCAATTTAATGTGTCTTTGCTGAATAAAAGTATTAATTTCTTTCCAAAATAATAATAATAAAAAAAAGTCTTACTGACCCCAAACTTTTGAATGTGTACTTTTTTTTTTTTTTATCTATGTGTGCTAGCTTTTGAGACCGTCTGTATGCTATGCGTAAATCTTATTTTGCCTGCCTGTCCAGGGTTGTAAAGGGCTATCTGTGTCAGATCTCACCTTTCAGGACAGAGATGTGTTGCCGCATTTCTCCATCAGGGTAGTTGCGGATCTCTATGTCATCTGAGTCTCGTAACTCCACTTTGTCATATCCGTACCATCCAAGCAACTCATTCATGGTGTTTTCAGCAAAACTCTGCAGGGAGAGAGATAACCATTTAAAAAGCAATTTGCAATTTTAATTTTTATCTATTTTTTATCTGTAAGGATTCAACTAATTTATGACATTGCAGATACTGCTCATGAATCATAGATTAAATCTACTCTACTATCTATTTACTGAACATGCCTACACACACACATAGAGGGAATCTGAAAGAGTGAATAATTGCAGTCTGTTTGGGAGGTGTACTGCACTGAGACAATCAATGTAAAAAGAAAAAACTCTGAGTGGCAGATTTTGCAATGCGGATAAACAGAAATCTCCACAGGGAATCTTATGTTTGTGTGGCTACTGTGAACAAGGGCCAAAAGTAGTTTCATCCAAGAAATCCTCTAGCTCAACGATAGACAAAATCTGACTGAAAATAGCTTCAAAGCTCCATATCCCTTTAAGAACCAAATCTGGAGAGGCTAGTATAGACTGACCAGGGCATCAAACAAACATCTTGCAAACAACACTTAAGCCAGACAACCAGAGAGCAGAGAATTATTAACAAATCAGAGCTGACCAGACCAGAGCAGAATCCATGTAGCTTCAACATGCTAGACAAAAAACATGGGCCATACTTTGAGTATAGATTTTAATACCCATTTTCTCTATTTAAATCTTCAAAGCTCACTAATTTTAAAGCATCTCCTCAAAAAAGTAGTTATACATGTCAAATATCTTTAGTTTTTAGACATTCTAACTATAAGTAACTTTGCAACTACATGTCAACTAACTCTCATTAGTAGACTGTTAGGTTAGGGTAAAATGTTGGGGTTCGGATTAAAGGTGCAGTAAGTGATTTATGAGAAACGCTGTTGGATCTGACCAAGCGCCAAAACACACTTGTAGCCAATCAGCAGTAAGGGGCGTATACACTTATTAGGGGGGAGATGCCTGTGTTGCATAGGGGCGTGTTCATGAATTTGGGGGCGGAGCTATCAAGATAGGGTGTGATCCTTTTGGGTAGGGGCGTGTTTGTTTTGGTGATTTCAAATATCAACAGCGTTTCTCAGAAATCACTTACTGCACCTTTAATAGAATCATTTGACATGTAGTTGCAAAGTTACTTATAGTTAGTTGAATGTCTGTTGGGTGACCATCAAAATAAAGTGTTAGCTGATATTAAGTAGACAGTCTACTAATACTCTAATGAGAGTTAGTTGACATGTAGTTACAAAGTTACTAGTTATTATGTAACTGTAAGTCGACCGTTGAAACAAAGTGTTACCAAATCAAACTATATTAGGTATACAATTACATTAAATATATAAATTATATTAAATTATAATTGTATTTGTTTTAAAATCTCAGTGTATTCATCTCTAAGACATACAGTAAATGAGCATCTAAACATTCAGATATTTATTTATTTCCATATATGTATTATTTATTTTTGTCACTTTTTCTGTTTTAGTCAATCTGAGGGAGGCTCTCACCATCAAGTAGGGCGAGTTGCCATGAAGATTGCCTGCCTGCCCCGCCCCTGGGAGGGGCCGATTGGACGGGACCTGATGAGACACGAGTCAACAACTGTCAATCAAACATAGAAACTGTCAGTCAATCGCATTAACTGTCAAGCAGCATACTATTGTTCTGTGTTGTCGGATACACACATACTCATGTTGGATGGGCCTTGACATTTACTATAGTAAATCACTATATCGTACAATAACAATTTTACTCTCCAGCGTAAACTACAGCACTACAATAATAAACATACACATACATATATGTTGTACAGCCTATTTAAAGCAGTTTCCAGTACAAACTGTTGAACAGCTCTTCTCCACTCCTTCCCTGCACTTCCTCTGTATGGCCACCAGGTGTCTGTCCTGCCCCTGCCTCTGGTCTGTAAGGTGAGGCTTCTGTTTTAGGATCGAGTTCACAAGGTCAGTCAGTCACAATGCAGTAATCACACCCTGTCCACAGGAAAACCTACTAGACTGTATCAGCACAGCACGGATCAATCTAGAATCACCTGAGATCCGCTCTAAAGTGTTTTTGGGCACTTCAGAAGTCCTGATTGTCTGGGAACACCAGCTGAGCTGAGTTTAGAGGTGCCCAGAATTTCCTTAAGAGGGCTGACCTGACTTACAGTGTTAACAAGGGACACTCATCAAAGGGGCAAAAGTGAGACCACATACTGTAGGCTTTGGGACAGTGATTCTTTATTATAAGATACTGTGTATATATATACAATATATATATATATATATATATACACACACACAGTACTGCGCAAAAGTCTTAGGCCACCATTAGATATTGTTTTAGCAATTGTATGACGACCATATTAATTATTTCTCAGTCTCTTTATTAGAATATAACCAGAAAATACAGGAAGTTTGTATGCAGTATTAAAATCAGAAAAAAACAGCTTCTATAGGCTAAAGTGGCATGTATTTAGTGACCTTCCCTTACACTCGAGCAATAGCAGGAACCTAAATGGAAAAGGACTGGAAGGTCAAGAAAACTTTCAAAATCTGATGAGAAGTTTCTCAGTTTCTTCTTTGAGAAACTGGAAGAAGTCCATGAGGTCACACTAAATACTGTTTTTTTGCTTAAAGAAGCCATTTTGTTCTGGTTTTTTTTTTCTGTTTGTATCTTAGTAAAGAGACAGAAAAATAAATATGGATGGTCATTAAAACATTTATATACAACAAAGTTGGAGGTGACTTTTGCACAGTACTGTATATATATATATATATATATGTGTGTCTGTGTGTGTGTGTGTGTGTGTGTGTGTGTATGTATGTATATATATATATATATAATTCATTTTGAAAATGTATAAAATTACATAATTAGAGAGGGAGTTCAAAATATAGAGAAATAAATAGAGAATTTCTGAACAAACCGAACATTTAAACACTTTTAAATATGGAGAAAAAGCTATTAACGTGACATAATAAAAAGGTTAATGCTATTCTATTCTGTTCTTTAAAACTAGAATGTTTTTAAGCATTTTTTTTAATCATCCAATCCAATTGCATAGACAAATCTACGCATGCACAATACAAAACGAATATATTTAGAAAATGTTGTTACAAAGCACAGAGGGAAAACTGACAATTTAAAACATCCTTTTGTGCATCATTGCTGTGTGTTTGTCTTTTTTAAGTGCTGCAGATCAGCATGATTTCTATCAAATGTTCTGGATTCTGCACGAAATGTCACTCCATACACTTAATTGCAAACTGAAATTCCCCGCACTCCTCCCCTCTGAAGGCCGCCCAATAATTACACTTGCTCTGATAAAACCAAAAAATCACTATGAAAAAAAAAAAATAGAGAGAGAAAAAAGAAAAGTATTTCCTCCCCCATAGAGACAAAATCAAATCAGACATGTTTGGAGAGAACTCTTTTCACGGCAGACTGAAAGATCAGCGAGAAAAGTTACAAGATACGAAGCAGCAAATCTCATTCCCTCTCTGCCGCCTTGCCTCTCTGTTTGCCGTGATTGTGACGGCGGGGGGAATCGGACACCCTGCGCGCAGTAACAAGAGTAGGTCACTGTACACCATGATAAAATTCCCTCCTCCCTTCACCAACTTTCCTTCTGACCAACCTCTCTTTCCCCGTCTTGCTCTCTCTCTCTCTCCTCTCCTCCCAACCCACACTTTTCCATTCCCTTCTTGCTTTTTTCTCTTGTCCCTCTCTCATACTGAATATCACTTTTTCTCTCTTCCATACTCTCTCTCTCTCTGTCTTTCTTTCTCCCCCACCACTACACTCTGCTTTCATTTCCATCTACCTTCCTTGATATTCGATCTGGCCTGTATTCTCAGCTTTCAGTTTTTACAGCTTAGGCTGCCTATTGCTGTATACATTCCTTTCTCTTCTCCCTCTCTCTCTCTCTCTCTCTCTCTCTCTCTCATCCCCCTCTCCATCGGGGCAATCACCAGCACGGGGCTTATTTTACCATGCTGCACATGAAAGCAGACGGAGATGAAGGCAACACTGTCAGACGTCTCTACTCTGTATCTCTCTCGGAGGTATAATCCTTTACAAGGCCACATTGTGTACAATCTTCCCTATCTCTATTCTTCTTCTTTCCTTTTGCATTTTTCTTTTGTCTTATTCTTCTTGGAAGTAAGAGAAAAATTAAACAAAGAATTGTTTTAAACCAAAGCGAGGGACTCCTCATAGGCAGGGTGTGTGTGTGTGTGTGTGTGTGTGTGTTGGTGGAAATCTGATACATGAGAGGGAGAAATTCATAATGCTCAGGTCTCAAGTTCTCACTGAGGCAATAAGAGAGAAGTGCAGAGTAAAACGCAGATTATATTTGTACACACACGCTCTTTAAGTGTTACAGTATGCTTTGTTTGTGAGTTATTTACATAGGTACTGACCGTCAAATAGGAAGTGACACACTTTTCCTCCACCTTTAAAGAACAAGCAACTGGACTTCCTAGAGCTCACAGTGGAAAGCATGAACTCAATAAGTTTGGGAAAGGGAAATAACTAAAAAAATAAATAAAAGCCGGTAGACGCATTTTGATAATGCAGATGGGATGGAAGTATTCAGCCTCGCTGTGATTTGCGACACCTGTTCGCGCATGTATCTCAAACCCCTCAAACAGACCCTTGCTCTAAACCCTCCTCTGGTTACTCTACACCGCATATCAAATTTAGCTTTGATTCCACAGAACCTGATCTGTGTGTCTGTTGACGCAAATGTTTGGGGAAAAGTTTTGTTTTGTCTCCATGGCTTTGCTGTTTCCTGTTTTTCATGTTACATGGGGCGTGACACACGCACATTGTTCATCGACGCTGTTTGCATATGCATGGGACCACCGCCCTCAGCTGTGGCAGTGTCTCTGTGGGCTATCTGCCGTAACTATATGGGGTATCTGCATGGGGTATCTAGGGCACCTGCATGTGTCTGGTGAAGATTTATGGGATGTTGTTGTACAGATGTAACTGCATATTCTGGATTAGGGAAACAAAGAATTATTTATAAAATAGTATTTGAAAAAACGATATTGATTTTGTATTTTGCTTTTTTGAATTCTATATATACGAAATATGTCCCACTTAATGTCTTATGTGGTTACAGCCCTGCTTTTATAGTGGAATCTTTATACATGTGGAGTATTTTTATCAAAAGCTTACCAAAAGGCGGGGGGGGGGGGGTATTTTGTACCTTATATACCAACCCGATCTCACAGCAATTCATACATATTTTACGAGGTGGCTAATTCAAATTCGTACAACCTAACTCGTACGAATTCGTACGTTTCATGCTAAATCTTACTTATTTTACGAGTTGCCAAATTCGTATGAGTTCGTACGAATTACCTACCCCTAACCCCGCCCCTAAACCTGCCTGTCACTGGGGTTTAGACAAATCATATGAATTCCAACGAGCGAGGTCATTAGCCACTTCGTTAAATACGTACGAATTGGTCGTGAGATAGAGTTGTTATTTACCCCTAAAGGGTGCATATTAGTACCTAAATAGTACATATTAGTACCTTCTTGAAGGGCACCACCGCAGTGACAGCTTTTGTACCATTTTTTTCTGAGAGTGTATGATCTTTAAAATTATTTTTCAGGCTAAAACTCTGTAACAGAACAGAAAAACAGAACGTTTAAATGCAAGTGGCCGCGGACATTACAAGCATTAGTGTATAAGATGTCTTACTTCATTACATACTCTTCATTATACGTTTTTGCAGAGAGGCATTTAACTTGTGGAATCCTAACAGAGAGATTACAGGGTGAGAAGGTTTTTTGTGGGTGGTTGTCTGAAAAACACCTGTGTGTTTCAGTATAGCTGAGGGAATTATAGGCAGAAACTTCTGTGAATTACATGAGAAGTTCCTATGATGATATAGCATATCAGCTAGCTAGTACACTATAAATGACAAAAGTGATAGGCTATATCTCAGACTTTATTTGTTTTACATGTGTGTATATATATACAGTAGCACCGCCCATTACCCAGCAGACTCTGCTGTTAAATTTGCATGTGTGTGACTAAAGAAGGTAGTGCCTGATCACCAGCTATGTTTTGTCATGGTGTGCGACCATGTTATCCATGTTATATTATGTATATATTCAACCCATAGAATGTAAGGTGAATTGCTGACAACTGTTGGATGCTGGATGACCTCAGGCACTTTAATGGTCTACTCTCTGTCAAAATCAAGGCAGAGATCAGCTTTTTCCACAGCCCTGTGGTCAAAATGACAACTCGACGGATGAAATGACAGATTTGTGCCTGACTTGTACAAACAACACCACTGACAAGGCCAACACTCACCACAGACCTTTGGAGATGCGCATAGTGCAGAAAATATGTTACAGATTTGAAGTATTGGGAGAAATCACTGAATTGTGCACTATGGATTGCAGACAAGAGCAGTGCATAAGGTAACAAGATCAGTAATGTGGAAGCCACAGCCTTTAAATTGAGTACTAAATGAATAAAAAGTTGCTGCCTACTTCATTCAGGTGGCAATTCTTACAGCATCTGCTGTGCAACACCCAATATATATACTTTTAGTACAATATCAAGGAATGTAAAGGACATAATGGAAGGCGAGCAAAAAATATTTTGACAAATGGAAGATTAACACCATTTGAGCAGCAAGATATTTGTTCCAATTCCTTGCTGTCAAAAACTGATCGTACAAATATTGATTCCTTATTAAAGGAAAGGTCAGCAGTGTGAAAGACAATGCAAACTTGATTTATTTCACTTAGCTCACTGATAAAAATCAGATGAAAAAAGTCCTTAAAAAAAAAAAATCATGTTCACAGCTCAAAAATGTGACTTCTTTTTGTTTGGATCTATTAGGTTTTTCCAAATTAATTACAAATATAATTCATACAGATAATACACACAACACTTTTTTATGTTTTCAGTTACAGAATTAAAATGAATTTTGATATTCAAAAACATCTAAGTGGTGTAATTGTCAGAGGACTGTAAAAAAGAAAATGGTGTCGATAAGTTTGACATTTTTAAAATAAAATTGGCATAATCTTTTATTATTATTCTATTAAAAAAAAAAACAGTAAAGCAATTTTGTTTTATTAAGTATTATTAATATTTTAAAGTCAGCGTGATTTAACCAGCATGCATGCAGCGGTTTTGTTGTCATTTGACATAAACAGGAAATGATATCAGAGGGGTTTAGACCCCTCAAACCCCCAATAATTCACTTCACAGCTCCAGAATAAGTCAGTTTCTGCAAGGGCAGCATTGCTGTGTGTGTTTGTGTTTGTGTGTGTGTTTGTGTGTGTGTGTGTGTGTGTGTGTGTGGGAGAGAGAGAGTTACGTCAAACTGAAAGATCGGTGGCTTTTAAGGAGACCGGGGAAACGCACGCGTGTATCTCCGCTACAGGTCGATCAATATCTGTCAAATTTAGAGCCCCGGCGGACCGGTGAGCCTCACGCAGGTTCCGTCAAATAATCACTGACAAGAAAGAACGCGAACGGAGCAAAATCACCAAAGCCACACACACACAGTGACCTAAACACATGATCAAATTAATAATAGGCTAATAATAATTAAATGCGTCCCTGTATCCCACAATGTTGCTATCAGAATTAATGTAGCTTGATCTGATAAAGAGCACAGATAAATTCTGGCGTTTCCAAAACATTAGGCTGCATGGCAGCTGATGCAAACGCTTCAGACAATGAGCACCACACAACCAGGAGACAAAGCGCCTGTGTGCGCCTTCAAATTATACAAACACACGGCTCTCTTCAAAAACAGAACAAAAAAGTGAAAGAGTCTCCTAGAGCTTGAATAAACGAAACCATGATTGCATATGGCAAATACCCCCAAAAGGCTTTTGAAATGTGCATTTGTCACGAGCAGACAGCGCTCAGTCAGTGTTGAACAGATGCACATCTGGAGTGACCGGCGCTTCCCATCAGAACAGCTGGACAGATGCACCCTTCCAGCATGCTTTCCGTTTCATTATTGAGTTTTTACTCTGTTCTGATGTTTCTGTGTTGTTTAGCAGAGTGATAGTAAAGCGCTAGTAGTAGTAGTAACGCAGCAGTTTGACGCGGAGACTGACGCACTGGATTTTCCATCAACTACACTGGAGCCAACAAGGGGATTTCACTCTAAACCATCTCGTGATGTGTGACTGGGAATATATATTATATTATATGTTACGTGCAAATGATTTAGAAACTCATGCAAATATGTGTTTAAATAAAATCCATAATTCAATATGAATAAAATAGATCTCAAGCACTGGAAAGCGAGACCAGAGTGGTCTGGAGGGTGCGTGAATTAAGCTCAAAAAAGAAACGGGAGGAAAATAATGCCGACCTGTTCTGCAACCAGAAAAAAAAAAAAAAAAAAAAAAATCAAAGTTAGCTGATTAACCCCAAACACACAGCGCTTGAATGAATCGGTTCTCTATATTCAGTCCGAGGGCGGAGCGGCGGTGCGCTCAACGCATCCAAAAATGACAAGCCTTTATGGGCGCCAGTGAGAGAGAGCGCGCGCACAACCTACCTTCATCTCTGCGTTAATTTCCCTCTTCACAGGGTGAGCTGGCTTTCTGCTCCTCTTGTTTTCCGGAGGTCTTCCCTCTTTCTCCATCTCAGCCATGTTTTCTTTAAATCTCTGTCAATATTTGGGGGTAAAAACCCCGCGGGCGCACGGCACGGAGCGAGGCGGGGCCGTTTCAGAGTTGCGGAGTGGCAGCGAATGGCAGGCGCGCGAGAAGCCCTTGTGAAGTTGATGCTGCTGCTGGTGGTACTGCTGCTGCTGTTGCGGGCTCACCGTGCCCGGTCGAGTCAGCCATCTTCTGCCTGCTATTTCTCAGCGGTCTGAGCGTGAGCAGGATCGAGCCCTCTCGGAAAGCCAACCAAGAGGTTGAGAAAAAAGAGCGAGCCAGACAGGGGGAGGGGCCTCCACCGTAACTCTATACGGCCACGCTGATCCCGGGAAGGCTATTTCCTCCCCAATTTTCCACAGATCGGTTTTCACTCAGGACTCCACGCGTGGCGGAGGTTGTCGCGCGATAGGAGTGAATAGGTGCCGTTGTCTGATGTGTTATCATTCACCCCGCGCGCGTTATCAGCTCTCCGCAGGGGGTGCTTGATATTGTTGTACGAGACAATTAATGGAAATGAAACAGTCAAGGGGTCCTAATCATTTCCTTTTAATTAAACATCTCTGAACGGGTGCAATGGGTGGTGTTTATGAGACAGATATCTGCAGGTAATTAAAACCCACTCTGGAGGTGCGTTTGAGTTACAGACAAAGACTTTACAGGAGCCTAACAAATGTGTTACAAACAAGAGAGTGAGATATATACGATATTTGACACTGTGACACTAAATTTTGCTCCTTAAAGCTCATAATTTAACTTGTCTAAGGTATTTTTCAATCTCACTCACACACATATTTAGTAAAAAGTGTCAGATCTTCACTGAAGCTTGAGATTAGTGAATAAAAAAGTAAAGAAAAAGAATCAGACATTTTTTTTTTAATTACCATGACAGTCCAAAGGTCCAGCAATAAGCAAAACATGACAGAAAAAAGTTGATGGATTTGTAAAAAGCAGAAACATGAAACAAACACATGGATGTTGTATTAGAGACAGGTGAATTTGCAGCAAAATATATTAAAACATTTTTTGAGTGACACATGACATTTGATATGTGAAGTTTTTATTTTGCTATGCAAAATCCTGCATGACTGAATGGTGAGTTGCATTTTATTATGTGTGTTCAACATTATTTTTTTTCACCTGCTGTCCTGCAGCCTTATCAGACCTGTGACCCGGGCTCACAACCTATTTAAAAACCACTTTGGAGGGCATCTTAGGCCCTGTTTACGCCTGGTATTAAGATGCCTTTTGGTCGATCGGATCACATGTAGATGAGGGAGACACATTCCCGTTTACACCTGGTGTTTTAATCCGTCTCTTTTTGCCCACTTTCAACCACTTCTGTCCTGATTTCTTTAAGGGGTGTGTCTATGGGTGGTAAATGTATGGGCTTTTTCAGATCTTTCAATCTAATGGATGAAATAAGCTCACACAATTTACATATGAACACGAAAGGAGACGACGGAAAAACATGGAGAGCAGCAGCTTTTGTTTCTGCTCTAATAGCTACAAGACCACGCCGGACACGGTGAGTGAGTGTTAGAAATTAGGAATGGAGAGAGGACATTGTGCTTGGTACGTTTTTCGTCTTCAAACCATACTTGGGCCTTTATCCAACAAAAGTTAAAGGGATAGTTCACCCAAAAATGAAAATAATCCCATGATTTACTCACCCTCAAGCCATCCTAGCCATTGTGTTCATCCTTTCAGATGAACACAATCGGAGACATATTTTAAAATATCCTTAGTCCTCCAAGGTTTATAAAGGTTGTGAATGGGGGGGCCGCATTTTGAAGTCAAAAATAATGCATCCATCCATTAAAAAAAAGCAATCCATACGAGTCCAGTGGGTTAATAAAGGCCTTCTGAAGCGAAGCGATGTGTTTTTGTAAGAAAAATATCCATATTTAAAACTTTATAAATTCAAATAACTAGCTTCTGGCGGACGACCGTACGCAGAATGTGCAAATCGCCAAATGAGTAACCTGTGACGCAATGTATGACGCAGGATGTTGGAGTATTTAAGCTTAGATGCCTCTCGCACATCAAGAGCTTACAAATTTAATCTCCTCTTCTCTTATATTGAAATCCTCCGAAATTTCTCTTTAAAAATGATCATTTTAGACTTATAATCAGTGACCGGTGATTTGTTTTGCTCTATCCTCTGCACCTCCGTGTTCGTCATTACATTGTGCGCCAGGTCAAAGGATACTCTTCCGCCGCAAATTGACTTGCGCATTCTGCGTACGGTCGTCCACCAGAAGCTAGTTATTTGAATTTATAAAGTTTTAAATATGGATATTTTTCTTACTAAAATGCCTCGCTTCGCTTCAGAAGGTCTTTATTAACCCACAGGAGTCGTATGGATTACTTTGTTTTATGGATGGGCGCATTATTTTTGACTTCAAAATGCGGCTCCCCATTCACAACCATTAAAAACCTTGGAGGACTAAGGATATTTCATATACACCTAGGATGGCTTGAGGGTGAGTAAATCATGGGATAATTTTCATTTTTGGGTGAACTATCCCTTTAAAATCCCATTTGGCTAGCATGCTTCCCATAATGTTTACACATTAAGTCAGTAGGCGGAGAGTATAGGCGGTCTTTTGTGGCTGTTTGAACGCATTCGACCACATGAGCGTCTACTAGGGCTGGGTAAAAAATATTGATTTCTCGATTTTATTCGATTCTCATTTTTACGAACCGATATCGATTCTTAAATCCCAAGAATCGATTAGTCTAGTCTGTTTTCAGTTTATGAAGGAACACAATATTGTAGCGCTCTTCCCATCTAATAAATGGCGGTAAGCTTTGTGCTTTGTTACTTTTGATATGAAACAAAGTCTCAGATTTCAAATTCTGTCCATTTTATTACGAAATTCAAAAAATAACCGTTTTGGCGCTGTTTGATGTGTCGTGACAGATGGCTGTAGCCTCAGATCAAGAGAGGCGGCAACGCGAAGCACGCGTGAACTGATCATCTCCTCCGCTTTAATACCAGTTACAGCGCGAAATAAACATGAATGAATACCCAAAGGTTTGTTCAAAGATACAGTACAACTTACCGAAATCCGTATCCTGTCTCATGGAATAGCTCAATCAGTGTTTCAAACGCGAAAGGCGTCAATAAAAACAGCTTGTAAGCAATGTCACGTAACGTCACATTTACCTCAGAAACCATAATCAGTGACCATAACTGGTTAGTCAGCTATAAAACTGAACTCTAGAGAGGAGCGTTTTGCTAAATATGCACCATATTAAACATTCGTTATAATTGATAATGTTCTTCAATATTTAATGCATGTTTGAATAAATTCGTCATGTTTTTATAACAGCCATTTAAATAATATATTTCAAAAAAACGAATTGGAGTAGAAATATAATTACATAATTGTAAAGTTAGTATTTTAACTTGTACTGTTCCTTATATATCCAAAATAATTGATATTGAATCGAATCGAATTTAATTGAAATCGAATCGAATTGCAAGCTTGTGAATCAAAATCGAATCGAATTTTGAAATTTGTTTCAATACCCAGCCCTACCGTCTACACTACAAAAGCAATCCTGTCAAATAAAACTACCTCTGGAAGTGGTTGAAAATGGAAAAGCTTTTAGAAATGGACAAACATTTTAGACCCCATTTACACCGATACATTAGACACCATTTACACCGATACAATACATTACTCTGTATTTAGCGTCGTACACTTGTGATTGGATTGACGAAAACGCTTCTTAATAACAGGTGTAAACAGGGCCTACACAGGTCCACCTGCAACAAACAACTCAACTTTTTTTGTTTGTCTTGATGTAAAAGAAAGAAAAATCTGAATGTTTAACCAAAAATACATCACTTTTTCTCATTTTATTCATCTCCAGTCCACCGGTGAATTCGCTCTCACGCATGGCACATGTAGAATACGGTGGCACGAGACCTCCTCTCTCCTCTGGATCGGACCAGAGGCCGTCGTCCTTGAGAGCGTATCGACGTCCCGTCCCAGATCACTAGCAGATGCGCGACGGCCTGAATGAGTGCATTGTTTAGCACACACAGCTCTGGCAGCCCCTGCCGAACACTAGCCCATGATAAACAGTTACATTCTAACAGGGATACTGTTACCCCTCTTGATACTAGAGGAGGTGCTTCAGCCCGTTTCTCTAACAGGCCAAACTGTGTTTTCTCCAGCGTGGATTGGCTTTCACTCCGATTCGATTCCATAGCTCTTAGCCTTGTGTATCAAGTGCAGAGGAATATGGTTTGTAAACACAAGTAAGGCCCTAATATGCAATGACAAATAAGATTAGAGGATGGAATTTACATCTCTTGGGAAACGCCTGGTGGAAAAAGTGTGGTCATGAGACAACATCAGCCTTTTCTGTTCTCATTGTAATCCCTGCTTGTTTATATTGTGTGTGCATTGTGTCCGCTGAAGTGTGTGTGTGAGAATGCGTGTGTTAGTGTGTCTCCATTTCAAAAAGATGCTTATGGGATTTCTACAAGAGGGAAGTATTACAAAAGGAATTAAAAGTAGATGTAAAACAGCTGGATGCCGAATCCATCACTGGTTCGTGAAAAATAAACATTCGTTTTATAATCACAGGGACAGATGAAGCCTTGAAAAGATGTCTGTACAACAGTCTCATCTGCCGAATTGAACTGAATTCCTCCCTTCATTTAAAGGCATAAACTCACATAATATTATCTTTAAATGGGACTCGGATCACCCGCAGGGTCTATGCAAAATACAGCCGCAACAGCCGTCAGATGAGGGTAAACCTTGCTTTTTCAGGAATTCAAAAAGTACAAAAACGGCTGTTTTAAAAGTACATGCAAGTGCAGATTGCTTTCAGTTGTTTAATAAGACAATATTCATTTTACCTTGGATGAATTTTTTGCTTCTTTAAAGACAACTGCTCTTTAATGAAATGGCGGTCAGGTCTTTATGAAAGAAATTCTGTTCTCCATATCAAGCATGGGACTTGAGTTTTTAAATTGGCATATAAAAAGCCAAACATGCTTCTACTGTTACCAGCTTATTTTCTGTAATATTTGTCCACAAATCCCTCTTGATGCAGAGTTTATACCAGATTCTAACATGAACTTTCAAACTAGGCTATCTCCAGTCCCATAGAAGACAACTCTACAGAAAGACAAATGTTGCTTGTGAAGTTTAGTTTGATTAAATTATTTCATGGAGCACAACAGACCTCTTAATTATGTGATGATTACAGCTTTAATTTGTTAATTAATCATAAGTGACAACAATTGAAAGAATGACAAAGATTGGATCGAAGAGACAAATTAAGCCATGAGCAAACACTGTACTGCAGCAAATAAAGAACGACAGGTGAATTGAATGTGGATACCCAAAAAGCAGAGCTCTACTGCAGGAATCATGTAGCAGATGGTTGATTATTTAGGCGTTTGTTGGTGTAATTTCATAGAGTGCCATTAGAAAGACTGAGTGGAGGATTTGTAGATGCAGTAAACATCAGTGTTTTTGAACTTGTAGAGGTGTTTGTTGGCAAATGAGCATACGTTTTTATGCTAAACGTGAAGGTTATGAACAAAATAGGGCAGTTGGCATATCAGAGATGTAATTCTAAGGAAACAGTTTCTGAGGCTGGACTGATTTGGTTCCTGGTTTATGCACCAAGTTGCTTCAGCCTGGTCAGATATCGAAAACTCAGAGACAGCATGAAGTGGGTGTGGTGTGGAATGATCTGGAAACTCTTTAGAAGCCCAAACCAAAGGACAGTTTCATTGATCCACTGTTAAGAAATTAAAAATGTTTATAAGTGCCATTATATTAGTGATGATGAGGGCATCTACCAGAGTTGCCATACAGTCTTTTAGTAAATAACTTCTGAGACAGTTCACTGTAAAATAGCTAAGTGGGGAATCTGAGATACATGTGCCATGTGTTGTTGATTAAAGTAATGAAACCTAGTCTTAAATAGAAGGTCGAATTTATTGAATTTCAAAGGGAGAGGAGAGCAGAGAGGCCCTTAATTTCTTCCCTTTCTGTCAGTCTCTCTCTATGCCCCAAGCAGCATGTGTGAACGTGTAATCACATTAGTAGTTCTCTGCTAAACAGTTTATACATCTTCCTGCTTTTAAAAGTGCCATTCTCAATATTCTCAAACCTATAGGTTCTTTTTTCATGTCTGCAAAATTAGGTGGTGTGGTATTGTGGTTAACATTGTCAGAAAATTGCCAGTTTGATCCCTGCAATAAGCAAGCCACGAGTTTGCATTATACTCGTAATCCCAAGTTAAGGGGATCCACATATACAGCAAGAAATAAAAACTTACATTTTTAATAAAAAAGGTACAAAAGCTGCCAATGGGGCGGCACCCTTTCAGAAGGTACACCTTTGTACCTAAAGAGTGCGTATTAGTACTTCAAAGGTGCATATTACCAGAAGTGTAAATGCTACATTTTTGAACCTTTTTAAAAGGTAGCTTCCAAGTGACAGCATTTGTACCATATTTTTCTGAGAGGATACTGAATGGCACTAATGTAAAAATATACAAAAAAAATGGCCAAAAATATATTGCTAATATAAAATATATTTATATAAATGTATATATAAAAAAGTTTTAGTTACTAATATTTCTCCATTTATTTTTTGGGTTATTTTGGGTTATCTAAATATACAGTATACCTAAAATGTATTTTAAAATTGAAAATGTATTTTCTTGCACCTTAATATTACATTTTTTAATATATTTTGACATTTGAAGCTTTAAACAAAATAAATTTTCAATATAAGCCAATAAAAGCTCTTAAATCTTAAAAACAGCCGATGATCAGGGCTGATTATATCCTGTCAATCGGTAACGTGTTCAGACTGCAACTCATACTGTGTGTGAAGGAAATCTCTCTTGTGTTGAATTTAGTTAATGCGACAATAACGCATTAACAGTTAAAAAATAACAGTGTTAGCAGGCTCTTTTGGACCCTGTTTAATCACCCGTAGTTCAAGCCAGGGTTGCCAGGTCTGTTTTTTTTTTACTACATTAAACATTATAGCACCTCCCATCCAATAATTTCAAAGAGCTTTTTGCTTTGTTACTTCTGATAAGAAACAAAGTTTCAGTTTTCAAATTCTGTCCATTTTAACATGAAATTCAAACAATAAATTACGTTTTGGCCATAGGTTTTGATGCTCTTAAATGTGACATGACAACTCGCTGTAGCCCCTCAGTTCAAGTGGCGGCACGGAGCTCGAGTCTTTTCTTCCACATTAATACAAGTTATATCTCAAAAAACATGCATGAACATCAAAAGGTATGTTGAAAGATACAGTACAACTTACCGGAATGTATCATGTCTCATGTCTCATGTAATCACTTAATCTGTGTTTGAACTGGGGAAAGACGTCAATAAAACAGCTTGTGAACAATAAGTCACATAGACTTATTGTCACATTTACCTATATTAGCCGATGCCGATACCGATAGTTAGATTTTTCTTAAGGAAAAAAAATCTCTCCCAAATAATGCTGCAAACTATAGAGGGAACCCTCTCATTTGGTACACTATATTATTAGAGGTTTTTATATACAGATTCTTGATCAGCTTCGAAAAGTCTAAATGAAAGATGCCCTGCAATAGAGTCAAATAGGATGCTAAAAATTTACCAGATCACATATTCATTTGACCTAAGGCATCAGTTTACCAGACTGAACTGGGCTAGTGATCTTAATCTTTTAACGTCACTGTCTATCTTATAGCATGAAATATAGTATGAAAGGCCATAGTTTAGTTTAATTGAAGTAAGCTAGATAATCTTAAAAACATCTTCATAATAAAATGCATAATAGAGTAACATTCATTGTCAACTCCTTTCTGCTTCAAACACAGTAACCCTGAAAACTAACTTTTGTCTGAGTGGTAACATTGTAGCCATTCAAAAGTGTCACCATCTGTGATAGGTTGAGCAAAAATGTGAATTTCCCAACAAAGGTTGCAGTGTCCAAATAAATACATTGTCCTTCAATTACACAATTCAGGTTGTGTAAAAAGTAACTTTTGACATCATTAATGTTCTTGCGCTTAAGTGAAATTTCCTGGCTTTTAACAGATGATACAGCCGAAGTTGTTATCCCATGGGATTCATTTGACTGGCATGATCTCAATATGGGGATTATCACAAATCCAGAATAATCACTCTACGACATGCAATACAGAGCAGTGTTTCTCAATTGGGTGGGTCACAACTCAAAAATGGGACGCAAGTATTCTAATAGGGTCATGCAGGCTAGAAACACTAGGAAATGCTAATAATAAAATGCAACTAACCATATAATAACACATGGTTAGTATGGCTTATAAACCTTTAAAAGGAAGGGGAAAAAATCCATCATTTTTATTGTTTTTATCAAAGGCTGTGCGGGTAATCAACAAGTGAAGTATTTTGGAGCGGTCACACAAGACAAAGTAGGCAGATACCACCATAGACAGGTTAAACAAAACTAAGCTAAAGATAATAAAAGATATAATCCAAACTGTTTTGGTACTCTGGTGGGTTGTCCCTTAATGTCCATTGTAAAATCAGAAACACTTATATTAAAACATTGAAAAGATTGCTGTTCCAATCGACTGAGAAAAATAAAATTATTTCATTATTATTTATTATATTTATTTATTATTATTTCTTTCTTTTTTTTTTTAATCAGATAGTGTTAAACTGGGTTTTGGTGACGAAGGGGTTAATCGCGCAGTCTTTACGACAGGCCGTAAACTGATTCGTAGAAGATGGCGACCCGGTTCAGCTGTCAAAACGTGAGAGTTTAAATTTGTAGAACCGGACACTCGATGACCAGTACAGACTATCGGTTTGGACAAATGTACTTGTCTTAACCAGAGACCTTCGCTCGAGCAGCGGAGGCGACTTCTGTGTTGAAGAAGATGATGTTTTCTTCCATAAGGAGGTGACATTGGAAGGACAGAGGCTGCTGGATTTGACACTCAAAAAGTGAAAGACAGTGTCAGATTTCTGATGTGAACTTTTCTGAAATACCAATGAACATTCATGCATTTAAATAATATCTGGTCTATTAGTTTTATTTGTTTTTAAAATGGCTTGGAGGTCACGGCTGTCTTACATTGGACGGAGGCATCTCAGTATTTTCTCCAACCCGTCTCCCTCTAACTGGACTAAAGTGGTGTCTGATGCGGAAAAGATCGTAGGATATCCAACTTCATTCATGAGTTTACGCTGTTTGCTTAGTGACGAGCTCAGCAACGTGGCCATGCATGCAAGGAAGTTGGTGGGAACGAAACATCCCCTACTAAACACCGCCAGGTACTGTGTTTTATTTATGACTGTCTAGGTATAGGTATGATGATGGACATATGCTTACGACAGCTTTTTCAACATTCATATGAAACAGAGTTTGTTGTAATGAATAGCATTTATTACAACGTGCAATAAGAAATGTTTCCTGAGCACTAAATCAGCATATCAGAATGATTCCTGAAGGATCATGTGTGAAGACTGTTACAGCAAACTGAAAACTGGAGTAATGGCTGCTGAAAATTCAGCTTCGCCATCACAAGAATAAATTACACTTTAAAATATATTGATGTATTTATTTTTAAAATATAATTTAAAATATAATTATTTTTTAAATATATTTATTAAATATAATTTAAACTAAAAAGATATCACCAAATTCAGCAGCAAAGAATATCTACAATTTGGACATTAATTTTATTCAGAAATACAGTTCCTTGATGATAGCTCCATTAACTCTCTTGATAAAAAAAACAATTCTGGGAAAAGGCTGTAATTACACCTGTTTTAAATCGGGGGATTCCAGCCAGATTTCCAATTATCGTTTAATATAAATCTTACAGGTTATGTCAAAGGTCCTAGAGAATGTTGTAGCAGGACAATTAATAAACTTTTTAGAGAATAATAACCTCTTCCACCAACATCAGTTTGGTTTTAGACTACAACATTCCACAGAAACAGCTTATTTTTATTTTTGGGAAAAGATGAAGCAATCTTTGGATCAGGGATATGTGTTGGGAGCAGTGTTCATTGACCTGAAAAAGGCATTTGATACAGTTAACATACTGTTCTTGTATCTAAATTAGGTGCATTCAATTTTAGTAAATGTACAATTGAATGGTTTGCCTCAAATCTAAATCTAAGAGAGTGGAAATTGAGGAGATAAAGTCATCTTTCATGAACAGCAAAATGGGCATACCTCAAGATTCAATATTAGGCCCGTTGCTTTTTAGTTCATTTATAAATGACCTGCCTAAATGTTGAATGTTAACTTTATGCTGATAATACGTCATATCCATTTCCATGTGGCTCCAGGAAAATCACCAAACTTTATATGTTAAGGATACATTTTTTTTAGGTACATTTATATTAGTTTTATGCATTTTTCTAATAAAAAAAGACAAAATTAAAATTATGGTAAAAAAAAGGAAGAAATGGAGGAGTGGTTTTAGGTACTGTTTTAGATCCACAACTTATAAACATATAAAAACATATAAAAAAACTTTCAGAAAATGGGAAGGATTAACCTAAATAGTTTTAAACTAGACAGTGTATCTCAAATCAGGCAGCTCATCTTTTTATGCATGCAATGATCTTGTCCCATATTTCTTACTGTATTACAGTTTGGACTCAAAAACATGACTCTGTAATAGGATATTGTATAATTAGATGGATTGTAATAATTAGATTATATTAGGTGGCTCTAAAATAATGGATAAAAAAACAAATCGATGAGTCATTGCCATATTTAGAAAACAACGGAATATCCTTATTTTTACAAATTTCATAAATTTGTCATAAAGTTGATTTTTAAATGTTTGCACAATAAGGCACCACTGGTTCTATGTAAACTGATAAAGAGACAGGATGATAATAGTAGAACCACCAGGAGTACAGCAGGTGGAAATTGTAGGATTTTGACTACCGCAGAACCACACAAGGACAAAGAGCTTTTTCTGTAAAGGGCTCGTTGACAATTAAAATTAAGGTAGTACATGATATAAAACCTTTCACAATTATGGTTAAGCGCTGGTTTACAACAAACCAGAGCCGAACGCATATTTAAATTTAATCATTTTCTTTTATTCATTTATCTATATGTTGCCAGGGTTGGAAGTATCCTTAAAATAGCTATCTAGTGTTTTTTTTGTTTAGGTGTGTATATGTATACACTTATGTATGATATACTACATTAGCTAATATATTAAACTCAAGGTAAGCAGAGTTGGTATTGGTAGGTGTTTTTTTTTTCTTTTTTTTCTTTTTCTCTTCTTAGAAAAGCCTCTCTAGAGACCTGAGATGCAAATTAGCATAAGCTATACTTTTTATGTGCAATGCGTATTTTTCAGCTTTTGACTGTAGTCATGTTTTTTGTACTGTCCCTATTAAAAACTTTCAAAAACAAATTTTTGAAATAGTCGGGATAGGGTCTTTGACAGTTTTATCAACATGCATATGAAATAGAGTTGGTTGTAATAGCATTTTATTACAATGTGTAAAACCTTTCCAGCTAAGATATTTGTTAGAGTGGTTTACTGTAAATGCACAAAACAAGAAACTGAAATGGAACACAAAAATTACGATTAACTTTTTTTGCAAAGTTTTAGAGCACATAAATATGCCACACTAGTGTCAGGACTGCATAATGACGTAATTGCACCCAACATAAAACAAAAAAACAAATCACTGAATTGTTTTGTTCGAATGATCAAATGAACCAGTTCATTATAAATCAGACTTCCCCTATCAACATGCATTTATGTCTTCTAGCCGTCATGGGGCCAATTTATCAACACTTTATATGGATAAGAGTTAGTTCATGAATATTGATTAAGTCACCCTGACGTTGCTTGGTTACCTTATTGGAATGGTCTGCCATGTGACACAATTAATGTTAATGAACCAATAGTAGCATTGCTCAACTTAATTCCCAACCTGTGCCAATTTGCTATTGTATGCACTTCAGCCAATCAGTTGTGAGTATAACGTAACAGGGTTAATGTACATGAGCCAAGCCTCCAGTTTAGCAGGATTCGTAATTTCTTTCTGTTTGGCACAATGAACCGGCACTCATGAAAGGCCATAATGTGTAAAGAAGCCCCTGATGTGCATTCAAGTGACAAACTGATTTACAGACTGGAGTATTACCTGAATATAGTGGTTAAAGATGCAGGTCATTAGCAGAAGTGGCTCTTGGATCTCAGAGGACAAATTAAAAGGCTTCATAAGAGATTTACGCCCTGCTGACCTTCTTGGTACTGACCTGTTCAGTTTGTTCATTGAGAAGCAATGCAGGTCTACTAGTCATCTATTCTATAAATTAATAGGCTGGTTGATGATTTCTTGTAATTCCTCACTAAAGTCCTGTGCTATTGAATCATTTAGTACACATGAAGCTGTTTTGTTGGTGAAAGAATGAAACTGAAACTACAAATCATATGTCAAATAATTGTATTTTTCAGGCTAGTCCAGTTAAAGCACGTTCATTGAATGAGGAAGGCTTAATAAATGAGACTTTTGTCCTCTCTTCGGTCTACAGGTGAACGTTGCCTAATGGTTTTGCTTCTTGACTACAGAAGTCACCGGTTCAGTTCCGGTTAGGGGCGAATTAGAAATGGGAGAGTTATTGAATCCACTTGAGCAAGGCACTTAACCTCTAGGTTACTCCAAGGAGATAGACCCTGGGAGTAGAGTACTTAAAAGTCACTATCGAGTAGTCATGGCCAAATTAAAGCTGGCTCCCCCCAGTGGCTGCCATTTGCAGTTCCAGTGATTTTGTGCAACTTTGAGACAGACGACCCACTCTGTGATACCATAGATCAGGTTTGTTTCGAGAATTTTCTTTAGTATAGCACTCTGTCTGCTTTTTTTTCACTGCTGTGAGCTTCATTTTGTCACTATATTCATTAATTTAGTCTGTGAGGTGTGTGAATATTAAGTTTAGTTTTTGTGTGTAATAAGTTCATATTCTGGTCAGTTTTTAGAGAGATAACAGTTGTAACATTCTGAAGTCAAGGGGCATAACTGGACTTTGAATCTGAACCATGATTTACCTCCAAATACAAATTATTTTTAAAAAAAGAAACAAGAAAATCCTGAAAGGGATAATTCACCAAAAAATGAAAATTTTGTCCAAATTTGCTCAACCTGGTGTCACTGTGTGAACCTTTAGTTCTTCTGTGGAACACAAAAGAAGATATTTTGAAGAATGCTGGTTTTGGTTACCATTGACTTCCGATTGTGTGGACAAAAAGCACATAGACAACTTCTTTTATGTCCCACAGAAGAAAGTAAGTCATACAGGTTTGGAACTACATGAGAGTGAGTAAATGATGACAGAATTTTAATTTTTTTGGGTGAACTATCTCTTGAACCTTTTTCACCTGACTGCTGTCCAACTGAATGACATACAGAAAGTTTTAAGAGGAAATAAAGACTGAGTGTTTGTGTGTGCGCGCTTGGTTTTAGAGGGAGAGAGAGTTGGGGAACTCAATCCGGCCCATCCAGACGACAGTGCTGGAAACAGTAGCCCAAGGGTGTAATAACCTATACACCTAAATCTGATATGACAATCCATTTGGGAGGGGACCCTGTCTTCTCTCCTCAGCATCAGTGCAGATTCAGCCGTCTCCTAAGACGCGCCAAAGATATTTATATGCACAATTGCAGGCTGGCGAGTCGGGCAATGCCAGCTCACGTTCCGCTTCGCCTTTCGGTTCATTCTTAAAAAAACACAGACCTCAGCGAAGTTCAGAGCAGTTTGCGGTTGCGGCAAGAGCTTGCGGAGATGTCCGTGACACGTCAGGGGAAGACCTTCACAGTTGCACACACAGATGTGTTTTTCTCCACACACATACACAGGCCCTGTGACGGGGGGGGGGTCTCACTGAGGTCCTCAATGGCAGGGGTTTTCAATCTTTTATGGACCCCCAAAATATATACTATGAAAAATTAATATTCTAAATATGTATATATTATTATATGGAAAAAAAATTAGTTTCTTTTAAGTCACATTATTACATTTTTTTCCTACTCATTATAGTACTGTACTGTTATTGATTTATTTTTACACTTTTTCTATGGATCCCAGTTCGAAAACCCCTGCTCTATGGTACTTATTGGGCCCACCCAAAAAAAACTGTCCCAGTCTCCATGTATTAAAGCAACAGCCCTGTTGCATACACACATAATATTCCAGACGAATGGAGTGCAGTGATGTAATGTCACATTTTCCCAATGACATCATTCGCTGTGGCGTTTTGATTGATATTTACAGCAGTTTTCTTTTTTAGCTGTTAGGTATCGTTCACACACACTAATGTGGTAATAGCAGCTAGATGAAAGCATAAAAAAAAAAAAAAAGACTTATTTATCTTAGAAGTATTATCTTCCACACAGTATTGTCTATAACAGTGCATCACAATCTTTTGACTTCAAGGCCCGCCTATTGTTCACAACAATAAATAAAGGCCCCCCACTCTCAATTTCTAGCCAATAAAATATTTTAGAGCTTGGCATAACTAGAATGACACATATTCCTTATAAAAATAATGTAATACTAAGAAATACCTTGATTTTTATTTATTTTTTTTAGTTGTTTTAACTTGCGTGTTTTCTCTTATTTTAAATCAATTTAAGTCATCTTGAGGCCCTCTTTTGTTAAGTTTGTAAGTTTGTTAAGAGCCCCGAACTCTGATTGAGAACCACTGGTCTATAAATATACTTATAAATATGTGCATATGCTCATCCATTGTTGTATGACTGACATTTATCCTCTGTGACACATGTAAAAAATGAGATTTATCTTGACATAGCATCTTAACAATGAATTGCTCATGGTGCAAGATGTGGAAAAAACAGAAAGATTCACTATAGGGGCCAAAGACATCCATCCAGCTCATGTTTTCATTGGCTAACCAAAAAATAGAGTCCTGTGTGAACAGCCCCTTAAAATGTTTCACACATATTAAATTTACTTCACTGCGCAACACTCCTTGTTTGTGAGGGTCATAAACACTTTCCAGCTGCTCTGTAACGTTCCATCACTCTTTCATTCCCTCTTTCCAATCATTTCTTATCACCACTCGTCTTGTTTTAATGACTCGCTGCTCCTCGCTTTGCAGTAGAGGTGATTTAATGACGTGTGTTTTTGTGCATGTTTTGAGATGCAGTTTCTGTCTGATTGAGTGATTGTGTGTGTTTCTGGGTGGTGGATGTGACCAGATTATTTCAGACTGCTCTAGACTCTGACCTTTGTGTCAGTATGTCTTTAAAATGTTAGCTAAAGGCAACGCGCCTGGTGGACAGGAGGATGGTGATTGTTCAATGGGAAGGTCTTTCACATCTTAGGATGAGGCCTGGTGTTTGTGAGTGCTGCTTGATTGAGTGTGTTTACATGAGCAACAGAAGACAGCGAGCTATCAAAAATCAACTCATTATTAAAACCAAACAACACAGGGAAAAATTGTACATACATACATATATGGGTCAATGACGTGACGGGTCATTTTTTTGTCCAAAGGCCTTAAAGGGATAGTTCACCCAAAAATGAAAATTTGATGTTTATCTGCTTACCCCCATGGCATCCAAGATGCAGGTGACTTTGTTTCTTCAGTAGAACACAAATGATGATTTTTAACTCCAACCGTTGCAGTCTGTCAGTCGTATAATGCTTGTCAATGGTAACTCCATCTATAAGAGTAAAAAAAAACATGCACAGACAGATCCAAATTTGTCTTGACGACACATTGATGTCCTAAGACACGAAACGATTGGTTTGTGTGAGAAACCGAACAGTATTTATATCATTTTTTACCTCTAAAACACCACTATGTCCAACTGCCTTGCGCATTCGGTTAGTGAGGTCTGAACGCGCTCTGACAATGAAAGTGATGTCTCGCACTCTTTGATGTATACGCGCGAGACATCACTTCCGTCAACAGAACACGTTTTCAGACGTCACCAACCGGATGCTCAAGGCAGTTGGACATAGTGGTGTTTTAGAGGTGAAAAATGATATAAATACTTGCACAAACCAATGTGTCGTCACGAGCCACAGGGTTTAATTTGGATTTGTCTGTGCATGTTTTTTAGACTCTTATAGATGGAGTTACCATTGACAAGCATTAAATGACTGACAGACCGCAACGGTTGGAGTTAAAAATCATAATTTGTGTTCTACTGAAGAAACAAAGTCACCTACATCTTGGATGCCCTGGGGGTAAGCAGATAAACATCAAATTTTCATTTTTGGGTGAACTATCCCTTTAATAATAATAAAAAACAAAGATATGACATCCAAAATATGTAAGGTAGTACAACTAGATCTCTTTTATTGAATCCAAAAGATTTTAATTATATTTTCCTACATATAAAGGTATTTTAAAGATATCAGATATCAGTCTGTTAGCATTGTTTGAAAATATCGTCATTCGTTATAACCAAAAGTATTATTCGGTAAAACCGAAATTTTGGTTAAACCGAATGAATTTTTTGGTGACAAATTTTGTCCATCTTGTAAAAAAATGACAAAAGCATTGTTAATTGATTATAAAAACCACATAATCTCATTAACACTTAATAAAACTTCAAAATTAATTACATCTCCGTTATGTTTTTTTACACTTTTAAAAACCTTATTATATATATATATATATATATATATATATATATATATATATTTCACGAAGATTCACGAGGCTCAAGTGCTTTCAAATCGATTAATCGCGACTAACATAAAAGTTTGTAAATATATAATGTGTGTGGATAGCATACACATTAAACAAAAATTAAACTCATAAAAATAAAATGAAAATATACAATTAAAAGCTAATTCAAAATATTAATAAATACTACAATAGTACATAAATAATACTAAAATAACACTGGCCACTCAGAACGCTGAAAACCGAGTAATGGGTGTGTGCTGATCGGGTTTCACTTAAACCATTTATGACCTTTACCTGATAAAAGAATACAGTTTAAGACGATTACATGACCTACACAGTATTGGGTTATTATTAAGCATAATCTATGTAAGATGATATATGTAACCGCACTCATTGATTCTCCTGCTACAAGCTACTTTTCTGTATTTCTATTCCTCGTTTGTACCTTAAATGTCTCCAGTCTCTCCTTTATTCATTCATTCTGTCATGATATATCCTGCCCACCTCTCTCTCTCTCCCTCTCTCTCTCTCTGGGCTTTTTGGTAGTAGGCGTGTCTAGGTGTCATCTCATCTCGATTACCACAGTTGTGATTCATGACAAGTGACTCTCTGCCTGGAGACGGGATTACAGCCCTTGTCGTCACAGGAACTGCATTATGCCTCATTGCCCGGCAACCAGAGACGACTGTAGCCCTGGAACGCTTGTGATATGTACATCCACATGACCATGCACACTACATCAGATTAAAAACAGTCTGGATTTAAACTTTCTATTGAGTTGTCCACTGCACACAAAAACAAACCTACAGCACAAGATTCAGCCCAATTTGCCAATGAAACACTCATCTGGTGAATCACTCACATTGAATTCACTTCCTCACTGATCCGGCTCAGATGCCTCGTTCACTCACCGAACGGGAAGTTATCATAGAACTATTAGGGGCCGTTCACACAGAACGCATTTTTTTGTCTGGCAGCAACAACCCTGCAACGTTCAGTCACTTAAATTCACCTTTCTTCCCAATTCTGATGCTCAGTTTGAACTTTGTGGCCATGTCTACATGCATAAATGCGTTGAGTAGCTGCCATGTGATTGGCTGATTAGCAGGGATGGGTTAAAATGTGTATCTACAACAGAGTTTCAGCAGAGTTATTGTTTTTTATTATTTCAACAATTGGTGGATTTGTAATATGATCGTATTGCAGGGTGCTCATTTAAGAGAAAATTTATTTTGTACAATATACAAAGATTGTTTTATATTATGGATACATTACGTGTTTTCTGACAAGTTTCCTTTAAAAAAGTGGTTGTTTATATAAGGTGAGTGTCGTTTGAAATTGAAAGATTTATTAATAAGCGTCTCTAAAATGATCAAAATACAGAATCTTTGTCTCTGAGGCCTTTGGCCATTTGCGCTACTGTGTCCTTAGAAGGCAATTATAAGAAAGTTATTTGTATTATGTATATTTTAAACAGATAATGGAGCCGAGTAAAGGGTCGGTGGGGTTTGGACGCCTTTACACAGAGCCAGCCACCAGCCGTCATAGAGATGCAAATTAATCATGATGTTGAAAGGCAGACCAGCTCATAACAGTGATGACCTCTGCCTTCAAGACCCCCTCGTGGAACTGTGATTAACAAGCCTGAGAGTCTTTGTGTGTCTGTTTCCTCCTCCGTAGAGAGAGAGAGACAGTGAAAGATGGAGAGATGGGAGGTGAAAAGAGGGCGAGACTGTATTGGAACGACATGCTGGCTCGTTAGTTTGACACCATGCATTTCATTTTAACACAATTAGGATATGGTGAGGCCCGACTTCACGATCACACACTCGCATACTGCAAACTTATATTTTCAGAATGCTGCCAGATGACAGTATTAGTTTAGTATTATTATTCTGTTGTTGTAAACATGATCCAAATGTATATGTTTGATTGTTGCACTTGTGTCTCATGTGTGCTACAGCGTTCTAAAAACGTTTAAGTTAAACTTTTAAAAAAACGTCTGTAGACCTTGCGTTTTTTTTTTTTCAACTTTCTTTCCACTGCCCTTCACCTCGCTTTTTTTTAACATAAAAATGCATTCTGTGTGAATGGCCCCATATCAAACTAGATTTTTTTTAAATTTCATGAAGAAATTGTAAGTGGTTTATAATTCTGTGAAAATGTCAGTATCATAAGTCACCATGTTGTGTTTGCTAGGGCGTTGCCATGTGGTTACTAAGGTGTAAGCTGAGTTTTTTTTTTTTTTTTTTTTTTTTAGTGTGTTGGTATTTATAACCTTAATTGGTCCAAGTGTCAATCCAGTTTTAGGTGATTTATGGTTCTGTTCACACACAGTATAGTTATGAATGACATTTTATATGCTAATTGATTTTTTAAGGAATTTGGTATACCCTTTTATGTTTTATTTTTACTTTACTTTAGTCACTGTCTCTATGGTTACAGGTGGTATTCATGGCTATGATGAGAATAGAAATGGGGATTCACTTTATTGACTTATTTACACGGACAGTATTCAAGCTGCTCCTGGCTGCGGTTGTAGGAACAGGATATTTTGAGAGTCTTACTAGCAGGTGAGACTCTCAAAATATCCTGTTCCTACAACAGCAACTCTTTTTTTGAGAGTCTCACCTGCTAGTAAATACGGTTGTCAATTCCAAACACTGTGTGAATATACTGTGGTCCCAAGATATATTAAATCTATTTTTAAATCTCTCTCTATATATATATTTTTTTAATCTTTCAACAGGTTTAGACAGATCCAGACCCATGTTGACCTGAATTTTAAGTTCAGTGGGTTTTTCTAGAATGTTTAGACAGTTTGATATAACAACATATAAATAAAAAATAGTTACTTTTTTCTTTATTGTGGATGTTCCTATATGCTTTGAGTGCAAGTATCATTTCAGTGATTCAGTGTGTCCCATCAGGAGTGAGCAGAACACTTCTTTAGAGCAGATCCTGGAGGAATCAGCAGTCTGGCTGCTTTTGATCATTATTACTTTAATTAGTTGATGAATCACATTTCTGCTCTTCATTGCACTATTCTCATTCTGAAGGGAGCCACGGCATTCAGCACAGAGTCAGAGTTTGCCTGACTTATTAATGGATCTCTCATATGATGTGCAGTTGATGGTATTGAACACTTACTTTGGGGGGGAAAAAAACTACAGGAAGCAGTTATTGTTTTGTTCATTTTTTTTTTAAATATTGCCTTTGCTCTTTGCAAAAAGTACCATGATGGTAACACCATAATTTTTGGACATGGAACATGGTAGCAACATTCCATGATATTTTTCTGTATTTAAAATTATTATAATAATAATCATAGAAATACATTTATATTTTTAGAATACACATTATTGTCTAAAAGTGTCTAAATTTTCTACTCGTCAAACCATCCTGAGGGAAAAAAAAAAAAAAAAAAGTATCATGGTTCCCCTCCAAAAAAAAAGCATCAAAATTGTTTTCAACTATTTGATATTAATATAAAATGTTTATTTAGTGTCAAATCATCATATTAGAATGATTTCTGAAGGATCATGTGACACTGAAGACTGGAGTAATGATGCTGAAAATTCAGCTTTGACATCACAGGAATAAATTACATTTTAAAATGTACTGAAATAGAAAACAGTTATTTCAAATTGTAATATTTCACAATATTACTGTTTTTCATTGATTTTGATCAAATAAACGCAGACTTGGTGAGCATAAGAGACTTCTTTTTTGTATTTATTAAATTGTTATTATCAATTGCATAAATATTAAATAATTTCGTGGCTTTTTAATTGAGATTTTATTTTATAGACTTGGGTTGGCTACCAGACCTCTGTTGAGGATGAGTCTGTTTCATTCACTCTGTGACAGTTTCATTGGGTTTCTGCATGGGATTTATCATAAAAATATGAAATATATTATTATATGTTATGTAATCTTGTTTTTTTTTTTGTTGTTGTTTTTTTTACATAGAGGATTTGTGTTCGACAGCCGGAATAATCTACAGATGCGAGGTCTTGTGGTGCTGCTAATGTCCAAAGCAGCCGGTCCAAGTCCCAGTACCAGCGACCTTATTCATGACAGTATGGTCAGCGGCATCTACCCCAGGTAAAGAGATACCTTTCTCTCTCAGGGCTGTGGGGATCCTAACTGCTTCTAGCTTTGGCCATTAATGAGAAATGATTGCTACCACACACAAAGAAAGTGAGAGAGGGAAGGGGACCAGACAGAAAGATGTGTGAAAGACAAAAGAAAAAGAATATGGAGAGGGAAAAGAATTGTTTGTTATGTGTGGACATTTCTAGTTCATCATTTTTATCCCTAATAAGCCTACTGTATAATATTTGATACATTAATTTTTAAGTCCTCTACATAAACATGATCAAACTATGCTGAAAAATTGAAGTATATTTCTAAAAATGCTCACCTTCAGATTGTGGTGTCTTTTTCCTGTGAGTTTTTTTATAAAGTAAATGTAATAATAACTTTTATATTGTTAGTAATATTTTAAGATGGACATTTACTGGACTAAAGCAACTTGGGTAACTTGATTATCCAAACATCATTAAAAAAACATGTTAAAATGTATGTATTAAATATTATACAACGGGCTTTTAAGGGAACGTTTAAGTTCTCTTTCATCATTGTATTGTATTGCATTGCATTGCATGCTTTGCCTGCCCCCCCCCCCCACACACACACAATTAAAACTACAGAGCTTTAATCATAAATTACAAAAAAAATGTAAATATCATCTTACAAAGACATATTTTTGGGTGAGATAGAGGGACGACTGATATTTATATGCATTTAATGTAAGTAGTCTGCTCTACTGTTACAAACGTCTCATTGATTTACATTACAAGCTGTTAGAATTTCATCTTTCTTTTTGGCCCCGTAAATAACAACATCTGCACCAAATTGCATATTTTTGTTTAGTTTGGGCCTCTGAATAAACTTGATGTATTTTTTACTCCTTGAGTGTAAGCTCCATATTCTCACTATATCATACTATATGAGCCATAAAAGCCCAATGTCTCAAATATATGTAGTTACCTCCTCTGCTGTTTGGTGGAGAAGCCTTTGCAGTCTCTGGAACAACTCTAACACACTCGTGGGTATTATATTACAGCAGACACTGTTTGTTCAAGTTGTCTTCAACTCTTTAAATAAAGTTTGCCTGCTGAAATCCACACCCTGATGAAGGATCTTCAAGCCGCAATGCACTGGTTGTGGCTTTTAATGTTGTAGCTCTATTTTAATGTAGACGTTTTAATATCATACCCCAATTATTTTGTTTTACAGACCGCTGTCTACTGTAGTTTTAGATATACTAAAGCATGTCAGTTTTAGAAGTATAGCATGTCAACTTCCTAAAAGTATTTCATGTCAGCGTACACAAGCGACCACTTACTGTATGTGTTCATTGGTGTGAAAGGTGGAGAGAAATTAATAATAATTTTTAAAAATAATCTTGACTGGTATCTGGGCATCAGGTTTAGAGAAGTTTTTCATTTAGACACCTTGAAAGCTGCAGACTCCTGAAGATTTGATTTCTGAGACGATGAGGTTCACATTTCACCTGAGGCCAATTAGAAATGTAGCCGTTTTTTCTTTCCAGAAGTGAAAATGAAAAAAGATGACATTTGTTTTAAAAACATAGCATTGAATTTGGAGAGAACAAGGTTTAATGGAAAACAAGGTCTATGGTAACCGTTGTTGCATGCGTGTGTGTGTGTGTAATAGACAGATCATCGGAAACAGGATATGAAAGTGTGCGGGGTAAATTATGTCCAGTTAAGGACACGAAATTGACACACATGCAGCACACACACTCATGCAACTACTTCCACCGCTGCGCCTCTGAAGGACGCTTGCTCTAAACAGGCTGGTGTGTGTGTGCGAGTCCTTTGGCTGCAGTGCCAGGGAGTTACCAGAAACGGCTGTTGTACTTGGCAGCATGTGTGTGTGTGTATGTGTGTGTAAGCTGTCTGAATGAACTCTTTCTCTCTCACCGAGTGGGGAAAGAGAGTGTCAAAGCAAGTGAGAGGAGGGACCGGCACTAATCGCTACACTCCTATATTTTTTGCGCCCTGGTTCTCTTGGTTCTACAACCCCATGTTTTCTTCCAAACAGGAAGTGACCTCATAGTTCCACAGCTGGGAGGTGGGTGTCATGGAAACAAGATGGTGATGTAGTTGTCCTGAGACTTGTAAGACTCAGGGTTGACCCATTGTGTGTGTGTGTGTGTGTGTGTGTGTGTTTAAAAAAGGGTGAGGTGAGTGTTAGTGAAACCCACAAATGCACAAATTTAAAGAGAAAGTTCACCCAACAAAAATGTCATTATTTACTCCAAATGACTTTGTTCTTCCGTGGAACATAAGAAGTGAATTTTTGAAAAATATCCTGGTTATTCTTAAAATGAATGAGCTTCAGACCCCCAGCCAAAAAAAAACATAAAAAGTACGATGAGTTGTCCATATGACCAAAGACTATAGATTATGGCAGCATCCAACAACTTAGGCAATGACTTTGCAGCCAGCGAAGGCACCTCACGAAACTGATTTCGGACAGACTACTGAGGCAACGTAACAGTTTAATGATCTACAGCAAAATTGTGCGAGCTTTGGTAATAACTAAGCGAATATTTAATTACTACAGTAGTAATTTCTCACTAGAAATGACATCAAAAGTGGAAAACAATGGTCAAAAACTTACATTTACACACAAACTGACCACCAACCGCAACTTTCAGATGCCATCTTTATTTTTAGCTCAACTGTCACAGAATGGAAAGCACAGGATTGTGGGATATCAAAGGCAGCGAAGGATACATCAGTGCTGCCTTCAAAAATCGATTAGATTAAGGCATCTCATGAGACAGGAAGTGAAGCTAACTTTGGAATCGGACGTGTCTTGATGCCTTCATACCTTGGAATGCATCCTCCGAAGGCAGCACTTTTCAGTTTTCGAATGCAGCCATAGAAAGACTGTTCACTCCTATTACTTATGAATGGGAGAAACTGCAACACGCAGTATGGTGGAATATGTCCCGCCTTCTAAGTAAAAGAGCCAATCGCTGACTGGTACAGTCATTGCATCACTGCAGCTGCCGTTAGAAGCTCCAGTTCCCATAGAAACCTGAAGACTCGCGCTTAGGACTGCACATGCGTTCATGTCCGATTTTGTTGCTGATTTGAAATATGTTATTTAATTGTGAGTTCGGCAAGCAGTTTTTGCAATTTCAGGATTTCCTCATTCAAATAGATAGTACTTGGTCTGAATGCCCGACATAGCTGCCCAGAAGCGTTGCAAATATGGCCACCGAGTGACCAGATTTTCCTTGAAAGGGACTTTGATATGACTTGCATTCCAAATCTTCTGAAATTGTATGATAATTTTGTGACAAATAAACCGAAATCATAGAGAGAAAAGTAGCGCTGATTTGTACATGAATCGGTCATTCTTTTGAATCTGATCTTTTCAACGAATCAACTGATCTGGTTCACAACGAATGATTCTGAATGATTAAACTGTTCAACCAAATATATAGGAGGACGGTGCACTCCTATTACTTATGAATGGGAGAATGTGCAACACCCAATATGGCGAATAAGCCCCGCCTTCTGAGTGAAAGAGCCAATCGTTGATTAGTAAAGTCATCGCATCACTGCAGCTGCCGTTCGAAGCTCCGGTTGCTATAGAAACAGGCAGCATGCTCAGACTCGCGTTCATGACTGCGCATGCGCATTGGCTGGTCTAGCATGAAAAACAAGCTTTTTTTAAACACTATTTGAACATAAGAAACAAGCTTTATTAGACACTTGTTGTCAGATTTCATTGGTGTTTTCAAACATGAAACTCAATCGTAAGCTTAGTTAACAGTTTTGGAGAATTTGATGTTTTCCCATTCAAAAATATAGGAGCTGCACTTGGATGCCCGAGAGGCGTTTCAAAGATGGCCGCCGAGTGAAATGACTTGTCTTAAAGGGACTTCGGTTCAACTCTATGAATCAGTGATTCTGTTAACAGTTCACAATATATTGTACATGTAATCTGGGCCACTTTTTTGATACTTTTACGGACCAGAAAAAAAATTCTCTTTTTGTGTTCAGCAGAAAAATGGAAGTCACATGGTTTGAAACGGTTGAGTAAAGAATAAACATGTCTG
This sequence comes from Ctenopharyngodon idella, assembly GCF_019924925.1. NCBI lineage: Eukaryota > Metazoa > Chordata > Actinopteri > Cypriniformes > Xenocyprididae > Ctenopharyngodon > Ctenopharyngodon idella. The sequence continues at coordinate 13,985,099 of NC_067232.1, read as the reverse complement.
TGGTAGTTACCTCTTTCTCACATACATGTACCTAGAGCTGTTTCTCTCCCCCTTTCTGTTCTGAATCTGTTCTCTTTCTTTGTCAGTCATCTCTTTTTCCTTTCAACTTCCCCCCTTCTCTCCCTCCTCCGATGACACCTTTCGCTCTCTCGTTCCTGGTTAGAGGTGTGTTTGATGGTGGTGATGGATGAATTGCTGTGCTGCTCTCCTCCTCCTTGACATGCAGCATTTGTAAAATGTCCCTTCGAGTCACTTTCTCTCTCACACACACAGTGTTGTGTAGCTGTGTGTGCATGTCAGGTGGATGGTAAGTGTGTGTGTTCTCTTTTGACAGAAATGCTCATGGTTAGTGGGTGTGTGTTTGATCGCATACGTGCACAAGTGCATCTTGCTGAGAGAGACATCTGTTTGAATGATTGCGTGACATTACTTTTAAAGGCATGTTGAGGAACATGAGTGTGACATTCAGCAGACTTTGGCTGTGTCCGAAAGCTGAACAATAAGCATTGTAGTCACTAAATATTTGCTTGGTTAAGGTTTCTTGAATTTGTTTTAGATCATTAGACATGGCATCCTGAAAGCCTGTCTGTTTTTTTAGGTGGTTCTGTCATATGCAAAACACTACCTGTTAGCTGGGGTTCCATTAACATATTTTAATGCAAATTTTTTAATTCCACATAAAAATGCTTGATGGAAAGATCAAGATATGAATGAAATTTCCAAAACGTGATGATCTTTAAAGGATCATGTGACACTGAAGACTGGAGTAATGATGCTGAAAATTCAGCTCTGCCATCACAGGAATAAATTACATTGTAAAATTCATTCAAATAGAAATTGTTATTTAAAGTTGTAATAATATTTTAACGATATTACTGTTTTTACTGTATTCTTGATCAAATAAGTGCAGCCTTGGTGAGCATAAGAGACTTCTTTCAAAAACTTTAAAAAATCTTACTGACCCCAAACTTCTAAATAATATTTATTCATATTTAATATATATAGAATAGAGCAGGCCAAACTGTCTTACTAAGTCTTATTTAGTGCTAGGGGTTTTATATGGGTGTTTTCTGTGTTGTGTGTGTGCCAAGATGAACTCGCATCATAAAGAGTTTCGAAGCAAAACAATCTTTCATGATCTTTCATTAAAACATCATGTGCTGAGATACTGTGTGACAGGTTTAGTGATGCTTTTGGTCAACTGACATCCTGACCTCTAAGGTGATCTGCTGTGAGCTTGCAGGCACACGCTTGACTGTGCTTCAGGGTTAAATTGGCAGAGAAAATAGAGCAAGCAGAGAAAGGGGGCGTGTCAGGGGGCGGAACCCCTCTGCGCCATGGCATCGGTTGCTATGCAACTGAGTTCTGAGGCTATTTATACTCCCTGTGCTGCCCCTCCCACTGACTTCAAAAAAACATAGACGGCATAGCTGCAGATTTGGGGGAAAATTAGATTTCGATTCAACTCTGTCTGTCTGCACACAGCCAAAACACTGCAGACAGTCCAAAGATGAAGGAGACAAAGACTGTATATATATATAAAAAAAAATCATTTCAGGACAGAAAACTGTTAGAAAATGCTGTTTACAAATGTCATCACTATTACTAATGAGTATCAAATCAGCAATTCGATACTGGAAGCCACAGGGGACTGAGAAGCACACACACACACACACACACACACACACACACCTTGGCTACATTTACACTGCAGCTGAATGTGGCCCATATCTTTTTTTTTTTTTTAAGGTATTAACATGTGGCATTAAAATAGTCAAACTTAGGATGTTAATCTGAATTAAATAAATGGAGGCAATCATTATGAACCTGATGTTCTGTGGAGGCTGCGGTGAAATTACACATCAATTAAGAACGGGGGCAAGGAGGCGGAAAAGGGCCAAAATTGTATTATTGGCATTCTGTGGACTCATTGTCTTCCACCCTAATAGAAATGAAGCATGCCAATGATGGAGAATGATAAAACCCACATTAATTCAGACTGTTCACACTGTATATTTAATTTTTAAAAATGTATTCTTAATTTTTAATTTCATTTCATTTTTGCATTGTAATTTTTACATTTTTTACAGTGACAAATCAGAATTAAACTGTCAGTTTTTGGCTGTTATATTATTTCTTTTATTTTTTAATTGAGTTTTTGGTTACACTTTATTTTACACTACGTGTACTTACAGTGTACTTACCCAAGAAAGTACTGGTATCTGCATGGGTTAAGGTTAGGTTTAGGGGTAGGTTCAATGTTAGTACCTAGTTATAACCCAGTTATTGTAATTGCTACATAAAAGTACATAGTATGTACATGTGGAACTGGACTGTAAAATAAAGTGCTAACAAGTTTTTATTTTTTATTTTAATGTTACATTTTAATGCATTTTGGGCTTTTCATACTGTATTTTTAATTATTTGTTTTTTATTTAGTGTTAATTTTGAATTAAAAATGTCACATTTAATGTATTTTGGGCTTTTCACACTGTATTTTTAAATCTTTATTTTTTTTTATTTAGTTTTAATTTTTCATTTAATTTAATTTGTAATTTTAATTAAAATGTCACATTTAATACAATTTGTCACGTGTGAGCGTAGGTCTGAGGTCTCACAAACCTGTTCTAAAAAACACCTTCTAACTTGAAATGCCATTCTCTACACACTTTACTTCCATAATCACATGCATTTCTGAGGTAAACAGGATATTAATTCAGAAAAATGTAAAATGTAGGGTTAATAATTGTATGAATCAGAATTTAATAGGTTTTTAAAAAGTGGACATTTCACATTCACCAATATAAAAAATACAAGTAGAACTCTACAACTCTTGACCTGAGATGTTGGATGCATACAATTACACTTCTTTAAAGTATGTTTGAGTTTCCCCAGTCATCCTTATCCTTTGTAAATCACATCAACATCTCAGATCAGTATTTACTCAGCACATGCGCCCGTGTCAGCTGAAGTGAAACTGACTGGGATCAGTGGACGCATGGACATGAGAGCTCTGCACAATAGGGATGATTGAGCTCAGGAGATGGTCCATTAATGAACAGCATTTAATGACAACAAGAATTATTGCAGTGCATTGTAATTACCCAAGCACTAGCGTGTGTGTGTGAGAGCAGAAGCGGCCACAGTGCTCCACTCATACTGCCAAACTGAAGAGAATCCCTTCATCAAAAACGTTTTTTCTTTATTCTCTCACCCTATTTTCTTTCCATGTCTCCCGCTCTGAAGGAGGGGTAAGTGGTCATCAGCACTAACGTCTCTCTCTTGTGTCTGGAAGGTGGTTATCGCTGAGACCTCAATGGTTCAAGCTGATTATGGTCCTGAACCCAAATCAACATTTGATTATAACGTCCGTGTGATGGCGTTGTGATAATCTGGCTCGTCTGATAATCAGTGGCAGTTGGTAGTTTGTGAAGTGCATTATGGTCACCAGGACACTTCACATGCTCTCTGGGTTATTTGTTCTGCAGAAGAACATTTGGGCTAAAATCACTTCCTTTCTGTATAAAGTGTGCTATAGAAACTATATTCCTTCTCAGAATCTTAATATTTCTCTTTTTCTCTCTTTGTTAGTCAGCGGAACTTGGCTGAGATCACGGAGCTGATTCACACTGCCTTCCTGGTGCATCGTGGGATTGTTAATCTGAAGGAGTGGACGAACTCGGACGGCCCTCTCAAAGACATGCAGTTTGGGAACAAGATGGCTGTTCTGAGCGGTGATTTCCTGTTGGCGAATGCCTGCACTGGATTGGCCCAGCTCAATGACACCAAGGTACTAAATATGTTCTGTAAATAGTCCACTCCAGGTTCTTTCCATTGCTTACGCTATGCTCAGTAAGAAAGAATCCCTGGTCCGAGTTCGCTCCATTGTAATAAAAAAAAAAATAATAAATTGTGCATAAATAAACAGTACAAACACTTTTTCTTAGCAATCTATACAGTCATTAAAAAGTATGGGGTCAGTAAGATTTATTTATTTTTTTAAATAAAGTAATACTTTTATTCAACAACGATGCATTCAATTGATCAAAAGTGGCAGATGTGACATTTATAATGTTACAAAAGATTTGTATTTCAAATAAACACTCTTTTGAATCCAGTTCTTTTGAATCCTGAAAAAATTGCATCACGTTTTCCAAAAAAATATTAACCAGCACAACTAATGTTAAGAAATGTTTAATGAGCAGCAAATCAGCGTATTAGAATGACTTCTGAAGGATCATGTGACACTGAAGACTGGAGTAATGATGCTGAAAATTCAGCTTTGCCATCAGAGGACTAAATTACATTGTAAAATATATTAAAATAGAAATAGTTTTTCTAAATTGTAATAATATTTCACAGTATCACTGTTGTATATTGATCAAATAAATGCACCCTTGGCAAGCATAAAATACTGCTTTATTATTAAATATATATTAAATAAATATTACATTTAAATCTTATAAAAATATTAATTTTAAATCTTAGCAGCCCCAAACTTTTGAATAGTAGTGTAGATGTGTACATATATTTTTTTTATATATATATATATATATATATATATATATAAAATAATTATTATAAATATTACAAACTAACCACTATCCCTGAAAGAAAAGGGAAGGAAGGTGTTTCTTTTTGTTTTTTCCATTTTCAGGATTAAAAATATATTACTATCAGACATCACCAAATATAGAGGTTTTGTCAGATTTTGCTTACTTCTGGTATTTTTGTACCAAAAATATAGCTAAATAAACAGACATCTCTTCATGCTGGAGGTGTAATCTACTTTTTCCAATACATTTGTGTTTTTATGCAAAGCACTGAAAGAAAAAAAAGAGAAAATCATGTCACTGGCTTCTGACTTCAGTCCTCAAAGACTTTGTTCACCATGCTGTATGCTGTGTGTCCTCTCTTGCTAATTTCCATACACTTGCATTCTCCCACATTCTCTTGCACTCTTTATGTGTGTGCGTGAGTGTGTGTGTGTGTGTGTGTGTGTGTGTGTGTGTGTGTGTGAGCATATGTCTCCTACACCCCTCATTAAGTGTCAGTGTTCTCCTCCAGCTCTAATTAGAGTCGCAGTCAAAGCACCGTCTAACTGCATGCGGCCAGCAGCCCCACTGCCTCTCTCGACTCAGGGTTACAGCATCTCACTATACATCTTTCTGAGTATCATACAGTATTATGAATGTCCAGTTCAGATGTAAAGTGATAGTAGAATACATCAGGACATTTTAGAGCATTGTTTCCCAACCTATTTTGTCTTATGTACCTTATTGATATGGCTCAAATAACCCTGAAGTGTGTTACTTTTAACTCATAGGCCAGCTCTGTTCCAGCGGCTCAAACTGAAATCAACCCTCATAAGTTACTGATTTAAAATGCTCTACATAGGCAACAATTCCATGCATTATACAAATAGCACTCTATATCTGAAGCACAAAGGAGCACAATTGCATTCTAAAAGTTGTAACTTCTTCCTGAGTCTCTCCATCAGTGTCTGACTCCAGTTTGAACAATGTAAGGCTGAACACCGTTACTGACAATTGTCGTTTTGGCTGCGTGAGATTCTCCAGCTTTGTTGTTGTTGAGCAACTGATGCACAAGCTGTTAAAGCTCCGCCCTCTTCTGGAAAGGGGGCCGGGAGCAGCAGCTCATTTGCATTTAAAGGGACACACACAAAAACTTGTTTTTGCTCACACCCAAATAGGGGCAAATGTGACAAGCTATAATAAATGATCTGTGGGGTATTTTAAGCTGAAACTTCACAGACACATTCTGGGGACACCAGAGACTTATATTACATCTTGTAAAAGGGGCATTATAGGTCCCCTTTAACACATTTTAAAATGTATCATTCCAGCGATGGCAAAGCTGAATTTTTAGCATCATTACTCCAGTTTTCAATGTCACATGATCCTGATGAAATCATTCTAATATGCTGATTTGCTGCTCATGAAACATTTCTTATTATTATCAATGTTGAAAACAGTAGTGCTGCTTAATATTTTTGTGAAAACTGTGATTTTTTTTTTTTTCTTTTTTCTTTTTCTTTTGATGAATAGAAAGTTCGAAAGAACAGAATTTATTTGAAACAATATTTTTGTTAAAAAATTAAATGTATAAGACTTTACTGATACATTTATTGCATCGAAACAACAACAAAAAACTACTGACCCCAAACTTTTGAACAGTAGTGTATTTATAATCAATATTTTTGTTCAGTGCATTATGGGATTGCATTCTCTGTGAAGGATATGTGATGCTGCCTTAGAATTTGGTCAAAAGTAATTATATTAGAATTGTGCTACTTTGCTTCATGCCTATGGGCCCTTGAAATGCTGCCTATGAAGAAAGCTCAACAGGGATTTGGTTTATTCAATTTTTATACAGAGCCATAGTATTTAATTATTTCTTTTTTTTTTTTTTTTAATTATTCATTCATTTATATAATTATTTAACCTTTTAAGTATTTTGTTTTCTGTTTTATAGATATTTAATAAGGCAAAAGCAAAAAAATACCCGCTTAAATACACGTTCCCCTGGTTGGGATTTACTGTTTTCGAGGATATCGCTTGTCATATCATAATATTAACAGACTAAGTAAAAAGGGATTTGCACTAGGAAACCCTAACATTTCATCTCTCTGTGTCTCTCTAATGCACACAGACACACTCAGATGCACTAAGCGGCAGTACGCTGACAGGATCTGTCACCAAGTGCGGCTCTAGAATGCAGCTCTCCCTGTGGAGGAAAACAAACTCTTTTCCTTCTGCGTATAGCCTCAGACACACGCACACACACTTAAGCTCACTTTAATATGTGCATGAGTGGACATGGAAATGACTACAGGGAATTGAGATGATCAGCAGATTGTGGTGACTAATATAAAGAACAGATTCTGTGTTTTTTCTCAAGAGGGGCTCAGCATTCAGACAGCCAGACATGTTATAATCAGGACACACCTGATTTTGTGTCTGCGTGTTTAATACACACTCTCTTTAGGTAGATAGCGTGTAGTAATACAGTGGATTTAGGAGTTTGTATTAGCGTGTTCTATAGCACCTCCTGGTGGCCGAAATTGGAAATTCCTCACCTGTTTAGAGGTCAAGTGTGTTTTTTGATGCCTCAATATCTACCTCAATTCTAGTGTAAGGATTTAAGATAGAGAATTATATAAGATAGAGCATATAATGGTTCAAAAGTGACAGTAAATGCATTTATAATGTTATAATTTTATAATTTCAAATAAATGCAGTTCTTTTGAACTTTCTATTCATCAAAGAATCTTGAAAAAATGTATTATGTATTGTAAAAAAAAACTAGATTGAACATTTATAACATTTCTTATTATTATCATCAATAAAACAAATAGAAATAAAAATAGAAAACAGTTTACTGTATTTTTGATCAAATAAAATGTAGCTTTAGTGATCATAAGAGACTTCTTTCAAAAACATTAAAATATCTTACAACCCCGAACTTTTGAACAGTACTGTATATGCACTAATAGGCAAAAAGTGCTAAATATTATTATTAAATATTAAGAACAAAATGTGTCTTGAATAAAAAAAAAAACCCAAAAAAAAAAAAAAAAATACTAATGCAAAATGTTGTTTCATTGTCAGTAAGAAATATATATGCTAATTTTCTAACTTTACTCGCCCTTGGCAGCTGTGGACAGAAGGTCATTTTGAGCCCTCGTTTTTAGTACACACACACACACACAGAAGAAAGTGTGAGTAAAATCCTTTTTTGTGTGAAACTGAACCTGTTGTGCAGCGAACCGTGATTAAAGCCACACACGCTCTGTTCTGACTCACTGAAGTAGTGACTGACTGACAGGATGTCCAGCCAATCAGAGATCAGACTCTTTAGCTGCAGGTTAAACTTCCATAGATGTATTTACAATTAGCTAAAGTGATTAAAAATATATATATTTTAAGTGTTCAGTTTTCTCCCAGTCCCTTGATGTAACTGACATTCACCCAGCCAGAACCATCTGAACGCATCTCACTCTTCAAACTGCCGTCTATGTAAATGAGGGCGAGGCCCCATTGCATTAGCGGTTCAGTTAGCGTGAGAGCATTAGCGGTGGAAATCAGACGTTCCCTCTCCGCAGCAAAGCGCTTTTTCCCCCTGATTGATCTGTATTATGTATCGCGGCCTTGAGTGGGATCCTGACTTAGTAGACTCTCTCTCTCTGTGTGTGTGAGTGAGAGAGAGAGTGGGATTCTGGCTCAACACTAGTATAAACGGTAAAGGGATCCGCGAGCGGCTGTCTCCTCTTTCTTCTCCTCACAGACCTGTCGGCGAAACACGACTCCGGCTGGATTTGGGAATGAGACGAGACGGAGGGAGGGCAGCTTATCTGATACTTTCCAAAAAAAGCCCCCCCACTTCACACACACACACACACACACACACACACACACACACACACACACACACACACACAAACTCACACGAAAGACATAGACGTACACAAACACACATTCATTCTTGTGCACACACACACACACACACGCTTTAATTTCTCCGTGTGGAGTGTGTGAAGCCGCACATCTGGCTGCGCTATAGGGGCTCTCTGTCTTCTCTGGGCTCTGGGTAGAGGAGTCAAGTTCCTCACTGTTTCCTCAAAGATCTGGTTACTCAGAGGGCAAAGAGAGGGAGAGAGAGAAGGAAAGAGTGAGAAAAACAAAGTTTGAGAGAGAAAGTTTGGGGAATGGAGAGGAGTAACATAATATTAAATTTGAGGAATAGCTGAGGAATAGTAGTGTCTGGATAGAAGGCCTCTGCTATTCTAGTTCCCTGGAGATTCTGCCTGTGGTCTTATGATTCAACAGGCAGGTCTTTCGGGAAAAGAGGAAAAAGAATAATGGAGGGTGAAAAAAAGGTGGAGAATGTAGCCTATGGCGACGGATGGAAGGGATACTGAAGCATGTGATTAGATGAAAGACAGAGCTGTCAGTGACTTGCTCCAGCTGACTGTTGTGGAGTAGCTGTAACGGAGTAGCGCCCCCCTCAGGAGTACTGTAGGCACTGCACAATCAAGTATTTTTTTTTTTTTATTCACCCAAAAATAAAAATTATGACAATTTTTATTCAACCTCAAAGATGCAAACCTTGCATTATTCAAAGCTGTTCAGTTTTAAATTCATGTAACTAAAATTTAAGTTGTCTAATCATTGAAAAAAGTAACAAATCTTTTTATATTATTTCTTTTTTGCTATTTTTTTTTTTTTTTAATATTACTCTACATTATTTTGCTATTATATATATATACTGTATGTATATGTGTATGTATGTGAGTGATTCTATAATTGGAGATTAGGCTACATTTTGCATTTCAAAAAGTTAAGAAAAAAAAACTGTTCACTAACAGAAATTCTTTCCAGTATCTTATTGAAAACATATTCAATTTTAATAATTCAGTGCTTGCCAAACACAAGTTATTTTCCTTTTTCTTTAAAGTATTGTTTGTCAACTCTGTTACTGTCAATTCTGTCACATACTGTCAACATTGTTACTCTACCTTGGTAACAGAGTTTGACGGTAACAGAATTGACCATTTTAAAACTCCACTTGCTAGCATAAATGCTAAGAGCACACGGCACTAATGAAATCATGATTAAAAGACTTTTAAACAACCCACTGTGTGATCAGTAATAAATTCTGTTTTTTCTTTTTGATATTGTGGTAACAAATTTGACGTTTTACAAAATAACTCTTGGTGTAAGAACTTTTTAGATTAAAATATTTTCTCAGAGAGAGCACACAGATCTGATCAGTGAGGGAAAGTGACATCATTTCCTGTATCTTACATAGTTGTGGGAGATAATTCCACCAATTTAATGGCAAAGTACGGTATGGTAACAGAATTGACACAAGATTTATGGACACACATTTTTATAAGACAAAAGTTATTTTTAAACAATTTAGGCCCGGTTTCACAGATAGGGCTTAGGTTAAGCCAGGATTAGGCCTTAGTTCAATTAGAGTTTTTAAGTAGCTTTTATAAACGTACTCTAGAAAAAAACATTACTGGTGTGCATCTTGAGACAAAACAATGGCTCTGACATATTTTAAGATATGCCAGTGCAAGTTGCTTTCAGTTAAAACAGCTCAAACATGCATTTTAGTCTGGGACTAGCTTAAGCTTTGTCTGTGAAACCGGGGGTTAATTTTTTAGAATTAGGAAAATGCCTATTTATGCCTATTTGTTTGAATTCTATCAGACAATTAATCCTTTGGGATTGGTTTTCTTATTCTTGAGATGTCTTATTGCATTTCTTTAGAATTCTGTGACTAGGGATTTTTATGTATATTTTGCATGCATATTTTTGTAGTTCAAGAGAACAGCCCAATCAACACTAAAATATCAGATGATTTTCTGTAGGTGTTGAGTAATTTTGTGCTATATAGCAGTTTTGTGCTTGTGTGTTTTGAACTGAATCAATAAGCTTGTGCAGATGTCAGAGTCCTCATTAAGCTCTGTATCCTCTGGACATTGCACTGTTTTGACTGGCCATCTGTTTAATAACTGAAGTGATGGTTATTCTATCTGTCCCTCAGATGCTCTTTTAGACTGAGTGGACTGGAAAAAAGTCTTCCCCTATTCCCAAACAGCTCATGTCCTAATAAATACTCATTTCAGAACAGATGGGGCTGATATCAACACTCTTATTCTTAGAGTCTTCATTTATGTGGAAAATATTTTTCTGCCCTAAGTGTTCTAATGTTATGTTTGTTATAGGTGGTGGAGATGATCTCCAGTGCTATTGGAGATGTGGTGCAAGGAATCTATCACGAGAGTTCCAGTTCTGCAGAGGTACGACATTCAACCCACTGCACTTACCACATATAGCCACCAGGGGCACGCTATGGGACACAAACTAACTACTTTGTACGATTTCTTTAACGGCTGCTGAAAATTTAAATATATATTTTATATTGTAATAATATTTCACAATATTACTGTTTTTACTGTATTTTTAATCAAATAAATGCAGCCTTAGTGAGCATAAATCATTCATAAGCATTAAAAAAAAATCTTACAGACCTCCAAAATTTTCAATGGTAATGTGCCTGTTTATGAAACATTGTCTTTTATTATATTCCTGCTGTGTTGCCTATTTTATGAAAGCAACCAGTCAAAGCCATATGTAAATGACTGTAAGGCACAGCTTCTGTGGTTTATTGCTTTCATATACATGTACATTCTATGAGATGTGATATCTTTCATTGCTAAGCTTTATTTTTCTCATAAATTAATTATATTTGAGTAGCAGAGGAATCTTTTTAGTGTTTAATGTTTCATATTCAAAGCTTTCAAACAGAGCTAACGACTAGACAAGCAAAACATCTCCAAACAGAGCGAAACACAGGCTGACTTAAAACATCTGCAAACCACTAGTAAATAATGAATGACAAAGTTTCCTGTGTGAGGCGAGAAACAGGAAAAGTGATGGAGAGGACCACATTTATGTGAAAGAAATGCAACGAGAGAGGGAGAGAGAGGGAGAGATTCAAGTTTCTTTTACCCTTTTTAGAGGAGACGTTTCCGAGCAGATGTTTGCATCAACTTTCCTTCCTTCGGTTACACCTCCCCCCCCACCCTCATACCATCAGTTTTTTTGTTTACTCTTTTTTTTGTTTTTGAAGTTACATCCTTGTAGTTTCCTGCAACATTCTGTTTGTTTGGGAATTGAAATTAATTTGACTAAAAGTTTCCTTTTGGTTGTGGTCTACGAGGGCTTGTTTTATGATATATTCTAGCCATTACTAAGCATTACTCAAGTCTTCTATGTCACATGATCCTTCAGAAATCATTCTAATATGCTGATTTGGTGTTTAAGAAACATTTCTTCTTATTAATGTTTCAAACAGTTGTGCTGCTTGATATTTTTATGGAAACTGTAACTTTTTTCAAGATTCTTTGATAAAAAGAAAGCTCAAAAGCACAGTATTTATCTAAAATTGAAAGCTTTTGTAACTATAAAACATAAATGTTTATTTGATTGAGTTTTTCTGTATTCTGAAGGAGGGCTGTCTAACAATTGCTTCCTGGGAAGACCAAACATTCCTCTGCCATGGAGCTTTGCTTGCCAAGAGTTGTCAAGCAGCGATGAAGCTGGCCAGACACGGTACCGAGGCTCAGAATTTGGCTTTTCAGTACGGAAAACACCTCGCCCTCGGACACAAGGTGTGTATGCACAGTTGCACATGTGCATTGTGGGAACAAGCTGTTTCTCTACACCTCCTGTTTGCTTGTTTCATTCTCCTGTTTTCCCTTTAGAAAACTCAAACTGTTCACGCAGTGTTTCATAACATTCATGGATATATGTGTGTGTTTTGCAGCTAAACTCTGATCTACAGCCGTTCGTGAAGAGCGGGTCAGAGCCAGCTGTGTTTAGTTTGGATTTGGCTCCTGTTGTCTTCCACAGACAGATCATAGGACCTGAGAGATGGCGGCACCAGCTGAAACAGGTACCAGACAACCACATTGAAATAGTAGATGCCGGCAAGCTAACAAACTGGTAGCAAAGCAAAATCTGTAAAAAAAAAAAAAAATGACATTGAAGCAAGTGTAATATTTCAAAGACTCTCTATGAAATATCATGCTGAAAGTTTTTTTTTGTAAATCAGCATAAATTAATAGAAAATACAACATACACTACCATTTTTTTTAAAGAAATAAAGGACGAGTTAAATTGATCAACAGTGACTGTAAAGGCATTTATAATGTGTAAAAAGATTTCCATTTCAAATATATGCTGTTCTTTTGAACTTTCTATTTATCACAGAATCCTGAAGAAAAAAAAAAAAAAAAAGTATCACCGTTTCCACAAAAATTTAGCAGCACAACTGTTTTCAACATTGACAGTAATAAAAAATGTTTCTTTTTGAAAATCAACATATAGAGGGTATGCATTGACGTCATTTTCCCGCCGGAACACGCTCCCCCAACTGGATTGAGTGGCAAAAGAACCTGCTGCATGACTGGATTTAATAGGGGAAACTGCGAAAACGCGAGTAAAACAAACGATTACACTAAAGGTTGCGCTCGAAAGTGTTTCTTAAAACATGTCAAAGAAACCTAATCCGTGGATATTGACATGCATCCAGGAATCGTGTTACCTGAGATTTATATGTGCCTGATTTCAAAGCCGGGGAAATACAGTCCATAAAGCAAATCTGCCTATGAACACTTATATAACTATAGGTAGGTCTAAATCCGAGTGATCACTTATATCAATGTTATTTATATCATCATATCGTCCATCGCTAAAACTTGTATAGTTTTACAGACCTCCAAAATTTTCAATGGTAATGTGCCTGTTTATGAAACATTGTCTTTTATTATATTCCTGCTGTGTTGCCTATTTTATGAAAGCAACCAGTCAAAGCCATATGTAAATGACTGTAAGGCACAGCTTCTGTGGTTTATTGCTTTCATATACATGTACATTCTATGAGATGTGATATCTTTCATTGCTAAGCTTTATTTTTCTCATAAATTAATTATATTTGAGTAGCAGAGGAATCTTTTTAGTGTTTAATGTTTCATATTCAAAGCTTTCAAACAGAGCTAACGACTAGACAAGCAAAACATCTCCAAACAGAGCGAAACACAGGCTGACTTAAAACATCTGAGGGTATGCATTTCAAAGCCGGGGAAATACAGTCCATAAAGCAAATCTGCCTATGAACACTTATATAACTATAGGTAGGTCTAAATCCGAGTGATCACTTATATCAATGTTATTTATATCATCATATCGTCCATCGCTAAAACTTGTATAGTTTTTGTCCGTGTTTATTTAAAAACACCCAGTTATGCAGAATATAAGATGGTAAATGTTTAATTGAGTTGTCAACACAATATATAACAATACAATATATAGGGTATGGTTTTACCCCAAAATCCAACATTTTGACACAAAATGAAAACTGCAAATCCATGTTTCTCTGTCTGGAGTCCAGTCGTTTCTGTGAATTGCAGCAATCCATTTGCTTATTTTTTTTCTATAGCTTTCGGTCTGTAAAAATATACCTCAGATTTTGTCAAATCTATTTGTACAGTCAATTGCAAAGCTCTTTCCCATTTTGGATGTGTTTTGTGTGTTTTTCGCGGCATTCACGCTGAAAACCAATGCTGCCACTCAGTCTTTTTGCCACTCAGTGGGCGTAACTAATGGCTAACGGTGACGTCACGTGCATAACCTCTATTAGAATGATTTTTGAAGGATCATGTGACAATGAAGACTGGAGTAATGATGCTGAAAATTCAGCTTTGCCATCATAGGAATAAATTCAGTTTTAAATGTATTAAAATAGAAAGCAGTTATTTTAAATTGTAACAATATTTCACAATATTACTGTTTTTACTGTATTTTTGATCAAATAAATGCAGCCGTGGTGAGCATAAGAGACTTCTTTCCCAAACATTTAAAAAAAAAAACCTTACAACACAAGCTTTTGAACAGTAACAGTTAATGGAGAATAATACCATGATATTTTAATACATTTATTCATATTACAGTGGTGAGATGTCATTTATGTGAGCTATGTGATGTCTCAATGCAACTAGCAGACAGACAAGCCAGTTTTACTGGAGTATAATTGATATTGTAACTGAGGAGACAGTATTTGTCATTAATAGAAGTGATTCAATAAGATTTTAGCCTCTAGACTGGTGGCAAAACACCATTACAGCTCAGATTTCATTGTGTCAGCATGACGTTCTCTGGATTCACATTTTTCTCTCTTCATTTCAGGCCCAGAATATGGCTAGACAGATTGATTACACAAAGGTGAGCGACTCCTATTTTCTGATTAAAGAAGAGAGAAAACAAAGTAACGACAGCCTCATTTTAGTGTCTTCCTGTTCAGAAACCTTGTGTTCATGTGTTGTATAAACCACTAAATCATTTGATTATTTTCATTCAGCTATGAATAAGTGAGATTGTCTATCGAATTCAAGAGAAATCAATCCTCCTGGTCAAACCACTAATCAATGAATCCAGCCACAATACTTCTGATGAAACATTCATACAGTTATGATACAGATCGATTTCCCAGGAGTCAGTCATGAAATCATTCCCAGGCTCCCAGCGTGTGTCAATGTTTACAAACAAACAAAAAGAGAAGTTAATTAATATCCAATTAATAACCAAAACTGAAGTTGTTCATGCTTAATTAAATATATATATATATATATATATATATATATATATATTTATTTTTTTAAGATAGCAAAACCTGTAATGACCTATTATTGTGACAACCAACGGTCCCCATGAGAAAAAGAGATTGATAAACATACTAAATAAATTCTTGATGAAAGTCGAAGATGCAAAAGAGAAAAAAGGTTAGATTTAGGGTTAGGGGGTTGAAAACATCACTGCACCAGGATATCAAAACTAATATTTGTGTGAGTTCAAGAATGTAATCAAATATTTAAATTTGAGTTCTATTAAAGTAAAAGTTTAAGAATTGGTCATTGAAAGCGCATATTGATCGACCGATGCTGTGAATATTGGTGGTTACGGTCCTGAGAGAACTGATAGGAGGTGTTTGTTCTCTGTAACTGATAGCAAGTTCAGAAATTTGATTTCCAAAGTCAGAAGGAGAAGACAGACAGAAAGAAAGAAGGGGAGAAAGATAGAGGCAGCGATGAGGTGGGGAGGGGGCAGGAAGAGGAGGAGGGCACACAAGCAGCTCGGGTCGCCGTAGAAACAGGATATTAGGAGATAGAGTGGCAGGTTTATTTGTAGAGGAGACAGAGAGACGGTTTGACAGCAACATCACACGAGATTCTCCTTCAACAGGACACAGACAGACAGATCACACCCTCACACACACACACATCACATATCTCTGCTATCAGCACAGAAATGTGACATTAATCTCTCCAGTATTCACTGTCTGATTGTTTTTTTGTGTGTGTGTATGTGTGTGTAAAAGTGTGTCTCGGGTGGGTCATGACTTATGAGGTCATATCTCTGTCTGTCAAACTGAAAATATTAAAGGGATAGTTCACCCAAACATGAAAATTCTGTCATCATTTACTCACCCTCAAGTTGTTCCAGACTTGTATAAATTTCCTTGTTCTGCTGAACACAAAGGAAGATATTTTGAAGAAAGTTTGTAACCAGGCCACTTTGGGGCACCATTGACTTCCATAGAAGGAAAAAAATACTATGGAAATCAAGAACTGTTCAGTTCCCCACATTCTTCAAAATATCTTCCTTTGCGTTCAACAGAACAAAGAAATTCATACAGGTTTAGATCAACCTGAGGGTGAGTAAATGATAACAGAATTTTCATTTTTGGGTGAACTATCCCTTTAAAGTTTTTTTTTTTTGTATATTACAGTCAAAGAAAACTGTAGCCATACAAACAACAGTGAGAAATCGGTCGCCAGTTGATGTCATCATCTAGGTCTCTCTCTGTCTCCCTCTCTTTGGCTTTCTCTCGCTCACATTAGTGAAAGCAGGTCTCTTCTGCTGTTTTTAACTCTAGGCCCCCAAGGGCTTCTTAGCACAACACATCCCAGAATTCATTTAGTAAAATGGCCTCCAGCAAAACATGTTTGTAGAGAACAGTAGAGGACTAGTTGAGTGATGGAAAGTGTGGAGTATTCTGGCTTTAAATTTAATTCTTATTTATATGTTTAATAATATATGTATATATTATATTATTAAACATATATTCAACAAAGATGCATTCATTTAATCAAAATTGACAGTTAAGACTACTTACATTAGTAACGTACATTTTTACAAAAATTCAGTTAGAAATGTTAATGTTAATTTTAATTGTAGCAAGATTTCACAATATTACTGATTTTACTGTATTTTTGATCAAATAAATACGGCCTTGGTGAGCATAAGAAACTTTTTTAATGTTTCAAAAACATTAAAATATCGTACCGACCTCAAACTTTTGAACAGTAGTGTATTATTTTTATTGTATTATATTTGTTATCATTAGGTTACGCATTAGGGATCATGAACTAACATTGAACAAATAACTATACTATTGCTCAGTTAATTTATGTTCATATATACTACATTAATTTTAATTCATACAATTTTAAATGTTATTTAAAATGTATTAAATGTAGAAATTAACATTTAATTAAGATTAAAGCTGCAGTCTGTAATTTTTTGTTTAAAAATTAAAAAATCAAATTTTGAGCAAGTACATAACCAGCAGCCAGTGTTAAAAACTATCTCCTTACCTTAGCCCGATCAAATTGTATGGTATGACCAAATTAACGTTAGAGATCAGACTGTACAGAAATTGAAATCTACAGGTAACGCTAATACACACTAAATACACAGTCACGCAATGCTGATGTTGTTAACATTAACAATTTGAGAACAAAGTATAATTCTGAAGTACAGTATCCACTATTGCAGTGACTGACAGCCACACATTCTCCTCAAAACATTAGATTCATCCATGCTGAGGAGCCGTGCCGATGCACAACCCACGTAAAGATGATAATTCCGCAAACAACTGCAATTGCAGGTTTCAAACAGAGATGGCGACAAAGAGGCAAAACTTACGGACTGCAGCTTTAGCAAAAGCTGTAAAAGTATTGTTCATTGTTAGTTCATGATACCAAACACATTAATGTTTGCAAATTGACCCTTATTATAAGGTGTTACTTTTATTTGTTTTTCAAGTAAATCCTGTTAATCTGTAGAAATTGCCATGATTTGATTTTCCTTGCCTTTAAATTCAGTTAAAAAGAATATGAGTTTTACTGTTTCAGTTTCATTAGTTTGATGGAGTGATATTAAAATTTCTCCTCATTCTTTGTGTTCTGCAGCTCCGGGGCCTGATAAAGATGGAAAGAGGCATGAGCCAGGCGCTTGACCTGTGCAGTTACCATGGCAACAAGGCCTTAGAGGCCATGAAGTGCTTCCCACCCTCAGAGGCTCGGTCAGCGCTGGAAAACATGGCCTGTGCGGTTACCAAGTTCTAAAGATGTTTTCAATATAAATTTGATTCAGTTTGATGCAGCTGATTAATGCTGAAGCTGAGCCAACTGGTGTTTTTTTTTTTTTGGTGCTTTTTAAAGAGGACTTTCTTTGGGATGTTTGAGGTTCTGACCTGCTCTACAGATGATGATGATGATGATGATATGGAAATGACGAGTGTTGATTACTGGACTCGTACACACTATGCATTTGATTACCAAATCAGATTTATCTTTTAAAATAAAATGAGATGTCTTTTCGAAAAAACACTAACTATTGTCTCTCTTTATTCTAAAATTTCTGATTCCCTATGATATTTAACAGAGGTCAATATTTCTATACAGCACTTTAAAAAAGACAAACAAACATTATTTCTATGACTAAGATATGACCATAGTGAAACTTATCGGTATGATAGGGGGCGGCATTAACCAAAATGTTGGTCCGAAAACCGATGACTGTGTGTGTGTGTGTGTGTGTGTGTGTTGTGGGTGCCCGGGGTGCTCCAGCAGCAGTGTTGGCAGTAATAATTAATGAGGTGAGTGTGTGACCTGAGTGAATGGGCAGGAAATGCTGCAGTATTGATCAGCTCAGCGAGAGTGCTGGCGCCAGCTTGGGCAGCCTGCGGTTTCCCGGGTGACCACGGGGGGGACGACTAGGGTGTGAAGTGGGGCGTAGGGGAGTGACGGTCACCGCCGGCAGCCGCTGGACCACACACACACACACACACACACACACACACACACACACACACACACACACACACACACACACACACACACACACACACACTTGAATTGCTTGAAGGACAGAGAGGGAAGGAAGGAACATACATGCAGGAGCATCAGTAGCTCAGAGTTCCTACTATGTCTCTAGCCTCAGATTGTTGGCAGGGTATTACACTAAGTTTGCTCGGTAGGAGCGGGACAACCCTCTGGTCATACATGAAAAATTCATTTTGGCCTCAAGCAGACCTGAGAAAACATGCAGTGAAAAACTACGAGGACGGAAAGAACAAGCAACCCTTCCTGACACAACACCACCCTGTCAGAGGCAAATATTGTGTTGTCTTGTCCTGATCAGAGTTCGTTCAGACTTTATTATTAGAATTACTGTGACCTCAATTCCTTATCATAGATCTAAATATCAAACTAAATGTTGACGAACAGTATTAAAAGTCATGAGAGGTCTTTTATTTTTTATTTCAAGGGAATTTTAGGTTTTGGACCTCTATAGTGTATACCTCAGTGAGATTGTACAAATCACATTGAGTCCTGTGGAAGTTTGCTTTATTTCTAACACTTAACAGATTGGAAGAAATCAATGTATTATAGAATTTTCTGCCATTTTTTGTTAGTTGATTATTCAGTAGACATAAATGGCAGAAACAACATAAGACAAACTGCTGGCTTGGTTTGTACCTGTCCTTCAGTGACGTGTGGTCCATTCTTCGTACCTCGCTTAATACATCTGACAGATCTTCTATCGTGATAATTGATCTCTGGCTAATTTGGTTCTTCAAACTAATTTGTGGATTTGATTAAAATATCAAGGTAACACTTTACAATAAAGTCTCATTTGTTAACATAAGTTAATGCATTAACTGGTTAGTTCACCCAAAAATGAAAATTCTGTCATTAATTACTCACCCTCATGTTGTTCCACACACGTAAGACCTTCGTTTATCTTCAGAACACAAATTAAGATATTTATGATAAAATCCAAGAGCTCTTTGACTCCTCCATAGACAGCAATATAATCACCACTTTCAAGGTCCAGAAAGGTACTAAAGACATTGTTAAAACAGTCGACGTGACTGCAGTGGTTCAACCTTAATGTTATGAAGCGACAAGAATACTTATTGTGTGCAAAAACAAAACAAAAATAACGACTTTATTCAACAATAAAGGTTGAACCACTGCAGTCACGTCAACTGTTTTAACAAGTCTTTAATAACTGGACCTTGAAAGTGGTGGTTAAATTGGACGAGTCATATACAGTACCTCTCGGATTTCATCAAAAAGTATCTTAATTTGTGTTCCATGAACATGAACAATATATTTTTACATCATTAGTTAACCTTTGTCAATGTTAGTTAATAAAAATGTTCATGTTAGTTCGAAGTGCAGTGGCTAATGATAACAGATACAACTTTTGATCTTAAAAATATTTTTGTAAATGTTACATTAGCTATGAAAAAAATGCTGTAGAAATATGGTTCATCATCAGTTAATGTTAACTAATGTAGTTAACTATGTTAACAAATGAAACCTTATTATAAAATGTTACCAATATCTGGATTAAGTTGTCTGATATTACTTTGTGTTCTTGTGTTCATTAGAAAGGTTAGATATATATCCATACTCAAAACCATGATCAGCAATGCAGTGACTGGCTGGTGTCAAACAGCAACGTACATCGTATAATTTAAAAAAAGGAAACAGCCAAGCAGGCAACATGACATAGAGATGCTCTCGAGATGCAGCCTTTAGCCTCCTTGTTAGAGTGTCCGACTCCCACGCCGGAGACCCAGGTTCGAGGCCCACGCAGAGTGGGGCGAGTAGGACCTGAGTAGAGGGGTTACACACTAACAGGCCCAAATACTCAACTGTATTAATAAGTCCCTGATACAAAACTAGCACAAACACCAAAACTCGAAATATGCCCATCCCATACCTAAAATACATATTTTACAGTCACTGTTATGCATTACACACGTTTCAACTCAGTAATATATAAACATAGTCTGTTTTCATGAATAAAATAATTTTTACAGGCTTAAGATCTTGTTCTTGGTACGTTTACGTGCACCCTCATAATGCGATTATAATGGGATTTTGGCAATATTGCGATTAAACTTTACCTCATGTAAATGCAATACTTCGATTAAAGTAATGCGATTAAGCTTATAATCGTAGTAACCATAATCGCATTAAACTAGGTGGTGTACGCCGATTTAATCGCAATAAACAGGCGTAAACACCTTAATCGCATTATTCCCGCTCTGACCAAAGTGCGCATGTGCTCGGACGTACACCGATGCCGTTGATTTAACTTCATGAATGAACCTCCGTGACATTATTCTGAAGTTTTCTCTTCACCAAATCCCTATAAACTCTGTCGGCACAACTTCCTGTGCAGTCTCTGTTCTGTATCTTCATCCAGATGGCGCAAGGAACGCGATGGCAGCGTAGGCAAACCCGACATTATAATGTTCATCATGGTAACATGCATACTGTGTGCCTACCAGAGTGTTGGTGTAACCATAAGCCTACTAATCAGAGTAATGAAAATTGCATGTAAACTGGAGTGAAGAGTTCTGCTGGTGTCATGTAGCCTAAACAGACTGCGATTAAGACCTTACTCTGATTATGAGAAATAATCGCATTATTGGTGCACATGTAAATGTAGTCAATTGTCAAACTGCACACAGGCCTCTACCAGTGAGCAGTTTTATCATTGGTTGAATATAAATTAGGTACAGTAAAATATTTAAAAATGAGTATTTCCGTCAAATATAATTTATTAGATAGGCCATATGTCAAACCTTTAACCAGCGGGGGAAAACAAATCGTGGCATCAGTTTCAAAAGTAGCCCAATTCCGCGGGAAAACCCCTGTCTGCTATTGGTTGCACAAACCGATAGCCCCGCCCCAAATCTCACGCCATTGGTTCAGCAACTGTTACTGGTCAGAATGCTCAAACGGACAGTTGATAGTGCCAACTGGAGAGTTTAGGCTAGTTCTTTCTCTTCTCTTTTCTTTCCTTTTCTTTTCTTTTTTCTTTTTTGTACAGACAATCACCACTCACTTTTTTTCAACCAGTATTTTGGACATTCATTTTCTAAAAAAAAAAACTAACAAACAGGTGTGTGTGTATGGGTTTCAGACAGCGGCCTAACGAAAGCCAGACATAGGCATACACACAGACTTGCAGTGTGAGTTTATGGCCGTCAGTATCTTCACTCTGGTAACCTGATATTGTCTCTGTTTTTGCGCATAGAAATGATTTTTGTGGTTTGACGATTCGTGGCAATCCGAGCCCCTGATGACATGGTGGCTGGATTCGCACAGGTAGAGCAAGCAAGCGAGAGAGAGAGAGAGAGAGGGAGAGAGAGAGTGTGTGTGTGTGTGTGTGTAGATGAATACTAGCTCAACTTCTGCAGCGCTCAAAGCTACAATAATTTATATTCCATACAGACAGGCAACTCTCCGCCTCCTTTATGTGTTTGGGTCAGAGATGGGACGGGAGGAGGCTGCTCTGAGATCAGTCACCTGTGCATCGAATACATTTTTAATGTGACACGCGCTTGTTTAAGATCTTAGTATAGCATATAGCCTAATAAAATGAATAAGAAGTGCTATTTTATAAGTAAAACTGTTTGTATGTGACTCTTGCAATTGTGCTTATTAGAGCCGGTCTGCTATATGGATGTCTTGTGCTCTAGTCAGTAAAAACTCATCTCCAGCACCATTCTCGCATCACGTCATGTTTTCTGTTCCTGTTGCATTCATCTCTCCAGGTGCGAATACAAACACGAATGTCACTAATGCTGCACCAGAGTCTTTTGAAATGTGTTCTTATTTTATTACTCTTCTTTATTTTGGCACTAAAATATTCTCTCTCTATTTGACGGATGTAATTCTTTCTCTCATGAGATAAAAAATGAGATGAGCGCATGCTGAAATGAGTCTTTAACGAGCAGCGCGAGACTCTCGTTCAGTGCGCGCGCGTCCCGTAGAACAGAGGCGCGAGCGTCTTTGCATGAGCGCGTGATGGATCAAACAGCCCCACATTACCTGAATAATGACCGGCGTCTCATCACACCCACATCTCAAAGAGCCACGGCTCCGTGACTTAATGCAGACATCACTAATGCAGACATTACTAATGCGCGTTACGGGACATTGGCCACATCGGGTGCAACTGATGAGTGTCTGAGAACATAGTCTCAGTCAGAGGTGTGCGAGCACGAGTACAGCAGTGAACTTATTTCACCTCTTTGCTAGCATAGTGCGAAATGCTGCAGCTGCAGTATGTTTTGTGGTTTGGGTTTGTAACAGACAATGTACACCATCTATAAATAGATCATCATATATTTATATGCTGTATAAAGTTTAATTAGACCTCCTAGATGCTTGAATGGATTTTTTTGTTTTGCTTCCAATACATGAATATATAAATAAATATATGCTGTTTTATTGATATTTAATAACAACAATATATAAAATAGAATTTAAAAAAGATTATTTGACAGCAAAACAGATTTTACAGTGCAAAGAAAATTTGCCCTGCAGTACTTGTCGTATCCACTAGACGGCAGTTCGCTGTTAAACTGGCAGTAAACAACATAAAAGCGCTGAGTCTGGGACAGTTTATTAATATGCAGGTCGCTATTGTTGGCTTATGTATATCATGAACAAGACTAAAAGTTCACATAACCCATTTATGCGCTGATAAAGTTAAAATATGTGCTAACCTTATTTCAGGTTACAATTTTGTTCAAAATGCGGCTCTGGGTTTACATCTGTGTGAAATGCATCAACTATTTTAGTCCGTTCAAACTCAAAAAAGAAATGTTACTGAATGTTACGGATACGATAACATTTATTTTTGGGGCAACATTTAGTTTTATAAAAAAAAACTTAATACTTGTGAGTCGAGTCCCATACTAATCTATGAAGATCTGCTCCCTCAAATATAGCCTTAGTAAATGAATAATTTAAAAAACCCTATAGCGAATTGCAAACCAAATATTAAATGTAAACCCTTCTATGAGGACAAAGTGCACCCAAACAATTCGTGGTAGCCTATCGTTTGGTTTTCTTGGTGTTGCTTACATTTCCAATCTCTTTACTTAGAATTTGCACAACGTCATTTATTAAACCGCACCACCTTCAAATCAATGTTTTAGAATAAAACAACAGAATGCACTATTAGCAATTCATGCACAAAATAAAAGCAGTATCTTGCGTAATAGAGAGAATAGCTATCTTATATTCACATTCATTATTAATTCTGAAGTCATTATATACACAAAGTGCAAAATTAGCTGTTTAAGCCTACATAAACCATAGTTATTAAAAGTTTTCTAAAACAAATTCACCTATGTAGGCTACTGTGAGGTAAATTTGTGTGGTCACGCTGGTCTATGACGCGGGCGATTCTACACTCGTGGGGCCTCCCGAAATGACTGCGAGTCACGAGAAGTCCCACGCCACAGCGCGCACCTCGCGCATTTCACGGCCACGGCGCCGCAGCTCAGGGATTCACGTGGGGTGGGCTGGCAAAAACCCACAGCAAACCCACAGCTGTGCGGAAATGACACAGTACCGTCACGTCACGCGAGAGGGCACTGACTAGAGAAAAAAAGCAGCGGAGAGAAACACGGACAACAGTTACCCGTGGACAAATCCACTGGATTTAAACACGCGACCATGACTGATGCCTCCTAACCTACTGCACACAGCTGCCCGGCCTCGCAAAGGTGAGTTTGTTTTCAGCCGCGCAGGTAGTTTATGCGCGCCGTGCTGCGGGAGACGGAGCGAAAACTCATCGGTGGATGTTTTTCTTGCCGCGTCACGCAAGAGGGAGAGTTGCGCACGGGGGAGGGAGGGGAAACACGAGAGAGAAGGGCAGGTCTCCGTATTACTGTAAAAAAACATAAAGTGTACATTATTTCCTTAAGGCGTATGCAGTCCAAAGAAGGACCGCAGCAGGGAGCCGCTTGTCTGTCTGTCTCCCCGGTTGTACCGATCCGTGGGGTTTCCACTGGAAGAATGAGGAAGTGGAGCCGGTGGACGGGGGTCGGTACGGTGAAGCAGCGCCTCTCCGGTGCTCTGGCGAGACTTCACGGTGCAAGACATGAAAAACAAATAGGAAAACATTCTCACAGAACTTCAACGTGGAGAAAATTCACTCTGGGAATGTTTAGTTTAACACGCACCATAATTATCTCACGCTTGCCATGACATTTGTTATTAGTCGTGAGTAATACTGACTTCACTGTCTTTCAGCAGGACAAATGCTTCCACTTTAAAAAAAAAAAAAAAAAAAAAAAAAACATTATACAGAAAGATTTTTGTCAATGTGTTAGTGAGATATTCATAAACTTTCATTCCCCGGACAGCTGCTGTGACTGACAAGTGTAAAGGAAACGTGCAAGAGAAATGTGTGTGGTCAGATAGATGTGTGATTATCACATAATATCAGTAATAATCAGTCATGGGTCTTGTGTGTCTCTTCCCAGGATATGAGCTCTTCTGTGTGCATGGTTAATGCAGAAGGACAAGTGCCTGATAAAAGTATGTAAATTCACACTAAAAGCCCCTTGAGAACCTTCACTGAACTTCACAATTTTCTCTGTGTACTAACATGCATCACATCAAAATAAACAGCCCAAATTAAACGATCCAGTGAAATGCACTGACTTACCTTGGCATCAAATGGAGATGTTGCATTGAAAGTGTAATTGGTATTAGGATCACTGGTGATTGGATCATCTGAAACAGAAATCAAGTATACAGTAGTAAATGCAAGTATAATCAAAAACATTTAGCAGAGTTAGAACATCAGATGTAGTCAAAAAGACATAACATTGCATTTGTACTGTAAATGCTCACCTGTAAAATCCACCACTGCCCTAAAACTAAAGCTGGTTTCATGCAACTGTAAAGTCACCATGAAATCAAAATGGACAATTCTTATTCTTTTTAATTTTGTAGTGTTTATTATAAATTTATCCATGCACATCATCATTTCTTTTTTAAATTCAAGTGCCCGATAAAGATAAAAATGTAAATTCAAATAGTCAAAGGCGATGCATGTTACTACCAGCTGTAAATGTTCATCTGTCTCAGCTGATCATTTGGGATCAGATCACTTGAGACAGATATTAAAACCAGGTGTAAACAAGTATCCTGTCAACTCATTAAAGGATAAGTTCACTTTAAAATGAAAATTACCCCAAGATTTATTCACCCTCAAGCCATCCTAGGTGTATATGACTTTCTTCTTTCTGATGAACACAATCGGAGTTATATTAATAAATATCCTGACCGCCTTCTGTATTCAACTTACGAAGAAAGTGTAACGCCTCTCGCAGTTCAAAACGCTTACACTACGTCCTATGCCTTCCGTATTCAACTTACGAAAAAGGCATAACTGACGTGACGTCAGTTAGGCTTATTTTGTAAGTTGAATATGGAAGGCAGTCTGGCGGAAGCTAGATATTTTACTTTATAACTTGTTAAATATGGATATTTTTCTTACACAAATGCATCGCTTCCCTTCAGAAGGCCTTTATTAACCCCTCGGAGCCGTGTGGAGTACGTTTATGATGGATGTAGTGGTTCAACGGATCACAAAACTCACGGTTCGGATTATATCACGGTTATTAAGTCACGGATCGGATCATTTTTTGGATCAGCACAAAAAAAAAAAAAGGGGGGGGGGGGGGGGGGGGTTAACTTTGCATTTATTACTTAGCCCACTTTAACTACTCTGATACCACAGCAGAAACTACTAGCCTAACTAATACATTATTAAAGGCAAGTGAACAGACTGTAAAAAGAACAAATACTGTACACCAATTACAAGCATAGATAAATACAACATGAAGTTGTATATGAAATAAAGTATAAGGTCTAACTGTAGTATTAATTTTCGTGTACAGAAATGTAATAATTAAATGTAAAATGACACTGTATAAATTTAATATAGATTAATCTTTGTTAAAGCTGTGTTATGTTGTTTGATTTACATGACAGACAACAGCAGGTATTTATAGGTTGCTGTCACTTTAACAGTAAGACCCCATGCACTCACACATCAGATAGATACACATCCGAATTCTCACCTCGTTCAATTAAGACATAACCGAATGTGTTTACGAGAATACTTGCCAAAAGGAGTATTTTGACTGACATAATGCGTGTATGTGTCCATCCAAGTGCATTGAGGATGCGAAAGAGAAATCAATTTGGAGTTTGCGAGCTATCTGAAACGCGCCTCTCTCTTTCTGTGTGTGCGCGAGCCTTGTATGTATGTGCGTGTGTGCACCGATAACAGCGTGGCGTGCGATACCGTATTAAATCCTCTTTTGCCTCTTCTAGCGCTGGAATGGTTTTATATCTATTTAATGTGTAAACTAGCAAGACAAAACACGTGCAAATAATAACCTTTCACTCTATTGCGGTTAAACTTGCAATTGATCCGCGAATCACATGCGTGCCGAACCGTGGTGCTTGGTCCGTACGGATCACGGATCAACAACGATCCGTTTAACCACTAGACGGATGAATGCACTTTCTGGAGCTTCAACCTCGTTGCCCCTGTTCACTCCCATTATAAAGCTTGGACGCGTCAGGATATTTATTAATATAACTCCGATTGTGTTCAGAAAGAAGAAAGTCATATACACCTAGTATGGCTTGAGGGTGAGTAAAGCTTGGGGTAATTTTCATTTTAAAGTGAATTAATCCTTTAAAGTTGTGCAGAGTTGTGAGATAATGTCTATCAGCATTTTCGAATAGTTATGAAAACTTGGGTTTTTCTTCAGAAGTTAAAGTCGAGAAAGATGCAGAAGACATTATTGAAAATTCAGAGGGAAAGATGGAGAGCTTCTTTAAGCGCATTACAAAACGTTCAGCTGCACACGCAGGCCCTGAAGTGGAACAGCCCACTAGTGGGAAGAGGGTCAAGGTGACAACACAGGTAAGAAGAAATGGCTGTAATAAAAAGGAACATTTGTTACAATCACAACTTCAGTTCTTCTACAGGTTAAACATTGTATTTGGGATATAATTGGTCAAGACTTGTTAAAGAACAGACGATGTCTGGTCTGACATTTCTTTTGGTGCAAACTATTAACAGCCAAATTTCACACTTACTTTCCAGGTAGGAGAACATCTTGACGGCAGTTCAGATGATGGAAGCAGGTCATGCTCTCACAGTCACAGATTATCTCCTCAGGAGCAGATTTCCATCTCTTCATACAGGAAACCACTCTACAGCATCACACATCGTATTTCTGAGCGTAAAGCTGCATCCAATCTAGACCAGCACGGAGCCCACAATGGAGTCAGAGCGAGCCATAATGGTGTCCACTTCCAAAAACTGGGCAATTCTAGAAAGCATCACATGTTTAAGGCCTCCCCTAGTGTGGGGGTCACGGGGTCTCCTGCTGCCTTGGATTCTCACCTCTACCCGCTCATCGAGAAGATGTTCTTCCTCCTCAACACACTGAATTCCAGTATGACCCAGCTGCACAGTAAGGTGGACTTGCTCTCGCTGGAAGTGACCCGCATTAAAAAGCAGATGAAGCCCTCTGAGATGGTCATGGAATTTCAACCACCTCCTGAATACCAGTTGACTAGTGATGAGCTCACCCAGCTGATGGAGCAAACGTCCACTGCGGGCGAGCTTGGCTGCAGACTCCTCGTTCAACTGTTCCCAGAACTTTTCACAGCAAAGGAATGCACGCACGGCTGCAGCCTTACAACTAAACGGACATTAGATTCATTGCACCTTCAGTTAATACGTAACTATGTGGAAGTCTGCTACCCGCTGGTGAAAAATGAAAATGTCTGGCAGACGGAGTGCTTGCTGCAGATCAATGATTTCTTGAATCGTTTCTGGGCTCAGAAGGACATGGAGAGTGGTCAGATGTGTGACAAACAGGCTCCGATGGTTGTCGGGTTTGACATGGAACCGAATCACGCTTTCCATTTCATCAGTGAAGATGCCCAGGACGAGAGTCTTTCCCTCAACTCTGGAGATAACAATGATGTTCATCCCAATAATGTCAGCTCAGATATAGTGTTTGACCCCCATGAGACTGCTGGTGACGACTCTGAAGACTTAACTTCCCCAGAGGAGCTTGTCGTGTTTTTGTTGAACAGACTCTTCCCAGAGGTGTTTGAGGAGGGCAAGTTGCCAGAGGGCCACAACAGCATTGGACAGTTGATCATTGATTCGGACAGACTGGAAATTATAAGAAAATACATGGAGGCCAATTTCCCTGATATCCCAGAGGAAACCTGGCTGCAGTTGTGTGTACAACGAATGGAGGAAGCATTGGAGAACACTTCAGTAAATGGCAGTGGTCGTGACAACCGAGAGATGTATGATACCACCCGTCTCCCTGATAACATCTCCATTGTTAAGATCAGTGACCTGTGTGATTACGAGAAACCAAATCGCAGGTCTAAAAAATCATGGCTCGAGCCTGTAGATTTCGATAAACTACAGATCCCTCCTCCAGACTTTGATGTTCCACAGGAGTTTTTACTTACTAAGGAACAGCTAAAAAGCAACTACGAATGCAGTTTATCAATTGGGAACTTTGCATCTCGTCTCCTGGTTCTCATGTTCCCTGAGCTCTTCACTTACGAGAATGCACGAAAATACTACAACTGCAGCGGATCTCTAGGAAAGAAACAGCTGGATCCTATACGAATCAATCTCATCCGACATTATGTCCAGCTACTCTACCCGCAAGCTAAGAACGACCGTGTTTGGACTCTTGAGTTTGTCGGCAAACTTGATGAGCGTTGCAGGCGACGGGATACTGACCAACGACGTACATACCAGCAACAACGGAAGGCCTGTTCGCCTGACCAAGAGCCTGACCCAAAAGACTCTATGCTAACTGCTGGCCTAATTAACGTTCTCTCTTCAGATCGTGTGAAAGAGGACTCTGAAGTCCTGTCTTCACCCCTGGAGAAAAGCAGCAAAGACTTCTGCAAAATTCCTCTTGAGGACCTTTCGGTGTCCACCCCAGACTTCCCAGTGCCTTCTGACTTCCTGCTCACAGATGCTGAAGTGAGGGAGATTGTCCAACAAAGTCTGTCTGTAGGAAATTTTGCTGCTCGCCTTCTCGTCCGTCTCTTCCCAGAGCTTTTCACACAGGAAAATTTAAGGCTGCAGTACAACCACTCTGGGGCCTGCAACAAGAAACAGCTAGACCCTGTGCGCCTCAGACTTATTCGTCATTACGTGGAGGCCGTCTACCCTGTTGACAAAATGGAGGAGGTATGGCACTATGAATGCGTGCCAAGCATTGACGAGCGCTGCAGGCGCCCCAATCGCAAGAAATGTGACATTCTAAAGAAGGCAAAGAGATCAAACAACACTGTGACTTATTCTTAAACAATGTTCCTGCAAAGTGCAGACCTGTTTTCCTATATTTTACACAACATACCTGTTATTTGCACAAGTCCATAAGCTGAAGCATATTGAAACTTGTCCTTGTTTGAGGTGCAGTTCATGTCCATGGCCTTTAAACAGGATGGGATAGTAGGTGACAGAAAGGTTTGTGATTGAAGCCACTATCACATGACAGATATTAGTGTTACTATTTATATGCCAAAATATTATTGATGTTATTCTAATGATTAATAGATAAGCTAAAGTTAGCCTTAAATCAACTTAAATGTAAACGTTTAGTTCTTTAAAAAAATAATAGGTTACTTTAGTTTGGGATGAGGGCAGAGAAGAGATATATATATTAAGATATATATTGTTTTAAGTTGTAGCAATGTTTAAGCACTGGCTTTTTCTAATTATCAACATATTGAAGTATGTCCTGCCTTATAGGAAGTCAATCTTATTCACCTGTACTAAACTATAGCACCAGGTTATATGTTATATATTTTTAAATAAAAAGTAACTTCCTAGCCAAAATGGGTTTCATGATCCTTTTATTATAATTCATATACACAGTCAGGGTCAATGGGAGCCCTTTATCCTCAGAGAAAACCTTAAAAAAAACTAAGTTAAGACAGATACGTTTATCTTTGATGTTTATCAAGATCAAATTTGTGTTCTTTACACATTCCACCACTGGTCATCATAATGAAGAAAAAAAGTAAGCAATACAGTTTTGGAACCTGTATTTGTTTAGGTTTGGACTCACTTTTGAATAATCTGCAAACATGCTGTGCAAAACATTTCTTTTTTAATCTGGCTCTGTTAAGTACAGTTGTATGCAGAGGCTCTCAGTACCTTTTCTGAAGACTGCTCACTGAAAATCTACCTATGTCATAAAGACAATAGTAAGCTAAATAAGCTATAAACGGGATCAAAAATCCTGAAAACATTTAATATCCCAAACGCAATCTGATCTCACAATGGTATTTTTGTGAAACTAGTAAATACTAAATAAAAATACAAAAAAAATGCATATAACACAAACCACCTCTAAACATTAGGATGTGTTTGTGTTCCATTTGTGACCTGTAAAGTTCATAAAAACATCTGCAAGTAGTATGAGAACATGAGAACTAACTAGTATGAGAACTACTGTCAAGTGAACAGATGTGAGAAAGACCTTCAGTTTTTGTTGTGCAGAGAAAACACTGAATCAAACGGCTGGAGAATGAAATAGGAAATACCACTTTTGTCCCAGTTTCTGACCTTTCACCTATCAAACACATAATAGAATTGGTCTTCACTGCTTGTACACATCCTTTCTGGGAAGTTGTAGGTGTTTCCAGCTTCTTAGAATGACTCTCTGCTTTTCTGCATCTTTTGTCTCTCCAACCACCTTTTTTAAGATCACTCTTTTCAGCAAGACTGTGTCCATTTCCTTGTCCTCATTTAGAATC
The DNA here is from genome assembly GCF_019924925.1 of Ctenopharyngodon idella. Classification (NCBI taxonomy): domain Eukaryota; kingdom Metazoa; phylum Chordata; class Actinopteri; order Cypriniformes; family Xenocyprididae; genus Ctenopharyngodon; species Ctenopharyngodon idella. The sequence goes on along the minus strand of NC_067232.1, from coordinate 13,953,493 downwards.
AGATCCAGTGTATCCCCCACTTTAACCTGTAGGAGGCAGCAGACTGTTATTTTAAGGTGCCACTTTTGCTTAGACTAATCACTACTCAGATAAATTTAGTTAAGCCAGTAACGGGAAGCCTACCACAAGAAGGGCAAGTTTCTTTATTGTGTCCATAATTTGTTCAGCTGGTGTTGCTTATTTTATGAGTAAAGTTTGTTCTGATTATAACACTAGGGGGCGTTGACTCACCATTTTGCTCTTTTTTGAGAGCTTCTGACCATTCAGTCTCAATTTGAGGCTATAAAAAGCATCCTCCACACCACTGTAAAAAAGATAATTGGTGTATGTTAGTCACTGCCTCTGGTCAAAACACCACACACTTAAAGTACAGAAAAAATAAGAGCAATATGAGCAAAGAAAGTATACAAAATTCATCCATTCTCTGAAGAGGTTTTATGAGGTAAAACAAAAAGTTGTCTGAATAACAAAAGGCTGATCTGTTTCAAAGTGTTACAGTCTAAATATAGATTAAACTACATAATCATAACTGCAATTGGAACTGAAAACCACTTTGCAACTGTGTCAGAATTAATCTCTGAACATGATGAGCGGTTTTTCTGACTTACTGTCGTGCAATGTCCAATCCAGCCTTCAAAACCAGATCGAAACGTAGAGACTGGACAGTTTTTTCATGGTCTTTGTAGTCTTTTGGCAGGCCTGGGTCATCTTGAAGCTCGTCCTCATAATCACTAGCCTCTGCACCCTCCTGTTCCTCCTCCTCCTCCTCTTCCTCCTGCTGCATTACTTTCTGCTTCCCTTTCTTTCTTGTGCTCTTGAGCCGTGTTTGGTGGAGCAACCAGCTTTGCCGAGCATCCCATGATCTTTGCCACATAGCTGTTCGGTGCGTCTGTGGAGTGGCTGAACCCCACAGCTGACGAGCATGTAACGTCCGTGGGCACCACATGCTGAGGCCGGAGCCATGGCACGGTGAGAGCAGCTGCAGAGAGTTCAGTCTGCCCAGCTGTCGCAGAGTCAGTGCCTGCACTGACAGACTTTGCATACTGTTACACTGAACACAGAAACAAGGGGAAAAGATAATGGAAATAGGGTAACATTAGAGATGCAGATTAATCATTAAAAGATTGGCTAGCAAAATCACTCTGGACCCCTCACATCCAGGTCACTTCGTCTTTGAACTGTTGCCGTTTGGTCGACGTTACAGAGCACCAGAACAGCCAGGCACAAGAAAAGTTTCTTTTCTCAGGCAATCTACCTCATGAACAGTTAAATGCCCCCATTGGGCAACAAACATCTATAATACACAATGCTATTTGTACTCATATTTATTTTGCATACCATACCTCTTACATTCCCTTGCACTGTATATAACATACCTGTACATACATATTATAGTGTATGTATATATGTATGTATGTATGTATATATATATATATATATATATATGTGTGTGTGTGTGTCTATTATATGTACAAATTCCTTGTATATTTAAGCATACTTGACAATAAAGCTCATTCTGATTCTGATTAAACATTTTAAATAGACTGCAATAATTAACATTTTCTCAGAACCTCTAGTCTAGTAAATTACATGTTATGTTATTTTATTTAGTTGTCTGTTCAGAATCATAAGAGAATCATGATCTCTGTTTGAAACAAAAAAATTGTGATTCTCAATTATCCAGAATCGTGCAACTCTAGGTATGCATGCAAAATTTACATTAATCAAAGTCACCAAACTTTGCCTAGATTGCGCTCTAAATGCACTGGAAATTCTCTAAATCTTAATGAGGTGCATCCTAGAATGCATTTTAATAGTAGAAAAGGAGCTTCCATGTACATAATTCACAACTTATAAATATATATATATATATATATATATATATATGCATTGTAGAGAATGTGAACTTACGGCCCTTTTTTCATACATATCGCATAATGTAAAATAGTATATCAAATCATTCTGTTATATCTTTCATAACATAGTTGAGAATCGTCTTTATACAATGTTTGGTTAAAGAAAATCCTGAAACCTAAAAACGGATTGGTGAATGGAAAAAAAAAATATATATATATATAATATATATATATATATATACACACACACTTTTTTTTTTTTTTTGCCTATACAAGTCTATTCATGCCTTGTTATTTTTTGAAAAAACGAAGTCACAACAGTGGACATCGCATAACATATGAATAAAATATATATTTTCTAAAATGTTTTTTTTTTTTCCCCCATTTGTTTCTTATGCTCCAAACAATATAATGACAATAAAAAAAACACTAAATTCTTTTTTAGTTTTAAATTCTGCAATCTTTAAATTCTTTTACTTTTTTCCCCCTGGGTCTCAGCAGGATATAGCAACAAATATATACATCAGTAAGAAGACATGCAGAAGTGATGCTGATATTTTTTAAAGTTAAAATCCATAAGTCTAGAGTGTGTATTTTGTACAGGTTTGGAGCAGTTTGTAGTTTGTATTTAACATCATACATTACATTACAATACACACAAAATGTCAAAATGTCGTATTAAAATGAATCTCAGCTGAATTTCTACACATAAATTCTGGCTAAGGTGTAAACATGACAGACATGCAGCTGACAGCACTGACAACTAATGACATGGCTTTCATGTTAACTAAACTTCTTATATAATGCCAAACGACTTGTCCGTACACTTCTCAAAAATAAATAACTATTTTGAAGTGCGAACTGAAATGATATTTAGTCTACTTACATAAGGAACAGCATGATATAATTTGTAAAAATCTGATTCACTTTCATGACGACAAGCAACTTATAGCTTCTAGCACACTCCACTGCTCACGCCAATACTATACTAAGAATACGTAACCAGCAACAAATGTAAAAACAACACTTTTGTGTTCAACAACGACATTAAGAAGAATTTTACCTATTTGAGTTGAGTGATCTCCCCTTGATTCTCTAATCTCGAACTGACCAACGGGCACAGTAAAAACAAACCAGCAATCGTTGCTGCTATAGTAGTGCTCTTATTACAGCGCCCTCTACAGTCGGGATGAATTAGTATACACAATGCAGAATAATATTAAATGGACAGGGTGATATCATAATTTAAAGTTATATAATATATACATTAGCTAATAAACATTAGTATATTTTTCTCCACAGAATTTCCAGAATTCTTTGTGCACGATTTGTACCATCTTTGCCGTTCTAGTGTATTCTGCATTATAGAAGACTAAACGCCCGCCCAGTTAAACGCACTTGTTTCTCTGGATTGGTGGCTGGCGCTGGACGTCTGGGGGTCAGCGTCTTTAAAACATCATGTGAGTGCCTCCTCCAGTCAAAACTCTCACCGTGAGGCGGAATACACACAAGGACGGACACTTCTGCATCCATCTTCATCAACATGACGTTCTTTATTTGCATTTATGTATTTTGTCTGTCTGCATTTTTAATGGAGGTGCAGGGCACGTATGGCCCTTACGCACGGAACCAGAACCAGTTGTACGCGAACCTGCAGAGATCTCACTTCTCCCCCAATAATATGCCTGGACACGGCAACTCCATCAACTTTGGAGGTAATTATTTTATTACTGTTATTATTATTATTATTATATAAAAAATATGCGCTTGTAATTATTTTAAAACCTTGATTTAAATTGATATTTAAAATATATAAGCCCTGAGTATTATTTAAAAATAAAAATAAAAAACTAGTGAGTGAAATTCTTTATAGGTATTTGAGAAACAGAATTAAATTGCATTAGTGTACTAATAAAAAAAAAAAAAAAAACAACCTACTGTAGTCCCATGAAATTATGTAATCTACACATAGCTAGACATTCCATTTTACAGTAGGCTTATTATTAGCTTTTTTTTTTTGTACCCACTAAGTGCCAAGTGCTTAGTGACGGATCAGAGACCTTAGACTTCTAAAACTGTGACCAGTGGTTCTACTGACATATTATAAGGAATAAATGAAATATCAAAAACACTTTTCCTTGTTTTTTTTTTTATTGTTATTTAAAAATCTTATTTATGTATTTATTTATTTTCATTTTTTCTCTCACATTCTCAAAATGATAAGTTCTGGATCGCTTGTTAAGTTGTACTTAAATTTCTGACTGTGTCATACCTTTTAATCTAGTAATGTTATCTATTTCTATCCCCTGAATAAAAAGTATTTTGTTTCATATGAGAAGTGGATCTGGTGCTACAGCATGTTTCTCCTTCAGGTTGACAGGATATATTCACAGAGAACTTCTGAACAGGCACTGACTTTGCTCATGCTTTTGCTAACAATCAAAGAGTGTCTTCACAAACCCACATCAGTATCATATTGCTTTAAACCATCAGAGTAACGGCTTACTTTAATGCATCTCTCCCTCCTTCTCCTTCTGAAACTGTCTTTCTCCTCTATTTTTTCCTTTTCATCTGTCTATGGATTCATTTTTTTTTTCTCTCTCTCTCCTCCTATGTATTTCTATGTATCTGTTCACCTGCTCTCTCTCTCTCTCTCTCTCTCTCTCTCTCTCTCTCTCTCTCTCTCTCTCTCTAACCAAACAAAGCTCATGGCTTTAATCACAGGTTTTACAGCTATCATCATCGCAACCCTCATCAACATCATCACCAGCGGCCGCCCTGGAAGGGGCCTCCCTTTATCTACCACCGTCCTGTCTTACCTGTCCAGCCCATGTCACCTGTCCAACCTGTCCGGACAGTTGTGCCCACACCGCCCAGAATGCCAGTGGTGTCACCTGCCCCTACAGTGCCCATGCCACTCACCACGGTAGCCACCCACCCCCCGCCACCTCCAACACAGACTACAACCACTACAGCCACTACAACCACTACAACCACTCCACAGCCGGTCAGTACCCCTCGTGGCACAACTGCCCCTGCCGAACCTCCCACTGACCCAGGTAGACCAATCCCACCCCATCGGGTGCAGATGACCCGTCTGGTCCTCTTCAGTCCCTCTTAATAATTTTCTCCTCTTTCTCTCTCTCTCTTCAAGGAAAATTCATGAAAAATGAGGTTGTTTAGCTTTAAACAAGCAGGATTGTGGAATATTGCTACTCAAATAGCATTAATTAGGCCTTTTCCCCCACTAATTTAGCTTTAGTAAAACTGGCCTGTTCTCACTAAGAACTGTAACTATAACGATAGCCATTAGCGTCCACAACAAGAAACAAAAACGTTCTGTTTATTGTAAGCACATGCTGCAATTATGTCATCTGCTGCTTTAAATGCTCTAATAGTTTAAAGCAGGATGGATTCTGATTGGCTGTCAATGTTTTTATCGTTCATCAACAATATCGTTCCTTTGTTATTATCGTTATAGTTGTGGTGTAGACTCTGCTATGTTTTTAAAATTTAGAATGATTTGTAATAATACATCTTTATCGCCTTAATGCTATTTGTGTATATTGTCCTCATATTCTGCTTTTTGTTCACATAAGCACAATTTTAACTTTGTTTAGCACAACTGTGACCCTGGACCACAAAACCAGTCATAAGTAACACAGGTCAAAATTATCGATTTTTCTTTTATGCCAAAAATCATTAGGATATTAAGAAAAGATCATGTTCCATGAAGATATTTTGTAAATTTCCTACTGTAAATATATCAAAAATGTATTTTTGTGAGTGGATATGCATTGCTAAGGACTTCATTTGGACAACTTTAAAGGCGATTTTCTCAATATTTAGATTTTTTTGCACCCCTAGATTCCAGATTTTCAAATAGTTGTATCTTGACCAATATTGTCCTATCATAACAAACCATACATCAATAGAAAGCTTATTTTTTCGGCTTTCAGATGATGTATAAATCTCATGTTTCAAAAAATTGTGACTGGTTTTGTGGTCCAGGGTCACAAATGAAATTAACGGAATCAGTTTCTTTCCATTTTTCAGTCACAGCTAACCAAGGAGTCTTTCTTTTTCATAAATAAACAACATTTTTACATATTAATCTCTTTCAGCATCACACGTTGCACTTTTTTAAAAATCATTTAATAATGTGACACTAATTTTCAGTATTAATGAATCATTTCTCTTTCACAGCTCCAGCAGAGCTTTGCAAAAGCCGTCCTCTAGACCTGGTTTTTATCATCGACAGTTCTCGTAGCGTCCGTCCTGCAGAGTTCGAGAAGGTCAAAATCTTCCTCTCTGAAATGGTCAACTCTCTAGATATCGGATCCGATGCCACACGAGTCGCCCTGATCAACTATGCCAGCACCGTCAACATTGAGTTCCTTCTGAAAAAGTACTTTAGTAAGGCTGAGGTCAAGCAGGCCTTCTCCCGTATCGATCCGCTCTCAACGGGAACCATGACTGGCCTGGCCATCAAAACCGCCATGGAGCAGGTTTTTACAGAGACTGCTGGGGCCCGGCCACTAAAAAAGAACATCGGTAAGGTGGCCATTATTGTGACCGATGGAAGGCCGCAAGATAAAGTTGAAGAGGTTGCAGCAGCAGCAAGAGCTTCTGGGATTGAAATATACGCCATTGGAGTGGACAGAGCAGATATGCGGTCTCTTAAACTGATGGCCAGTCAGCCTCTCGATGACCATGTGTTCTATGTGGAAACATACGGCGTGATTGAGAAGCTCGCATCCAAGTTCAGGGAGACACTCTGTGGTAAGAGAATAAGGAGCCTCTTTTGTTGGGAAAAAACAATTGGATCAGATATTAATTTAATCTAGAATCATACGGCAATCAAAATAAAAAGATATATAGTGTATATATAGAAGATTTTGGTGATAAAGATGATCATATTTTTGCTCATTCAGCTGATTTTGCAGGTTTCGACGCTTGTGCATTTGGGCACAACTGCGAACATATTTGTGTCAACAACAATGCTTCTTATTTCTGCAAGTGCAGAGAGGGATATGTTATCAACTCTGACAAGAAAACATGCTCTAAGCAGACCAACGGTTTGTCATAAAAATATGCATCAAATTATTTGAAAGATTTGATGCATGTAAAGAATTTGATGCATTCTAAAGAAATGCATCCAGATCATTTCTGTAGAACTTGTTTTTGGCTCAAACTAAATACTATATAAATACATTAACAAAATCAGACATCAATTTAAATAAATAAGTGTGTTTAATGAGATAAGATGTGTGTTTTGGAATGTCTGGTGAGAGTTTGTTTATAAAATTCTCATTATACATGCAGTAATATTATCTGTATCAATGATGTAATTTGATGTTATAAATTGAGGAAGTGAATGAAAGATCTTCAGCTTTAAGTATACAATAAAACATGTCTGTTTCTCTTTCAGAAGAGGCAAGAGGAGATCTGACTGAGAATGCCTGCATGTGTGAGGCTCAAATCGCATTTCAGAGGAAGGTTCACAACACCATACAGGCGCTCACCAGCAGACATATCCTTTCAGATTAATACAGCATTTGTTTATCACCTATCCTAATTCAACCACTCTCTCAGTCTGATAAGCTTTCTGTGTCCGGAGAGTTTATGTATTTTATTAGTGATATTGCTTCTTACTGTTTTCTGTCCAAAGATGGGCTTATTCAGGAAACGAACCCTGATGATCATGATATGTAATGTGTTTTTCTTAACTGTTTTTACTGGATGACATCACAAACAGAGTGCAGCAGTTTGATCTCCGTCATGCCTAGAGTGGAGAATGGGACTCAAAACAGCTTGATTGAGAAAACAACAACAACAACAACAACAACTTTATTTAATCTTTCATTGTAGCATTCCTCACTTTGTATATTTAATCTGTTAAATGTCTTATTTCATATTGTGCTTATTATTTTATGTTTCATTATGTTCTGAGTATGATTTTTGAGTTATTGACTTTGTTGACAAAGTGTTAAATGTTTTGCAGAATAAATTTCCTTTTATTTTTGGAATAAATAGTAAAAGTAAATAAGTAAGTAAAGGTAATATGTAAAGTATATGCACATTATTTTATATTTTTCTTTATTTTGGATACTTATACAAATATATATATGAACAAATAAAATATACTTTAACGCCATTTTCTGTCATTTTCTATGATGTCTTTATATTATATGATGGGTTTGTTGAAATACTATAAGACAAGTGATGTGTATATTACACATACACATAAGTACAAATACACGAGTGCATAGGGATATACATAAGTTGATGCATGAGTTTTTTTTGTTTTTTTTTAATCAACCTTAAAATCTTAAGCTATTTTATTATTTATAAGGTAAGTTGATATTTTAGAGTCTTACTGTTGTGACAGTAACTATAAAAGTACTGTATAAGTTTTTTTTTAAATTACCACTTTACCTTTACTAGTCCCTGTAACTCAATATTACTGAATAACTAGGAAAAATGCTGCTTAAATACTTTGAGAGGGAGTTTAGCAGGTCGCACTGCAGGAAATGTCAGCTTTTCAAATTGTCAGTTTTCCAAAACCCATAATTATAACAACGCTTAGAATCTATTCAAATAATTAATTTGACAATAATTTACAATAATATTATCACAAACGATTAATGTGAAAAGAATATGTACCACAATGCTATGAGTTGAGAGTTACTAAGAGAACTACACATACCATGAACGCTATAATCAAACACCATTTCCGGGATTTGGTTACCTAGAAACCAAGCAAACCGTTTTACAGCAGCGCACACGCCTGAAAAATACACAGAAATTTCAAATGCCTTGAAGAACGGATTTATTATACGGTTCCTTTAAATGAAGACAGCGCTGAAATCACCCAAAGTAATCGGGACCAAAAAACTTAATTAGCATCCAAAAACGGTCCATAAACGGTGTGGCAGGCTAGCAAGCTAAGCTAAAGCAAAGATGTTTATTTATCTCAGTAAGAAGGTAAGCGCGACATGCTGTATGAATAGTGTTATTACTGTTATGTGAATATTCTCTGATTAAACGCGGGTTTATGTTGCAGATTAGCTGCAGCATTTTCAGTTATTTTTCTTAAAAAGGCGTTTTTTGCTGATAATGACAGCTGTTTCTGCATAAATTACCTGTTTATCAGGGCTGTTGGCTTTGCTGTTTGTTGTGTCCTCAGATTGCGATTCCAAACAATACGGTTTTAAAGTGTGTGTCTTGGAACAAAGATCAGGGTTTCATCGCTTGTGGAGGAGAGGATGGCCTTTTAAAAGTTCTCAAACTTGAGACTTACACAGGTGGGAACCTGGAACTAACAGTATTTCTATATATATATAGACAGACAAAATGTGAGAAACATTGTGAATTGTTTATTTCTATACATGCTTGAATGAAATGCATCAGTCAACCAATAATTAATTTTTAAATTATGTTTATTTTTCCCAGATGATGCCAAACTGAAAGGCCTGGCTGCTCCCAGCAACCTCTCTATGAATCAGACACTGGAGGGCCACAGTGGTAAGAAAGAGGAGACATGTGATGTCAGTACAGTGTCTGTGTGTTTTGTATTAGCTTCTTTTTTGTGTGCTGTTTCTCTGAGCTTTGATTTGGTTACGCAGGTGCAGTGCAGGTTGTGACTTGGAATGAACAGTATCAGAAACTGACCACCAGTGACCAGAACGGCCTCATCATTGTCTGGATGCTTTACAAAGGTGCACAGTCCTATAACCAAACATTAAGAAAGTACTGTAATATTTAAAAAGTATTTTACTTATATCTTAAAGTTTATTAAAAAAAAATGAAAATTCTGTCACTTTTTACTCTCCCTCATGTTGTTCAAAACCTAAACGACTTTCTTTCTTCTCTGGAACATAAAATAAAATATATTTTGAGAAATGTTTTGTTGTTGTTGTTGTTCATACAATGGCAGTCAGTGGTCACCAAAATGATTTGGTTTCCAACATTTTTCAAAATATCTTACATGTTTCACAGAAGAAAGAAAGTCATACAGTTTTCGAACAACATGAGGGTGAGTAAATGATGACACATTTTTCTATAATTAATATGCAGCCTTTAACTTTGACTTTGTGTGTCAAACAGGTTCATGGTATGAAGAAATGATTAATAACAGGAATAAATCTGTGGTGAGGAGCATGAGCTGGAATGCTGATGGTCTGAAGATCTGCATTGTGTATGAGGACGGTGCTGTGATCGTGGGCTCGGTGGATGGTTAGTATTTCAAATTTAAATTATTATATTATATTACCAAATTATTATAATTTTCTTAAAAAGCAACAAAGCCATCAATATGTAGATGTTTGTTGTTTTATTATATAGTTTTACATTTTCATGCAAGAACATTTTATTTGTGTGATTATAAATGTGTGTGTTTGTTTACCTGTGTGATCTAACAGGGAACAGGATCTGGGGTAAAGAACTGAAGGGGACCCAGTTGGCACATGTGGCCTGGTCTCCAGACAGTAAGATCTTGCTGTTTGGGATGGCCAATGGAGAGATCCACATTTACGACAACCAGGGAAACTTCATTGTAAGTGCTGACAGCCTGGAAATACACTTAATACGCTTTTCAAACTTGAAATGTTTATCCCTGGATCATTCTAAGCCATGGGTAAATGGAATCCTGGATTATCTTGCTTCACGTTTCACACTGCTCATAATTTAACCGGGGTTAACAAGGGTATTCATAAGATGCTGTTTCTGATTGGACGAATGCAGCACTTGATCTGTTTACATAAAGGCTCTAGCATTGTGCATCCTCATATTATACATTGTCGACTGTAATATCAAGTTTTCGGATTATAAAGGTAAGAATAAAACAGTCTCTTCTTTGCTCCATTTGATGTTACATCACAATTTTAAATTTTTCCCCTCAAATTCTGAAACACTGTCCAGAGCATGTGAATATGAGGCACGTGATTGGCTGTCTGTTGCTAAGCACCTAGTTGTAATATTCTAACTCTGCATTGTTTCACACTGCACAAGCAATGCAAGGTGATAATCCCTCCAGAGAAGGGTTTCATAACCTCCGGTAAAAGGTGTTAAGTGCAGTGTGAAAAGCGCTTTAGTAAATAAATGTGTAAAAACACATATTTCCTCTTTGTGTGTGTTTGTGTGTCTGTGCCCAGATGAAGATGACCTTGAGTTGTTTGGCGAATGTAACAGGTGCCCTCAGTATAGCAGGTATCCACTGGTACCCGGGCACAGAGGGGTATCTGGAGCCAGACTGCCCCTGCCTGGCCGTTTGCTTTACTAATGGGCACTGCCAAGTGATGCGGCATGAGAGTGATGACAGTGAGTTTATGTATTTATCAGTGACTCTTTATCTGTCTTTGTGCATGCTGGGGTCATACATTCTAGTACAGTTCTGAATATGAATGTGAAAGAGAAAGAAAATTGGAATTATTGATTGTGTGTGCTTATGTGTGTAGGTCCTGTGATCATTGAGACGTGCATGTGGCATGTGGCCAGTATCCAGTGGAATCACTGTGGCAGTGTTCTAGCTATAGCAGGATCAGTCAGAAACAGCGGAGCAGAGAAAGACATAAATGTTGTTCACTTCTACACTCCATTTGGAGAGGTGAGTACAGATCACGCTCATTTATTGTACAGGCATACGTTATAAAAGTTCTACAAATATAATACATCTTGTCATGCATACACTACTGTTCAGAAGTTTGGGGTTGATAAGATTTTTGTAATTTTTTTGAAAGTCACTTATGAAAGTTGTATGTCTGTATTTCTGTGATGGCAAAGCTGAATTTTCAGCATCATTACTCTAGTCTTCAGTGTCACATGATCCTACAGAAATCATTCTTATATGCTGATTTGGTGCTTCAGTAACATTTCTTATTATTATCAGTGTTAAAACAGTTGTGCTGCTTAATATTTTTATAGAAACTGTTATAACTTTTTTTTAGGAATATTTGATGACTAGCAAGTTCAAAAGAATTTTTTTGTTCCTGTTGATAACTGATATCACCATGTGTCTAGCACTTGCGGACTCTGAAGGTTCCTGGAAAGCAGATGACTGCTGTATCATGGGAAGGTGGAGGACTCCGAATTGGCCTGGCTGTAGATTCCTACATTTACTTTGCCAACATTCGGCCAGATTACAAAGTAATTTAGCTGTAAATAATGGCTATAAGACACAATTTTGTAAAAAAAAAACAGTTAGTGTCTCTGAGCTAATATCCTACTCTGTCTCTATAGTGGGGTTACTGCTGTAACACGGTGGTGTATGCATACACACGGCCTGATAGGCTGGAGTACAGTGTGGTGTTCTGGGACACTAAGAATAATGAGAAGTTTGTAAAATATGTCAGGAGTCTCATGTCCATCACCACCTGTGGAGATTATTGCATCTTGGCAACAAAAGCAGATGACACACATCCACAGGTACTAAAACTGTGATCTCTTAAGTTTAACAAGAGAATATTGTTTTAAATTGATTTAGTGTGTTTACTAGTCATATCTGTGATTTGTGTTGCACCAAATGCTTTGATGTTTTTATCATTTTACAAACAGGAGGACACTGAGGCTGAGGCTGGATCAGCTATGGTAAAGTCACCTATCAAATTCCAGTGTAATAAAAAGCTGTGAAAATGATACCATGTGCATTCTGATCATGGACAGCAGAAAGTTACAGTCAGGAGAGAGTTAACAGTACTACATGACTGTAGCCATTTTCAAAGACAATGAGAAACCTGATCAAACATACAGATGTGACTATATCACAAAGTAAAGACTAAATGACTAATAGCAGCTCTGAACCAGGGTTTCATTCAGTAGGACAGAGAACAGTCTACAGTAGAAAGACATAATATTTTAATATAGAATTTCATTAAATTGAACTTTGAGAAAGCTGTTCTTAAGCAACCACTTTACCACAGGCATTTAATGAGCTGTCCAATCAAAACACCTCAAAGGATCGGTCTAGCAGAAGAAAGGTATTATAAACATCTGCAAAAGAATCCTCTCAGATATTTCCTTGATGCTGTTTAGTGACGTGTACCCATACAGTAAAGAGATGCCTGTCTGTCCTCTGTCCACAGTATGTTCTGGTGTTGTGTAACTCCATTGGAACACCACAGGACTCCAAATATATTGACGTCGGTGAGTTAAGCAATATGACACACTCACTGATTCTATTCATAAGACATCATGCCTAGTCATCCGGTCATTATCGCAAAATAAACTCCAGTCCAGGGCCATCAGGAATCTGAAGATAATAAATATACAAGTGCACAGTATTAAAACTTTTATTTTGTAACACAATGTGGTATGAGAGATACAGCTATGGTTTCACTTTAGCGGCCATTGACAAATCAAAAAGTATTGAATTATATGTAACATATTTAATTCAGAACTGTTTCTTTGATGATAAGCAAGCAGACGGCCAACATACACAGTGTGAAAGCTGCGGTGGGAATCCCGGCTCCTTTCCTCTCACTCTCGCAGGCATCCCGCTAAATTCCTCCCCTGGTTGGGAGAGCAGATTTGTGGGAGGGACAGACGTTCACCCTGATCTCTCTGTGGACAGATTCCAGAGCCTGAACAGTAGCACACAACAGAATCTGTAGTTACTCATAGAAAAACATATTTTTAGGTGAAATCTGATTGATATACATTGTCCCTGAATCCCAATCTAAATATAGAGGTTTGTGTGATTTTCAACAGCCCTCGAAATCACAGAAACCTTAAACAGTCAGCTTTGATAAGTAGATGTGCTATTGTCACCTGATTGTTTTTTGTAATGATGTAACGGTTAAAGGAATTTCTCTTCTTCCACATTCCCTAAAACGTGTGAAATGAATTGCATTCTAGATGTTCTTTCCCAAATGTTTTTGTTCACTTTTCTTCTGTCACAGACCCTCTGTTCGTCACCATGACGAAGACTCACGTGATCGCCGCATCTAAGGAGGCGTTTTACGTTTGGCAGTATCGTGTGGCTAAGAAACTCACTGCTCTTGAGATCAACCAGGTCGCCAAAACAAGAAAGGAAGGCCGGGAGAGGTGAGGGTCAAAGGTCACCTGTCATACAAAAAATTGACAAATAAAGCTTCAAAAAGGTGTTTTTAAAAAATCTTTTCAAAACTGATGTAATGCGTATTTTTGAGTCATGAACAATGTGTTTAAACAAGTTTCAGTTGTTAAATAACATTTCAAACCACCTGACATGGAAAGTGTACCAACCTACACATACTTGAAATTAGCAGTTTTTACCAATATTTGAGAGAGATCTACAAACCTTTTTACTCTGCCATAAGGATCAGTGTGGTCCTCTGGATGATGCATTATCTTGTTTACTGTTATTGCCTTGTCAATTCATAATAAAAGAGCCATATATGCAGTTGTGACATTTGAGAAATGTACAATTTGCTGGACAAAAGTTTTTCAATTGTCTCAACAGCTTTAAAACTACTGATATTTATAAAATTTGTTTATATGAAAGGTTTCAAACGTAAAATGATGCCATAATATTTAGTTTATAATTGTTCATTAATAAGACACCATTTTAAAAAGTTTTCTTAGTCTGTTTATTTGTTCGGATAGTTGTACCACCTGACATTTTGGAGGTGTAAATCAGTCTTCAGTGTCACATGATCCTTCAGAAATCATTCTGATATGCTAATTTAGTGCTCAAGAAAAAAATCTTATTATTATCAATGTTGAAACAGTTCTGCTGCTTAATATTTTTGTGGGTAAATTTTTTCAATATTCTTTGATGAATAAAAAGTTCAAAAGAACAGAATGTATTTGAAATAGAAATTTTAATTCAATTAGGAGAAATTTAATAAAATTGTACATTTGTGATAAGAATGTTCTAGTAATAATCTCAAATTAATTTCAAAGTGAAAATGTAGCTTCTTCAAAAGCTAACTGCAGTTGAAGTTGTAGGACATGCTTTGTCCCATGTCTCAGACTCATTGGCTGAATGAAAGTGACAGATCTGTGTAATATGTAAGCTTTCATCGGCTCAAGCGGTGTTCCTTATTAATGCGTACAGTCTGTGGGCAGGCCTGTCTGCCTGTCTGTCTATCGATGCGGTGTGAGGGTATGCTCGCTGACGGCAGCAGTTTAGAAATGTTCCGTTCATGGTTGTGTGATGAAATTCTGCGACCCACACAGACCAGGAGTAGACCCAGTGTTCTGTTTCCCTTCTACATGATAGAAATACACTGAGGCAATACCTCTCTTGCTCCACTTTACCCACACACTGTCTCTTTTCACTCTGTCTTGCTGACTTTCTTCTCTAGGGTTTATCACATCGATGACAGTCCAAGCGGAACATCGGATGGGACACTGAACTTTGCCAAAGCCTTCACAGTGAGTACACTCATCACATACACTCACCTGTGGCTCTCTCAACCTCTCGTGAGAGGATTAGTGGGGAAAAGTGTCATAACACTGCTCAGCTCAGTCGGTTTATGAATTATTTTGTACTTTTGTTGTATTTTTTTTTTATCTGCTTCATTTTTATATATCAGAAACTCTTCTAAGGGACTCAAATGTCAGAAAATACGTCTTTGCACTATGTGTGGAGACTGCAACCCACCTTTTTAATATCATCCTGTTCCAATACATTCAAGCAACTTCCCTGAGAAAGGGTGATGAGAGTGATGCATGTTTGTTTCGTTTGTTTCAGGCCACCAGAGATCCGATCTGCTGCATCACAGCATCAGACAAGATGCTTCTAGTGGTAAGTCTAATTTACACAAGAACACATACTTTCTCAACCCAAAGCTTCTGTGTGTTTGACATGTGGTTGTGATGCCTGCAGGGTCGTGAGTCTGGTATCTTACAAAGATACAGCCTGCCCAATATCAACCTCCTGCAGAAATATGCTCTCACATCCAGACCATATCAGCTGTCCCTGAATTGCAACTCCAGGTCTGATTTCTCCCTCTCTTTTCTTTTTTTTCTTCTGTCTTCCTATCCTATTGTAACTCTAGACCATATCAGCACCATCATTTTTTGACTAATCACTCTTTTTTGTTTTAACTTGCTTGTATTTTATGTTTCCAGCCGACTGGCTATAATTGACATTACGGGCGTGTTGACGTTTTTGGATGTGGAGACACGGGCTTCGTCAGGGGACGCAGAGGGTGGGTCCACAGCTGGAGACCCATCTAAATTCGAGCGCAAGGATGTCTGGGATATGAAATGGGCTAATGATAACCCAGATCTGTTCTCCATGATGGAGAAAACAAGAATGTATGTCTTCAGAAACCTGGACCCTGAGGTGAGACATAGACGCTTTGTCCCAATTCACATACTATCCGTCCTAAATAGTATTCGAAATTAGAATTAGTGTGTCCCAAATCGTAGTATGTTGAAATGAGTATTCCAAAGACACCTGGACTGGAATAAACACATAAATGGAAAGAAAGAAAGATTGAGAGTTTTGTTAAAGCCACTGTACTTTTATGTATACAGAGTTTAGGAAGTGCTGGCATTTTCAATTAAACACACACATACTTGTATATGTGGTTTACGGGGACTCTCCACAGGCGTAATGGTTTTTATACTGTACAAACTGTATATTCTATCCCCTTACACTAACCCTACCCCTAAACCTACCCATCAGACCCATCAAACCTTTGGCATTTTTTTTTAAATTTCAAAACAAAAACTGTTTAGTATTTTTGTTAAGCCATTTGGTTTATGAGGACACAGGAAGTTGTAATACTCATGTCATTATACACAATTGTAAACCATATATACAAGAACACACACACATACACACACACACACACACACAGTAAACCACAGCACACATGGCCTGTAGATCAGACCACCCACTGCAGAGATTTAACAGATCCTTTTTCGTCTTGCACAGGAAAAAAAAGCAGGAAGTGTGGTTTACAGGTTCTGTTCACACATTATGCACAATATTCACACTAATATTAAAAGTGAATTCTCATAAATAACCAGTCTGAACTTAAATAAAAAAAAAAATAATAATAATTCTTCAGTTTTTTTTTTTTAATTTACAGCAGTACTAATGTGAGTATTCACTCCTGACAAGCTCATATTTGTGTTGTGTTTGATTACAGGAACCAATTCAAACATCTGGCTTCATCTGCCACTTTGAGGATCTGGAGATCAAATCTGTTCTTTTGGATGAGATTATGAAGGTTGGTTGGAATATGTGTTTAATTTGTTGTGATTATGAATTTATTTCAACCTGTGAATATTAATGAATTTTTAAAGTTGAAATTTCCAGGACTAAAAAAAAAGTCATGGAAAATGTTATAGTGAATATTTGCTCTAAAATATTTATTTTTAAATTAAGTATAGATAATCTCTATAAAATGATTTTTTTTAAAATAAATCCTATTAATTTGTCCAAAGTTGTGTGAACCCTGAATATAATTTTATCTTTTAGAATCCAGAGGTTCCAAATAAAGATTATTTAATGAACTTTGAGATCCGCTCACTGAGGGACAGCAGGGCGCTGATTGAGAAAGTTGGAATTGAAGATGCTTCTCAGTTTATTGAGGACAATCCCCATCCGCGCCTCTGGTGAGAGAGACACGCATTCCACACAATAAATGGGGCAGTTTGGTTATTTATTCAAGCAAAGCTGCACACACAAAAAGGAATACATTAATAAAAGCATAGTTAGGTAGTATGGAAGAGTGTTCTAAAACATGCTGTGTGGGTTTGTTTATTTGTGAGTGAGTGTCTGTTTATTATACATTTTAGAGATTTGAGTCGTGTTTGTCTGTGTCCTGGAAGTGGAAAGTATGGGCTCCAGTTTTATAGTCTGAATGAAGTGTGAAGTACAGTTTTATGATCTGAATGATGATCCTGGCACTGGCAGAACAAGATAAAACCAATAAGGCAGCAAAGTTCTGGAGAGCGTTTTCCTAGTGTATCTGCCTGACCATTGAAAAGGAAATCTGTAAAAAGTGGAATAAAATGAACTGTAATATAAAAAGGCAGTTATTTATGGTTCATTTAAAAAAAATAAATAATCATCTAAGACAGAGTTGAGAAAGAGAGATATGTTACCTTCAAAACCATAAAGTTTTGGAGCGGCTCTATTGATTTAGGAGCCCTCTGGAGTTTTAGTGGCTCTGTCAGTTCTCACAGCACAAGGAGGAATTTCAGATTGGACTCTTGCTACAGAAAAGGGTAGGCAAACCCTAGTGTCATGTTAGCTTATGTTTAATGTTCTTCACCAGTGCTTCAAAGCACTGTACCTTCATCTAACATACATTATTGACAGGACACACTGTGGAATGAATATTTCACTGAAAACGCAATGCGAGTCTCTAATCTCTTTGCCATCTCTGATGTAATCAGTCTGGTTTTCTGTACATTATTGCTGTTTTGGACTGATTGTTTAAATGAATTTGCTTACTGGATCATTGGACTGAACCTTCCCGGAGCTTAGTGACTCAAAATTATCTGATCATAAAACAGAGAATCATTTATAACAGAATCTCTGAAAATCAGTCAAGAGCACATCCAGGTCACATTTGACCCCATACTCTATAATATTTATCATGTTTTATATTTTGCAAAATCTCATATTTAGAATTTATCTCATTATATTTATACTCTCTTATATTCAGAATTTAAGAATTTGATACACTTTATTTTGATAGTCTACTTTAGACATGATTTTGGGGTGAAATGTAGGCAGTACATTAGTACTGGGCAGTACATTTAGTGCATTATCAAGTGAGGAAAGTTGCTGTTAATACTGTCAGACAGGAACTGGAGAAGGAATCCTATAGGAATATGGTGTAAAGAAAGCAAGAGCCATGTGTCAGCTCTCTCTTTCAATCTGTGTGTGTTTGCTTGGATACAAGTGTGTGAGCTCAGAGGCTCTGTTGTTTGATTTTGCTCATCCTTAACATGCCAATGTGTCAGAGGTCAGAGGTTTTCTTAGCTTTCCATGAGCACATGAAAAGATCCCAGAAAGACTCACTTCGCCCTCTTTGTCCACTTTCTGTGACTCAGTTCTCCAAAACTGTCAGTCTAAAGTGCCTTCAGTGAAGCAGACCTAGCTATATGCAGCTGAAAGATTATCAGTCATTTTGTTAATGTCCACATTTTGATGATGTTTTAGCAATTTTAAGTGTGTTTAAACTGTTTAAGCAATTTTAAGTGAGGGAAATCTTTAATGAAATCAAATACTGTACAAATACATATACTTTAAATTACAAATTTCATCAAAACTAATGTGTCAGATTCTGGAAATATGGATATTTGAGGTCTTCAGTGTGAAATTTCAGACCTTCTGTACTTGACAACTTGAAAATTCAGTAAGTTGTATCTATGTGTGCTCTTCCAGGCGTCTGTTGGCAGAAGCGGCACTGCAGAAGCTGGATTTGAAGATGGCTGAACAGGCGTTTGTGCGCTGTAGGGACTACCAGGGCATTGAATTTGTGAAGAGACTGAGCAACCTGCAGAGTGAAGCCATGAAACAGGCCGAGGTAGCTGCTTACTTCAGCAGGTTCGAGGAGGCAGAGAGGATGTACCTGGACATGGACCGCAGGTACACACAGGAGATGATAAATTAAATCTTTATGCTGTGTGAAATCTCTGTGGACAAGCATGCTTCACTCACATATATATAATATACAGTATCTCACAGAAGTGAGTACACCCCTCACATTTTTGTAAATATTTTATTATATCTTTTCATGTGACAACACTGAAGAAATGACACTTTGCTACAATTTAAAGTAGTGAGTGTACAGCTTGTATAACAGTGTAAATTTGCTGTCCCCTTAAAATAACTCAACACACAGCCATTAATGTCTAAACCGCTGGCCACAAAAGTGAGTACACCCTAAGTGAAAATGTCCAAATTGGGCCCAATTAGCCATTTTCTCTCCCCGGTGTCATGTGACTCGTTAGTGTTACAAGGTCTCGGGTATGAATGGGGAGCAGGTGTGTTAAATTTGGTGTTATCGCTCTCACTCTCTCATACTGGAACTCAAAGAACTACAAAGAACTCTCTGAGGATCTGAAAACAATAATTGTTGCTCTACATAAAGATGGCGTAGGCTATAAGAAGTTTGCCAAGACCCTGAAACTGAGCTGCAGCACGGTGGCCAAGACCATACAGCGGTTTAACAGGACAGGTTCCACTCAGAACAGGCCTCGCCATGGTCGACCAAAGAAGTTGAGTGCACGTGCTCAGCGTCATATCCAGAGGTCGTGTTTGGGAAATAGACTTATGAGTGCTGCCAGCATTGCTGCAGAGGTTGAAGGGGTGGGGGGTCAGCCTGTCAGTGCTCAGACCATACGCCGCACACTGCATCAAATTGGTCTGCATGGCTGTCGTCCCAGAAGGAAGCCTCTTCTAAAGATGATGCACAAGAAAGCCCGCAAACAGTTTGCTGAAGACAAGCAGATTAAGGACATGGATTACTGGAACCATATCCTGTGGTCCGATGAGACCAAGATAAACTTATTTGGTTCAGATGGTGTCAAGTGTGTGTGGCGGCAACCAGGTGAGGAGTACAAAGACAAGTGTGTCTTGCCTACAGTCAAGCATGGCGGTGGGAGTGTCATGGTCTGGGGCTGCATGAGTGCTGCTGGCACTGGGGAGCTACAGTTCATTGAGGGAACCATGAATGCCAACATGTACTGTGACATACTGAAGCAGAGCATGATCCCCTCC
Organism: Ctenopharyngodon idella; assembly: GCF_019924925.1. Lineage (NCBI taxonomy): Eukaryota > Metazoa > Chordata > Actinopteri > Cypriniformes > Xenocyprididae > Ctenopharyngodon > Ctenopharyngodon idella. The sequence continues at coordinate 13,932,961 of NC_067232.1, read as the reverse complement.
CTTCGGAGACTGGGCCGCAGGGCAGTATTCCATCATGACAACGACTCCAAACACCTCCAAGATGAATACTGCCTTGCTAAAGAAGCAGAGGGTACCTAAACCCTATTGAGCATCTGTGGGGCATCCTCAAACGGAAGGTGGAGGAGCGCTGGGTCTCTAACATCCACCAGCTCCGTGATGTCGTCATGGAGGAGTGGAAGAGGACTCCAGTGGCAACCTGTGAAGCTCTGGTGAACTCCATGCCCAAGAGGATTAAGGCAGTGCTGGAAAATAATGGTGGCCACACAAAATATTGACACCCTGGGCCCAATTTGGACATTTTCACTTAGGGGTGTACCCACTTTTGTGGCCAGCGGTTTAGACATTAATGGCTGTGTGTTGAGTTATTTTGAGGGGACAGCAAATTTACACTGTTATACAAGCTGTACACTCACTACTTTACATTGTAGCAAAGTGTCATTTCTTCAGTATTGTCACGTGAAAAGATATAATCAAATATTTACAAAAATGTGAGGGGTGTACTCACTTCTGTGAGATACTGTGTGTAATATATATATATATATATATATATATATATATATATATATATATATATATATAAATAAAGCTAATTCAAAATATTAATAAATACTATAATAGTACGTAAATAATTCTAACAAATATGAAATGTTTTACTGGGCAGGATTCAAACTGACATGTACTACCATGCAACATATACAGTGTGCACTACTTATGCTTTGCTGATGAAGTCTCTTTTGAACACTGTATTACAAATGTTACTAATTTATATTTCTACATTACACATTACATCCTTTTTTACGATTTTTGGCTTTTTACCAAACAATAGCCATTTATATATTTTCCTGGCATACAACAAGAAATTACCATATCTTAATTTAATGGAGTACTAATTTAAATAAGCTTCATAGATGGATGACTTTTAGATTTTAAAAAAAACAACACTCAAATTAATTTCCAAATGTGTCTCTGTTGCTTCTGCTCTGGATTTTTGTTTATGTGGTTATGGCCAACATTTTAATTAACTAAATTGAAAAAGCAACAAAAATCAATTATTTTTGAATGTTCATCTTTCTCCCCCCCACCCCCCGGTCTCTTTAGGGATTTGGCGATCAGTTTGCGTATAAAGCTCGGTGATTGGTTCAGGGTTCTGCAGTTGCTGAAGACAGGATCAGGTGACTCTGATGATTCTCTTCTGGAGCAGGCCTACAATGCCATTGGAGACTACTTTGCAGACAGACAGAAATGGTAGGTTGTTTAAGTATAGGTGTTTTCAGATGTGCATATGAGTTTATGTATGTGTATGTGCTTTGTGTGTTTGTCCAGGCAAAGCCACGCAGCTGAATGTCTGTCGTACGATAATTGTTTCAGTGTCATACACTCGTTTAAAGTCCGCATGAAATGGAATTTGCGATAGCCTTTTCTTCTCTATTGTCACGGCAAACATGCACGTCATCAGAGAATAGATGTCACTGCAAGTGGGATGGGATGTTATATTTAGTAAAGATTACGAGGACACATGCGTTTTTTTAAAAATAATGATGTGCTTGGATAAATAATTTATAATGAATACAGCAATATTCTATAACAATTCTACAGCAATTGTCAATTTTGACTTTATGCATACAGTAAGCCATTAAATCAAAAGGTTTTAAAATGATAAGAAACATTTAAGTGTGTCCAAATTTGACTGGTTGTGTACTTACTGTTAAATTGTGTTTTATTTGATTGTTAACACAGAGACTTGACGTATGTTTGTTCCACAGGTTGAATGCAGTCCAGTATTACCTGCAGGGTCGTAATCAGGAGCGTCTGGCTGAATGTTATTATATGCTGGAGGACTATGATGGTCTGGAGAGACTTGCAAACTCCCTACCAGAAAACCATAAACTGCTACCAGTGGGTGCTCTCTCTTTTTTTCTCTCTCCTTTCTTATGCTTTCTCAGCAGACCAATCAGCAATGTTTGGTTCAGATTATCTTAAAATGCCTTGAACTGTGCTTCATTGTTTGTTTGTGTGTGTAGGACATTGGTCAGATGTTTGTTACCGTGGGAATGTGTGAGCAGGCTGTCAGTGCATTTCTGAAATGTAACCAGCCCAAAGCAGCTGTGGATGCCTGTGTGCATCTAAACCAGGTGAGAGTTCATACACAAACCTACACAACTTTAGCTTGTTGTATGGTTTTGATATGTTATGAATGTTAAAGGTTTAGCGTGTATTAATATTATATTAATTGCATTAATTATATTGATATTACAGTAAATTAGGGATGTCAATAGATTAAAATATTTCTGATTAAACTGTATAATTTTTTTCTAGTTAATGTATTTGGTTCCTTTTTAAAGAAAAAAAAAATAAAGACACAGAACAAAGATTTCTCATTTGCATAGAAAACACACATTATATATTTCTCACACCTAAACTCAAAATAATTAAAGGGTTAGTTCACCCAAAAATGAAAATTCTGTCATTTATTACTCACGCTCATGCCGTTCCAGACCTGTAAGACCTTCGTTAATCTTCGGAACGCAAATTGAGATATTTTTTGTTTAAATCGATGGGTCTGTGAGGCCTACATAGGGAGCAATGACATTTCCTCTCTCAAGATCCATAAAGGTACTAAAAACATATTTAAATCGGTTCATGTGAGTACAGTGGTTCAATATTAATATTATAAAGCGACGAGAATATTTTTGGTGCGCCAAAAAAAAACAAAATAATTATTCAGTGACGGCTGATTTCAAAACACTGCTTCAGGAAGCTTCGGAGTGTAATGAATCAGTGTGTCGAATCCGCAGTTCGGAGCGCCAAAGTCACGTGATTTCAGCAGTGTGGCGGTTTGACACGCGATCCGAATCATGATTCGATACGCTGATTCATTATGCTCCGAAGCTTCCTGAAGTAGTGTTTTGAAATAGGCCATTATCTTGTTTTTTTTTGGTGCACCAAAAATATTCTCGTTGCTTTATAATATTAATATTGAACCACTGTACTCACATGAACTGATTTAAATATGTTTTTAGTACCTTTATGGATCTTGAGAGAGGAAATGTCATTGCTCCCTATGTAGGCCTCACGGAGCCATCGGATTTCAACAAAAATATCTTAATTTGTGTTCCGAAGATCAACGAAGGTCTTACGGGTGTAAAACGGCACGAGGGTGAGTAATTAATGACAGAATTTTCATTTTTGGGTGAACTGACCCTTTAAATAATATTAAACAATATTGTAACTTTCTGAACACTTTCATGGATTTATTCTTGCATATTTATCTAAGAGGTTTTTGCAGATACAAATCCATTTTTCACTTTATATTTAATACTTGAATTCCACTTTACAAAGTCTGCATAAAACTTTATATTTGATAAACATCTCTGGATTTCATTTATAAATAAATGATACATTAAAGAAGGTATTTCCTCTTTCATGTACTGATCTGATAAACAACACATAAATCACAAAAACGCGCACGCGCACACACACACACACACACACACACACACACACACACACACACACACACTTGTGCTGCTTCTCTTGCAACAGTTATAATTAATCTTTAGAAATCACACAGAAAATAATTAAATTATAATGTTGAATTGAATATAAATGTGTTATCTGTGTTAAAAAAATTAGACTTTGACAGCCCTATTTAATATGCATTTCTCAAAAAACATCTTCCTCTCTTCACTGAATACATTCTGACTCACTGCCTTTTCTTCAGCTTTTTGGCGATTGAGAGATAATGACACTTCTGTCATTAGTTTAAATGAGAGGTTCAGAGAGATCACAGTGCTCATCATCAGTTCTGCTGAAAGATCCAGTTGCAGCTGTTATGTCATCACACTCATCTGCTCATGAAACCTGTGTGTGATGAATGTTTAGATATTTGATATCTAAAAACATCGAAACAAATGAGCAATTGTGTGCATTTTTCAGTGGAACAAAGCTGTGGAACTTGCCAAAAACCACAGTATGAAGGAAATCGGGCCTCTTCTGTCAAAATATGCCTCACATCTGCTGGAGAAAAACAAAACTCTAGAGGCTGTAGAGCTCTACAGAAAAGCCCATCACTTTCTGGATGCTGCCAAACTCATGTTTAAGGTATGTCTGTATCTATCAGCTTATGTAAGAAAACAAATGACATTTGGAATCCTCAGATTTTGAAACCAGTGATGACAATAATTTAAAGTAAAGAAAAAAGGAAAAAAAAAAAAATCAATTATTTTACATTGTAGCAGCACCTCTCTTCCCAGTCTGTCAGTAACGCTCTGTTTAGTTCCTAGCACTATTAAAGGGATAGTTCATCCAAAAAAGAAAATTTGCTGTTAATTTACTTACCCTCAGGCCATCCAAGATGTAGGTGAAACCATGGTCCTCTGTGATTCATATAATGGAAGTCAATGGGTGCCATCACTTTAAGATTCAGAAAAACATAGGCAGACAAAACAAATTAATAGCCGCGGCTCCTGGTGGTACATTGAGGTCTTAAGAAGCAAAACGATCTGTCTATGCAAAAAAATGAACATTGTTTACAACATTATTACCTCTAATCCACAGCCTTGGCAAACGGTCCTGAGCGTGTTCATGACAGTCTGGTGCACAAGCTTCCTGTAGCATAATGACGTATGTGCAGGAGCAAACTCACACGTGAGCTAATGCTGTGTTTGTTTACAACAGAGAGGGAAGATGCTTTTGTTGTATTGTTCATCAAAGTGGTACTTAGTTGTGCTTATCCTGAATGCTGCAACCTATATATAAAAATTAAGATTATGTTTGCTTGCGCGATCTCAGGCTGGGAAGATTGTCTTCACAGATTCCCAACGTTTGAGCTTATACGTCATTATGCTACAGGAAGCTCGTGCACCAGACTGTCATGAACCCGCTCAGGACCGTTTGATGAAGCTGTGAATTACAGGTAATAATGTTGTAATAATGTTCAGTTTCTTGCATAGACCGATTGTTTCGCTTTTCAAGACGATTTACAACAAAGGGACGGCACTCTTTGACTTCGATTATATGAATCACGAGGACCACGGTTTCAGCTTAAAATCTTCTTTATTGTTCTATTGGAGAAAAAAAGTCACCTACATCTTGGATGGCCTGAGGGTGAGTAAATTAACAGCAAATTTTCATTTTTTTGGGTGAACTATTCCTTTAAGCCCTCCTTCCTAAAAGCGCAATGTGATTGGTCAGCTCGATCGGTCAACCACTTCGAGCGTGTTTTGGAAATGTCACTCCTTTTACCATAGCCATGAAAGTTTCAACACACTACTAACGCAACTTAACCAGGTCTCGACCCCTTTGCATACGCCTTAGATGGTAATTATTTAAATGCAGAATATTGTGACGTGTTCATTCCGGGAAAAAAACATTCCGGGAGTTCAGAAGCAGTGCTTACTGATATAGAGAATACTTCCCTTCGGAGTGGACTTTGTGCTTTGCAAATTTGCAGACCTTTTTCATGCTCAAACAGACACATTTAAAGGTAATGTTCAATTTTTGCTCCACTGGACAAAATTGCAAAAATTATGATGACATAATGAAAAAAATAGTGTTTTGTTTCTGTTAAACCAATTTTGTTATGCCCAACCCATTTGTGAGATTTCCATTTCTGTTAGTGGAATAGAAACAACACACTTAACATTTAAAGTCAGGATGTTTTTGTAATTGTAAAATATTTTTAGATGACACACTCAGGGCTTTTCACACTGCGCTTAACCCCAGGTTATAGTTGTTCTAAACACCGCTTTTAACCCCTGGTAAAGTAATGTTTCACACTTGTAATTTAGAAGCGGGTCTAGCACTGCTTTTTACCCGAGGTTATGAAACCCTGCTCCGGAGCAGGGTTAGCACCGCTTTTGCAGTGTTAACCCCGCACTGTGGTGCCAAACTTATATAGTGTGAAATGATGCGGTGCTAGAATGTTATGACTAGATGCTTAACAACGGCTAACCAATAACGTGCATTATAATCACATGCTTTAGACAGTCACAGAAACACTGCACATTGTATATAAACTGTAAATTCGGTGTTTGAGAGGAAAATGTCAAATGCTGACAAAAAATGCAACAATTTGAGTGAAGAAGAGACCGTTTCATTCTTACCTTTTATAGTCTGAAATGTCCATTCAGTATAAACTCGATGGTACAGTTGGCAATACGAGGATGTGCAATGCTAAAGCTATGTAAACAGGTCACGTGCTGCGTTTATCCAATGACACTGACACCCCAAATATGCAAATAAGAACATTAACCCAGGGTTTAGGAATGTACAATGTGAAACATCAGCTTATGAATACCCAGGATTAATTGTTAACCCCAGGTAAATTATGAGCAGTGTGAAACTTTAAGCATGATAACCCAGGATTTAGTTTACCTGGGGTTTAGAATGACCCAGGGTTAACTATTTCAAGTGTGGAAAGCCCTTTTGTTTCACCTTAGATCGCTGAAGATGAGGCAAAAAAGAGAACGAGACCATTGCGAGTGAAGAAGCTGTATGTGCTCGCTGCCTTGCTGGTAGAAGACTTCCACACCCAGATCAAAAGCTCACAGCAAAGCAAAACCAAGGGCAAGAAATCAGAGGTATTTTAATGGTTCAAACATCCTCATACAGTATATAATAAAAACTCCTGTTTTCTCTTTCCAAAAGCTCTGCTTGCTGAATGTAATTTAGATTTAGTAAAGGGCTAACCTACTATAGGTTTATTTATCATTTGTGATTTTTCTATTTTTCTATTATGCAAAAAGCTGTGGTCGTTGTTAAGTTACTTTCAGTGCCGTGGTCTGCAGCTGCAGCCTGACTCAGAGTCCGACAGCATCGGAGGGGCAGGAAATCAGTTGTGATGAAGGGCTCATTTACAGCCTAGTGGTGGGTAATTTGTGTGTGTGATTTATTTTAGGCCACCAGTGCATTAGCAGGGCTGTTAGAGGAAGATGAGACGTCTTCAGACAGCCGTATCCTGGATGACGCCTGGCGTGGGGCAGAGGCCTATCATTTCTTCCTGCTTGCGCAGAGACAGCTGTACGATGGCAAGGTGGACGCAGCCATGAGGACAGGTGACACATAAAAACCCAATGAGTTGTGATAGCCTATGCACACTTAATGTTTACATTATTTAGTGGCTTTGGGGCGAAATCTGTTGAGGTTTGTCAACTGGTAACCTAATGTTCACTGTCTTTAAAACACTAGGGCTGTGTCCGAAATTGACCCTTATACTCTTAAATAGGGCACAGTTTGAGGGGCAGCCATTTGTAGTAGTGACTCAAACCATAGTGGACGTTATCGGATGCATTCATTCAATCCCATAATGCACCGCAATAACGAGTGAGCAACTAATAGCAAACAAATAGCGGTGAAACAAAGTCCTATGTACTGTATATGAACAAATTCATTATCACTTTTCCTCTGTTTGTGTAAGACCACAGTAATGATGTCCATATGAATATTCTGAGGATTGTAAATCTGTGTGTGTGTGAATGCATGCATGGTATGTCTGGCCTTGCCTGTGCACATAAAGTGTTAAATCGCTCACCTGAACAGAGAAAACAAACTTAAAGTGAAGTCTTTACAGCGTTCAATCCACACATACACTCTTGCAAAAGATGTTTGCTTACACGAAAGTCTAGACAAAATGTGTAAACCACAGATTACATCATATCCAGGACCACCTGGGAAAGAGGTGTGCATGCTTGTGTGTGTGGGGGTTAATATTTTTGTCTTTCAGCTGTGCTTTCATTGCATACTTCTATTAAAGTCTTGAAAATTATCTATTAAAAATGCTTAGAGTTGCACTGATATTAAAATTCTGATAATAAATATTATTAAGCTGGTAATTCTTTTAATGTCATGACAGATAACCAATAAATGGCCAATTTTAAAATTATATATAATTTTGCCTAAAGTTAATTAAAAATAAAGCTCTAAAAACAAATTGTGAAAAGTGAAATTAGGTTTCACAGCATTATACAGTATGAAATATGTATATTCATTTTGAGATTTAATAAAAATCATATTTGAAAGTGTTATTAAATTATTTTCCTTTTAGTGAGCTTTAGATGGCGGTGGCCGTGACATCCCTTAGTAAAATCTTTTGTTCCTCAAGTGTACAGCAATTCAATAATTACTTTATTCTTCATTTCTAGCTCTCCATCTCCGTGACTATGAGGATATTATCCCTGCTGTGGAGATTTACTCTCTGCTAGCCATCTGCTCATCTGCTAATTGTGCGTTTGGTACGTGTTCACGTGCCTTTATTAAGCTGGAATCTCTGGAAGCACTGACTCCAGATCAGAGGCAGCTTTATGAAGACCTGGCCCTGGAGATCTTCACCAAACACAGCCCCAGAGACACCCGGCAAAGCCAGCGAGACAGCCTCACTGATGGGTAAGGCAGGCCAGATGTGCTATGTAACCTCACTGAGCGTACAACCGCTGGAAACTCAGGCCCCGTTTAAACGATAATTGAGGCGGATCCTTTGTTATGGCTTGTAGACGGAGCTGTGAGGTCACAGTGACGCAAGTGTAAAATAGTGTGAGACAGTGGCGTAAGGGTCAGTGTGTATGACTTAGGCTCGTATCACTGTGGTGTGCCGGGTGACTGGAAATTTCCAGACCATTCAGATTATTACATCAGCACAGTTCTCCCTGTAAACTGTAGTAAAACATTGGGAACGTTAGTAAATGTACACTCAGTTTGAAGTCAGTAAGATTTTTTTTTTTAAATGCTTTTGAAGAAGTCTCTTATGCTCATCAAGGCTGCATTTATTTTATTAAAAATACAGTAAAAACAGGACAATTTTGAAATATTATTGCAATTAAAAAAATATTTTTTCAATTGTAATATATTTTAAAATGTAATTTATTCTTGTGATGGCAAAGCTGAATTTTTAGCATCATTACTCCAGTCTTCAGTGTCACATGATCCTTCAGAAATCATTCTAATATGCTGCTCAAGTAACATTTCTTATTATCATCAGTGTTGGTATCAAAATAAATCTTATCAAAATACTCCTGTTTTTTCAGGATTTTTTTGATGAATAGAAAGTTCAGAAGAGCTTAAAATAGTTTTTTTTTGGTACCAATGTAAAAGTCTGTTTTATCACTTTTGATGATTTAATGCATCCTTGTTTTTTGTTTTTGTTTTTTTTTAAACATCTTACTGACTCCAAACTTAAGTAGTCTTATTTTTTTCCTCAGTGAAGCTGTCATTTAGCATTCTTTCTTTGCAAAGCCCTGAAGTGATGAATACACATCACACACATTTACAGGGTAAAATTATTCCAATAATTAATTAAATGCATTACATTTGTTTATGCGTGCAAAGTTCTCCTGTTTCAGCCTATTTCAGTCTAATGTGATGAGAATATGAGTAAAAAAAAGCCTGTTCACAGCAAGGACGATAACTAATAATAATACCTATAAAGTACCTATAAATATAGTTACCTATAAATATAGTTCTAAAAATCACTCTAAAGATAAAAAAAGTCCACACCAAAACTATTACGATAACGACACAGAGGAAAGATATTGTTGGAATCACTTCCAGAGCTATTTTCTTCCAGCTGATGAATGATAAAAGCATTGACAGTCAATCAGAATCCATCCTGCTTTAAAGAGCTCAAGCATTTAAAACGCCAGAGGACAAACCTGCAGAGCGCGCTTATAATAAACGGAACAAAATCGCTCACTGGTGTGGATGCTGATGCCGTCTTACTTTATAGTTATCATTCTTGGTGTGAAAGGGCCTTTAATCAGCACAAAAAGGTGACGCAGCGAATTAACTTTCCAATTATGTTAATAAAACAATTTTAAACTGGTTAAAAGGTTCAGCATGTGTGATGATGCATTCTGACTTGATGAATGAACCTCTCTCTCTCTCTCTTCCTGTTTTTCTCAGGCCGGAGGGCAAGTTGCCCACCTGTATAGTGACAGGAAGAATGATATCTGAGTACCAGTTCTGGATGTGCAGTGTGTGTAAGCACTGTGCTTTGGAGCAGGAGGTCACACAACACAACTTCTGTCCTCTCTGTCACTCCCCAGTGGGATAAATTGTTCCGATCTCTTTCCCAAGCTCAGCTCTTGCTCCATCAAATGTCAGTCTTTTTGATGTACCTTAGGACACAAGACACAGGGTTAGAAAGCTTAAAACATATGTGATTTGAATGTTCAAACAAATTAACATGTATATTTGTACATTGAATCTCTTTTATACATCTTTTATATACATTATTTTCACTTAAAATAATATTACACACATTTTCCTGTGAAACATTCTTATGTAAACCACACTCAACTTAATTTGACCATTTATGTAAGAGTGGGTTTTAACGGTTTGAAAAGATACTGTATGAGTGTGTGTATGACGTTTTTTAGTTAGGAAATGAAAAAAGAAACTGAATATCTCCTATTATTTTAGCATTAATCAAGCAATAGAACAACAATTTGCCTGTTAATCTAAAATTAACTTTTCTATATTTATGAAAAAAAAAAGAAAAAAAAAAAGACATTAATCATACGCTTGTTTACTTGTGTCCTTTCTGATATGAATTGAGAATTTACATATTTAATTTTAGGCACCTGTCCATTGAAACTTTTAAAGAATATCTTGCTGAATTCGGGATCGCTTACTATTTCTAATTTTAGAATATCTTTCAGTGGTAGAAATCGTGAGAGTACTATGCTGTCTCTCTTACCTGACCTCATCTTGTCGAATGTCACGCAATACTGCCCTCTACAGTCGGTCCTGAGTTCTGACGCTTCCGAGTTTTGTCGCTGAGCACAAGTAGGGTTGTTCTTTATTGGACAATAATAGTTTATTTTTCTTTTTACTTGAGTAATCTAATTGGTGGTATTGATTAAATTTAAAAACACATATTTTAAAGAGCAATATTAAAGAGGAGTCTGCGTGTACTCGTGACGGCCTCTAGAGGGCATCATCTGTCAATTCTTCTCTACACGTGCGACAGGTGCTGCGAGAGGGAGAAAATTACCTGCTTCTGAGGAAAGTGAACGTGTTGATAAATCACTCGCTTTTTACATGGTAAAATGACTCAACACTCCTTAAACTAATTGCAGTATGTCCATGCTCTTATCCATTTGTGTTGAAATTATTTTAAAATCTCAAAATTACACACTTGATGCTCATCAAAACAGCGAGACGACGATTGATTCTTTCCCCTCAAACTTTTCTGTATAGCTTTTCTTTTCTTCTAACGAACCTCTGTTGTCTTTCTCATTAAACTCGAGGGATCTTTAATCTCAGTCTTTTATTAGTTTTCTAATCCTTTTATCTGCCCTTCACGGGTGGTCGAAGTATCTGTCTCTAGCCTTGCTTTCATCCCTCTGTGCTCCCATTAGTTTTCACTCTATCATTGTCCCTCCCGTTTCACCTCTAATGCTTAAGGGGAAAAGCCGCACCGTGGAGCTTGAGAGGCGCGTCCTCAAACGCAAAGCGCAAGCGCGCACTAGTTGCCACAGGCCAGTGACTCACGGACGCGCAGCTGCCCCGAGGCACCACGAGTGCATTAGCGGCACACTATGTGCCAACTGTCCCACCCGACACAGTCCGCTGTGGGACATGGGGCAAATACTGCGTATGAGCGCACACCGGGCAAGTCTTGATCAAGGAAGGCGCTGGAGGATGGCAATATCTACACCAAACGTCTTTGCAGTCCATTGATGCCATCCGAAAACAAAGAAAAGAGGTAAAATGTTATATTTGCTTCTGTGTAGTTTGGGTTACGCAGTGTTGTTTTTAAACTTGGAGCTGGAGTTCGACCAGCAGAGCGCTCGCACTTTTACACTGTGCTGTCTTCAAGAAACTTCTTAATTATCTATATATGTCAGTCAGAAATTTGATGTTGTACCCAGATTTAACAATTAAATGTTTTAGATCTAGTGTGTGAATGCTGTTTTTCTGTTGCAGTCAAATATTCTTTACGTTTTAGTACAAACTGAAATTATTACAATACACAGTGAGGTCCAAAAGTCTGAACCATTTAAAATTAAGAATGGAATGTGAAAAAATTAAACAATGAAAGAAGTCATAAATATTAAATAATAATACATTTGTGACAATCATGTCAGTCTTTCATTGAAGCATAAGATACTTTTTGGATGATTCTCAAATCATGCTGGAGAACATGATCATACACAAACTTGTGAAGCTCATGCAGCAAGAGTGACAAACCAAGTACTTTTTAAAAAAAGTGTTTGAAAAGACTTGTAATTAATGTCACTAAAATGTGTATGCTGCTGTTTTTTTATGCAAAATTATTTTAAAAAAATCACTCATTGATTTTGACATTATAAAATACACATATTTTCATTAGTGGACAGACATTTAGACCACACTGTAAATGTTTCATCATCTCAAAATAAGATTTTCCATTTTCCAAAGCTTATAAAAGCACTGCACGTAGGAACTGTCAAGTGAATGTCCTGAGATTCTGATGTGATTTTGCTGAAGTGCCCAGCAGTACTGCTGGCTGGGAGAAAAAGTCAGTGTTAGTGTTAAAATGCTCATAATGATCACTGAGGATTTGTTTACGACACTGTACAGAATCAATATCCATTAGCAGCTCTAAAGGCTGATTTGGGCTCCAGAATGCTTTTATCCCATCACAGTTTTTACAGTTAGAAGCAGTATATAATATATTATCTATCTGTCTGTCTGTGTCTCTGTCTGCGTATTTAAACCCGATTAAGGTTTTGTCTTGTCATACAGTTGAGTACAGTATGGTGAAAAGTGCTGAAAAAAAGATACTGTTTTTGGGTGAGCAGGACTTTGTTGTTTTGATGGCAACAGGTCATCTTTTTCTTCCTAAAGCACTAATCAGACTTTCCTTTTCCTCCGTTATAGGCATGGAGCCATAGCTGATCACTCTTAGTCTCTCTCTAAACCTGCTAAGCCCAATAGTCCCACTTACTCCTTCATGTTCTGGCATCCATCATGCTGTATGGGCAGGTCCTGCACCGCCGAGGGCCAGAGGAGAGCTTCATCAACCTCAACGTTGGTGGCTTTAAGCAGCAAGTGGAAAGGGTGGTCCTCCAACGCTTCCCCCACACTCGGCTGGCCCGACTGCTCTACTGCAGCTCAGAGGCTGCTATTCTCCAGCTTTGCGACGACTATGCCGCGGCCGACCGCGAGTATTATTTCGATCGCAATCCATGTTTTTTCCGCTACGTGCTGAACTTCTACCATACTGGAAAGATCCACCTGATGGAACAGTTGTGTGTGTTTAGTTTTAGCCAGGAGTTGGAATACTGGGGCATCAAGGAGCTTCACCTGGACACTTGCTGCAGCAACAGATTTCAAGAACAGAAAGAATGCGTTGGAGATCCCGACTGGGGAAATGATGATGACCCACAGAACCAGCTGCCGGACAGCTTAGACTCGTCCATGGAGGAGCTATCAGCATTTGACAAAGACCTGGAAATGTTCGAGGGCACCTGGTGCTCCGAGAAGCGCAAGCAACTCTGGCTCCGACTGGAAAACCCTGGATACTCGTGCTCTGCGAAAATAATAGCAGTGTTTTCCCTGAGTGTGGTACTGATGAGTATCGCTGCCATGTGCGTTCATAGCATGCCTGAGTTCCACAAGATGGATGATAATGACAAAGAGGTGGAGGACCCAGTGTTGGATAAGTTCGAGACTTTTTGCGTCCTCTGGTTCTCCATCGAGTTCATCCTACGATTAGCTGTCACGCCACATTTGCGCAAATTCCTGTGCAATGCGCTAAACATCATTGACTTTGCCTCTATTGTTCCATTTTACGCAACGTTGGCCTTCGAAACCGTTAATGCAGAGGAAAGCGAGGAGCTTGTGAACATGGGAAGGGTTGTGCAGATCTTGCGCCTCATGCGAATCTTTCGCATCCTCAAACTGGCGCGGCATTCGGTCGGGCTGCGTTCGCTCGGGGCGACTCTCCGTCACAGCTACCATGAGGTCGGACTCCTCATCCTCTTTCTCTCTGTGGGAATCTCTATTTTCTCAGTGCTCATCTATTTTGTGGAGAAAGAGGATGAGAAGTCGGAAATACAGACTATACCGGTGGGCTGGTGGTGGGCGACGATCAGCATGACCACGGTGGGATATGGCGACACGTATCCTGTCACACTGGCTGGGAAACTCGTCGCCACCTTGTGCATCATCTGCGGTCTGCTTGTAGTCGCCCTTCCTATTTCCATCATCTTCAACAAGTTCTCCAAGTACTATCAGAGACAGAAAGCCCTGGTGGAGTCTGACCAGCTCCAGCCAGAGGATGAAAAACAGCCACATCTCAGCATGCCTTTTCTTCATATAGGAGACCTCTACGGCCAAAAGATGAATTCTCTGGCGCACAGATCATCCTCCAAGAGTAGCGAAGGGAGCGAGGGAGACGCCACTGATGCTTCCAGCATTCAAGATGTTGAAATTGCCTGCCCTTCTGGGATGCCACAGACCAACAAAGCAACATAAATGCCAATATGCACAACCCCAAATGAATGAAGAAACGAGAAGAAACTTACTCTGTCAGATCTGCAGCACATGTCGAGGAAACACTAGAGAACTCTAAGACTCTCGTTTCTTACTGGGAAACTCCTGGACTTTCTATCAACAGCACTTTTTCTCTTTAGTTCTCAGGGTTAAAATGTCTCAAGCTTTCCATTATTTATGGATCAGAACCTGTTATGGAACCTGTATCTTAACAACAGCCCAGTGCTAACAGTAGCATTGATGCTCTATACCCAATTAATAGCACTGATTGACAGGTGTTTTTTTTATCCTTTGGGCAAGCTGTTCATTTAATTACAAGACTTTTTGCAGTGCCTGTGGGAAAAGAACTATGCTTAAATGTTTTATAGGCAGTGACAGCATCTAAAATGCTGGACTTCAGATGGCATGTTGGTGTACAACGTCCTCCCTAATGTGTCCATCAGAGAGGGAAGGACGGAAAGATTGCATGCATATTTCAACAAGAGAGAAGAGAGGCCACAAGAGAAAGGAGGAGAGAAGAAAGCAGGGAAGAGATGTTACAGTTGAATAAAGTGTTGATGTAAAGCATATTTGAGTCCCTACGCTTCATTCTGAAATCACTGCATGGATCCATTGAGAGATGAAGGATCTTAAAGGGATAGTTCACCGAAAAATGAAAATTGTTATTTTTTACACCCTCATGTTGTAGTGCACTACTCTGAAAACAAGACTGAAAACAAACAGGGTGACATTTTTTCATTATCATTCTTTGAAAATGTTCCCTCCAGTGAACTGTTAATTTGAGAACCTCTGCAGAATTGATGTCAGTGAGTTGAATGCTGATTTGTGAATGAATGTATAGAAATCAGTCTGAATTCGTACGAATTACAACTTCTTGTGACTGAAATTGAGTTAACTGACCCAAAAGAATGATTCATCCATTGATCTGACTCACTGACTCAATGATTCTGAAAAGACCTGCATGAAAATTCTTCAAAATATCTTTTGTCTTTTTTTTTTTTTTTTCCACAGAGGAAAGAAAGTCATGTGGCTTTGGAATGATATGAGGGTGAGTAAATGATGACACAATATTTGGGGCGAACTCTCCTTTAATCTTTTTCAAGTGCTTCTTTACAGTCGGGTTTTTTCACATTCTCTTATGTCTATTGAGTATGCATTATGCATTATTGCATTATCAATAATCCCTTATGAGAGCATCAAGTTCACCTATCATCTGTCCTCTGCACAGAGGGAACATGTTCTCTCTCCATCTTGCTGTCTCTCTCATTTTTTAGATGACTTACGTCAGTAGGCTGTATTAGCAGCAAGAAAAGAGGTCCAAATGTTAGGGCTGTCTGCCATGGGTGGATGTATTACTGCTGAAATGGCATCCGTTTGGCAAGTGGCTTTAACTTGGATAGATCGGCCTCTGTTTGAGACGTGCCCATTGATCAATGTGACACGCTTGTGTGCTCAAGTGTTTAAGGGCAGACCTGAATGCCTTGTGACTTACACGAATGGTGCAGCTGACCCTTTTCAGCTTCAGCAAACACAGAGATTTCAGGAACATGACTAGGAATATAAAAAATGTCCTTTTTAGTGATTGTAGAATCGGAGTGCTTGAGAGAAAGGTAATTATAGAAGGAAAAAGTTTAAAGAAATAATTTCCTTTCAGAGATTGATTATATGCCATGTACTGTGGCAGGGTGGCTTCTTTCTCTTCTCTGTGCCAGAAATATGAGGTCACCACAAAGAGTCAAATTTCTTTTTCAAAGCTGTATATTGGGCAACTTGCACAAATCTGAGCATGTTATTTACGAAAATATATGCAATCACAGCACTGTCCTAATATGAGCTGGTGGTTTAGGATGTGGTTTTTAACCCAGGGGAAAACAGCAAGTTCCCACATCTCTATGAGTACAGCACTTAAGCCTGAAGTACTTTAGAAGTAAAGAGTTCTATTTCTGCATCATACTGGAACCAAACTGAATTTCCAACACTTCCCATTCTGTTATTTGGAGAATGAGTATTTGTTTTTTGCTTTAAAGGGTTAGTTCACCCAAAAGTGAAAATTCTGTCATTTATTATTCACCCTCATGCCGTTCCACACCCGTAAGACCTTCGTTAATCTTCGGAATGCAAATTGAGATATTTTTGTTTAAATCCGATGGCTCAGTGAGGCCTACATAGGGAGCAATGACATTTCCTCTCTCACGATCCATTAATGTACTAAAAACATATTTAAATCAGTTCATGTGAGTACAGTGGTTTAATATTAATATTATAAAGCAACGATATTATTGGTGCGCCAAAAAAAACAAAATACCGACTTATTTAGTGATGGCCGATTTCAAAATACTGCTTCAGGAAGCTTCGGAGCGTTATGAATCAGCGTGTCGAATCAGCGGTTCGGAGCGCCAAAGTCACGTGATTTCAGCAGTTTGGCGGTTTGACACGCGATCCGAATCATGATTCGACACGCTGATTCATTATGCTCCGAAGCTTCATGAAGCAGTGTTTTGAAATCGGCCATCACTAAATAAGTCTGTATTTTGTTTTTTTGGTGCACCAAAAATATTCTCGGCGCTTTATAATATTAATATTGAACCACTGTACTCACATGAACTGATTTAAATATGTTTTTAGTACCTTTATGGATCTTGAGAGAGGAAATGTCATTGCTCCCTATGTAGGCCTCACGGAGCCATCGGATTTCAACAAAAATATCTCAATTTGTGTTCCGAAGATTAACGAAGGTCTTACAGGTGTGGAACGGCATGAAGATAAGTAATAAATGACATTATTTTCATTTTTGGGTGAACTAACCCTTTAAGTAATACTTTTTGTCTTGTGCCAGAAATATACTACTGTTCAAAAGTTTGGGGATGCAAAGATTTAAGACTTTCATTCAGCAAAGATGCATTAAATTGATCAAAAGTGACAGTAAAGGCTTATGAACATTCTATTTCAAATAAATGCTATTTTTTGAACTTTCTATTTATTAAAGAATTCTGAAAAAAATGTATCTAAAACAAATTTTAAGCAGCACAACTGTTTTCAGCATAGATATAATAAGAAATGTTTCGTGCACAGCAAATCAGAATATTGGAATGATTTCTGAAGGATCATGTGACACTGAAGACTGGAGTAATGCTGAAAAATTCAGCTTTGCCATCTCAAGAATAAATTAAAATTTAAACTATATTATAAAAAAAACTAAAAATAAATAAATAAATAAAAAAAAAAATATATATATATATATATATATGAATATTATAAATAACTATATAAAAAATATATTAAAAAAATTTACATTTTGATCATATTTCACAATATTTCTTTGGGAATTTAAATCTCGGCAGTTTCACAACCAGAAGCTGTGCAGCGTTGTGGCATCATTGATTCCAAAGACTATCCGCTTGTTAAGTCGTGACGTAAGGAACGCCATTTCCGGGTCCAAGCCTCGACTCATTTCACTTGAGAATGCCATCGACGGCGATTTATGAGCGCTATTTATTCATATTAAACACCAAACATTTTAAAAAGTTAAACATTTTAAATACTTACAGTCTACACAACAGTCTCCGTGCTCACAGCGTCACAGACATTAATATTTTAACGATTTATAAAAGATAAATCACTGTCTGGCCATCTGGAATTTTGGTATGGAGATAAAGGTTATGATTATAAATTTTTGTAGTATTACACCACATTGTGTGTGTATATTAGCACCGTTTGTTGTTTTTCTTGTGGTATAAGATAGAGCGTTTGGACCCGGAAACGCTGCCCCGTGACGTCAGACTTAACAACCGAATAGAATAACACAAGACGCGTCACTCGTATGGTTTTGAATGGGAGAAAGTGCAGTGCGCAATATGGTGGAATGAGTCCCGCCTTCTAAATAAAAGCCAGTTGCCAATTGGTAAAGTCATCGCATTACTGCAGCGGCCGTTAGAAGCTCCAGTTCCTATAGAAACAGTCAGACGCGCGCCTCCTATAGAGATGTGCACTTAGGACTGTGCATGTGCATTAGCTTGATCCAGCCCGTTTTTTGTCGTGATTCGAGCAAAATTTATGAGACAGTTGTCAGATTTCATTGGTGATTTCAAATATGAAATTTAATCGAAAGTATGGCAAACAGCTTTAGGGAATTTGATGTTTCCCCATTCGAAAAAGATAGGAGCTGCACTTGAATGCCCAAGAGGTGTTTTAAAGATGGCCGCCGAGTGAAATGACTTAAAGGGACTTTGATTGAGGCTGTTTCTCAATATGCGTTCTTCAGCGATCTTGCGTCCTTGTGTTCTTGCTCTATGTCATCATCAACTGTCGAAGTTCAGTTCTAATACTCAAGAACGCAAGAAAGTACCCGGATGTGTTCTTGATATCGAGGATGCATCGAATGCAGACTTGAGAGAATCAAACTGTTAAAAAAAGGTTCCTGCTCGCATATACGTGACGGCTTGTAAAAGTAAACATTTGTCCGTTTGTTTTGCTTAATTTTAATAAAGTGATAACCTGAAGAAAGCCTGCAGTATTTTTATTGACATATAAAAAATAATCTTAACATTGACAAAGCATAGGTAACACAAAGGCTACTCATTTTCATGATAAATTCACAGTGTAATAAAAAGATATAAAATTATATGAAAACAATGTCTATAATAATATGAAAGAAATATTTTAATAGGTTATGACATTTGTTTGTGATGTTATGTTGTATTTATTGTGCATTAGCCACTTATAAGATGATGGGATGGTCAGTTGAGCAACAAGATCGCAGCACAACTCAATTCTCAAAGGATGAGTTCTGTGTCCTCGCGTCATTCCGAGTTCGTTCTTTCAAGGTCGCCTGGCAAGACCGGACTCCACGAGAACGCAAGTCCATTCTCTGCGTTCTTGGAATTGAGAAACAGCTTGATACTTACTGTGAGTGACGACATGCTGACCATTCCAAGATGGCGGGCGTGTCCACGTGTCTGGAGCGTTCGAATGTGGCATCTACACATACATATCTATGGCTTTGTGTTCGCTCGCAAAGAAGGTTGCAAGAGAATACAAAAGCATTGACGTAATTGTCCTCCCTTTTTTTAATGTGTGTGTGTGTATATATATTTATATATATATATATTTTTTTTTTCCATCACCATGTCCCTTTAGGGGCTCCATAGTAATGAGATGTGCATAAACATGTGATAGTCACTGTTTGTTTTGGTGATAAACCAGCTTATCAATAACAAATTTCCAGTTAAACTACTTTTTAACAGAAGATTAGGCATGACTGCTGCATAAATCGCCAGCCAAATGACAATGCAACTGGTGAGTTTGTAAGCATGACATCTTCATCACTAAAGTCCTGTCTCAAACAATTTGCCACCTCCTCTACATGGGTCAGTACACATCCTACTCACGATCATACTGTCTCTCTTTCCATTTCTCCCACTGTCTTTCTGTCTCTCGCTTTACCTTCTTTTCTCTCTTACCTCACACATAGGAAATTGGATGGAATCATCTGTCAGTGGCTCAAAATAGAGTAAAAAGTCTGTGAAAAGTTTTTTTTTTTTTTTTTAAGTTTTGAGGTGCATCAGCGTGAACAAGCCGAAAGTTTCTCTATGGTGAACCTGACTCACTAACCATTTGGAAAAGTAATGTTGTCATTTTTTACAATGATTCACAAAAGAAATCATCATATATTTAGGCACTGGCATAAGAATGATCAAAAACGCATATATAATTGATTATAATTGATAAACCAGACAAACAGATTCATTTTATCTGTATTGCACTGATAAACTAAACTGAATGATTCAATAAATATGTGACATGACAAAATCAATACAGCTACCCTGAAAGCGACATTCCCAATCTTCTTGTTGATCAATGAAACTGGTACGATGACGGCATTCCAGCCTTCGCTGAAGCGGTAAGTACTTCCAGCTCACAACAGTCCAGTTTCTCACAATCTGAAGATTGCCTGTCAACTGTCAGACCACTTTACTAAACCCAAACCTATCCGTTCTGAAGGGCTGATGATATGGATGTTATGGATCTCTGGCTGGGTTGGTGTGATGTCGTGTTCAATCACCCAGAGTTTTGGAATTAAATTGCGAATGTTGAAGAGGTCACATGCTTGGCCAGTGTTCCATCTCCCCCTTTGGCCTTCAGCAGGGCGGTTCTACACTTCACACAATTCTCATCAACTGGAGGTCACCCTCTCACAATGTATGTATACATATATTGATTTTTATTTCCTTGTTTGAATACTTCAAGAGATAGTTCACTCAAAAATTATTCATCATTTACTCATCCTGTAGCATCATTCCGACCCTGTATTATTCTTTCTTCTGTGAAACACAAAAGATGTTACACAAAATGTTTAAGATTTTCATACAACAAAAGTGGATGGTTATTTATACATTCCATGCTGATTTGGTGTGGAAGAAACATTTTTTGGTTACACTTTATTTTAAGGTGTCCGTGTTACAGTGTAATTATATATTTAAGTACTGAGTAATAACAATTAACTACATGCACTTACTATAGGGTTGGGGTTGGTTTAGGGTTAGTTGCATGTAATTATGCATAATTTATAGTTATTACTACAGTAAATACATGTAATATGTGTAACAAGGACACTGTAAAATAAAGTGTTACCCATTTTTCTTCTTATTATTATTATTAATGGTGAAAACAGAGGAGTATGTTATTGTGGAAAAATGATGCCTTTTTTCAGGATTCTTTGATTAATATACATTTATTTGAAATGGAAATCTTTTGTAAATGTCTTTAATGTCACTTTTGATAAATTTAATGTGTTCATGCTGAATAAAATTAATTTCCTACTGAAACTTTTGAACAGTAGTGTGTGTCTATATGTGAACATTAATTAATAAAGAAGGAATAAGAAAGGAAAGAAAGAAAGAAAGAAAAAACATGTATAAATTAAAGCTGCAAGCAGCGATGAAAGGGCCCTCGCACACGGGCTCACCGCCACCCGTTGGCCTTAGGAAAACAGTGAACAGTGGGCAACATGCATGTAAGCGAGTAAATACAGGTGAATGGTGTATACAGGTAAATACAGGTGTAGGGCCAAGTTATTACAAAGTGCCACACTTCCTTCTGCCAACAGGTGGCACTTTGACTGTAACTGAATATTGCCATGTAGATGTCTTTAGGGCAGGACTATTATCAAACATTTGAAGATTGGAGCAAATCGGACATTGTATGCCTGAGTTACAACAACTTCCTGTTTTGTGGCGTTAATCGCAAACATTA
This sequence comes from Ctenopharyngodon idella, assembly GCF_019924925.1. Lineage (NCBI taxonomy): Eukaryota > Metazoa > Chordata > Actinopteri > Cypriniformes > Xenocyprididae > Ctenopharyngodon > Ctenopharyngodon idella. Next base: position 13,911,214 of record NC_067232.1, on the reverse strand, counting down.
GCACTTAGCCAAGTGTTGCATGATTTAACGTGTTTCTAGTATGTTTGGTACTTTATGGCATGTTTAAATGTGTTTCTGGGAGCGAATTACAGTGTAAAGCATGCCATTTCCTGTTGCCAGCTGGTGGCGCTATGACTAACTGAATATTAGCATATAGATGTCTTTAGGCCAAGTTTGGGGCACATCGGACATTGTATGCCTGAACAGCTTCCTCTTTCATGGCGAAACATCAGACTTTGTCAGTCCGCCACGGACACGCACTTCAGCGAAAACTCTAGATCTTCGCAATTTAACATCATTAAAGTCTTAAGATTAGACTGACCATATATGATGTGGTTCTGGTCAAATCTCTACGAGGAGTTAATCACAATGTAAAACATGTCATTTCCTGTTGCCTGCAGGTGGCGCTATGACTGTAACAAAATTTTGCCATGTATATATCTTCAGGCCAGGACACTAATAAAACGTGAAGTTTGGGGCAGATCGGACATTGGATGCCGGAGTTACAACAACTTCCTGTTTCATGGCGAAACATTAAAATTTGTCAGGACACCACAGACACAACCTTCAGCGAAAACTCTAGATCTTCACAATTTAACGTCGCAAAGGCCTTTAGATTAGACTAACCAAATATGATGTTGATCTGATTAAAGCTGTAGGAGGAGTTTGTTAAAGTACAACGTGTGGAAATGGCAAAAACTGCCAAAATTTTGCCGAGAAAATTAAAAATATCTCACTTCCTGTTGGGTTTACAGATTTTGAACCCAGGGGCTTTTTTGTAGGTATTGGACTGTTACATCTGTCTACCGTATTTCATAACTGTACGTGAAACGTAGCGCAAAGGGCGCTTAATTGAAATTTTGTAGGTGGCGCTTTCGAGCCATTTTGCCACACCTAATTCTGAAACCCATATCAAACGTAAATTTTCGCCACTTCTGATGCATGTGCAAAGTTTCATGAGTTTAGGCCCTCAAAAATGTGATTCATTTTGGAGAATAAGAATAATTGGCCGAGCAATTCCAATAGGGTCCTCACACCATCGGTGCTCGGGCCCTAATGAATTATGAATATATTACAAAAATCCCTAATAGTGTTTCTGTAGAGAAGACAAATCTGCAGGTCATTAAATAGGAGTTTCATGCTCACATTGTGCCTTTCCTGCTGTTTTAGTGAAGGTGAGGAAGATGATGGCATCAGAATCCAATATTTGCTTTATCAGCAGCTTGTGCTTGTTTATCTGAGTCAAAGATCAGAGAGAACGGCCAATCACAGCCAAACATCACAATGTCAGCCAATATCTGATAAGAAGAACATGGCAGAGGACACAGCAAAGAACTTAACGACACAAACACCCAAAAGCAGCCGTAGGTGTGTGTATCGAATCAATGGCGTGCAGAACAGGAGTTCCTGAAGAGATTCACACTCTGAAAGGTGAGACCTGGGTAACTGAACTAACTACACCTTGTTTTACAAAGTGAGAATTAGGAAACGTGTGTCTGTGAGACACCAGGCTGCACGCATTCACACTTTAACTTTCAGTCTCCTTCAAAGAAATATTCCAGAGTTTTCTTTCATAACCTTCAGAAAAAGAATGTATGATGAGGAATGATGTTGAGAGAGAGAGAGAGAGAGAGAAAACCGGGCCACCCCAGCAGATGGAGGTTAGGGTTCTCCAGATTATTTCATTTCAAACAGGTAATGGGCTGTGAAATGAATACACAGTAAGCATTTTTCTTCAATGTGAAGGCCTTTTCATTCAACATATGGACACGGAAATGAGTGTGTACGTGTGTTGGTCTCTTGCATCTGTCAGCATGTGTGTGAGAGCGATATTATTAATTAATCACCTTCAGTCTTTCACACACTCACAGTACAGCCTGAAAATGACATTGTTTTAAAGGTGCACATTAAATGTCACGAGTTTGATATAATTATGCTAGTATGTATTTGAGTATGCGAGTTGGGACACAAGGTCATTGGTTTTCACGAATGATAAACTCACACACCGTCCCCATTGCGGGCTATATGCATACAGTATGCGTCTCACAACTCTCACTCTCTCTTTCCCTTGCCCTCCTCTGATCAATTCTCATTTAATTGGGATCTGAAAGTTGTTAACACTCACTGTGAAGTGCACACACATGTGAAATGGTTACTGATGACTAAAGCTTTCTGTTTCTTTATGGGCGCGTCACTTCTGCAGCTGCTGGCATTATTGGAGCCTGCACGATCTGCTGTGTGTGCGAGGTGTTTCATAATGCTATGTTACTCGGATGACTTGACTCTAATTAAGAGCACAAATCATGTCTCTAGAGGTGAAACGCTCTATAGATCTCGTAGATCTTTGCTTGTGTTGCTTTATACACGTGTGGAAACTTTAGGAAAGTCGTTTTCCTTTTGTAAATATTCTGTGCTGTGTGAAGCAAAAAACAAAACACTATACTTTAGAAGTACTCCTGCAAGAATGGTATATTGTTTGGTAAAAATGTATTCAGATGGTCCACTTTAGACATTTACTGTATAAGTAACTTTGCAACTACATGTCACCTACCAGTCATTAGAGTATTAGTAGACTGCCTGCTTAATATCAGCTAACACTTTATTTTGATGGTCTGAGTGCCCCATGTGTTTAAATGCATGCTTTGTGCAAAGTCAGTGAGAAAGAGAGAGATGCATTTATGATTTTTTTTTTTTTCTCAGACAGAGAAATTAGGGTAGTCCTTTGGTTTTTATCCACTTGATTGTGTATTTAGGACAGAAAAAATACAATCAAGTGAGAAATTCAATGAAATTGTAATAATCATATGGACAAATGTAGTGAGCAAGCTCACAAGTCTTTCATTCTATATAGCCACAGTTTTCCTAAATCTTTTAATATATACAGTACTGATCAGATGTTTAGGATAAGTAAAAATGTTTTAAATGTTTTTGAAACAAGTCACTATGCTCACCAAGGCTGTTTATTTGATCAAAAATACAGTAAAAACAGAAATATTATTACAGTTTAAAATAACATATTTGGTGCTCAGGAAACATTTCTTATTACTGATGTTAAAAACGGTTGTACTGCTTAATATGATACCTTGATATTTTTTTCCAGGATTCTTTGTTGAATAGAAAGTTCAAAAGAACAGCGTTTATTTGAAATAGAAATCTTTTGTAACATTATAAATGTCTTCATAATCAATTTAATTAATTCAATATGCCCTTACTGAATAAAAGTATTGATTTCTATAATCGCTATCGGCCGATAAAAGCTATTATTTTCACTATATTGGCCATCGGCAGATTTTTTAAAAACAGCCCATGATCAGGGCCGATTATATCCTGTCAAACAAAAGGGTAGGAAAAACCATGGGAAAAACGTGTCAGACTGCAGCTCATACTGTGTTTGAAGAAAATCTCTCTTATGTTGAATTTAGGGCAAGTTAACGTGACAATAACGCATTAACGGTTAAAAAATAGCTACATAAAAGCAGGCTCTATTTGACCCTATGAAGCACCTGTAGTTCAAACCAGGGTTGCCAGGTCCGCGGTTTTTCCCTACACCAAACAGTATTTGTAGCGCGCCTCCCATCCAACAATCACAAAGAGCTTTGTGCTTTGTTACTTCTGATAAGAAACAAACCCTCATCTTTCAAATTATGCCAATTTTATCACGAAATGTAATCAACAAATGGTGTTTTTACGCTCTTAAATGTGACGTGACAGATCGCTGTAGCACCTCAGCTCAAGCGGTAGCGCGGAGCGTGAAACTTTTCCCCCCACTTTAATACAAGTTATACCTTGTTGAAAAACATGCATGAATTTCATAAGGTATGGTTAAAGATTCAATACAACTTACTTGTCTTATCATGTAGTAATCACTCAATCTGTGTTTCAACCGTGGAAAGATGTCCATTAAACAGCTAGTCAGTAATAGGCCTGTCACTTAGCGTTGCATTTACCTCAGCAGTTATCCAATGTTCACAGTTTGTTAGTTAGCTATAAAAACACTAGAGAGGAGCTTATTTACTGTTAATTATATGTATGTTTGAATAAATTTGCCATGACGACAAGTGCTTATGAAAACTACCTTATGTGCAACTGAGCTGTATACAAACATTTGAGTTTATTTTTATTGAAGGAGCAAAGTAGCATAAAGTACATTTTAGTTTTTTTTTTTATAAAGTACAATGAAAGTTACATTTTCCTTCCATCTATTTTTTAACATTTTAGTTTTTATCTGAAAATAGCAGTTGAATAGCCTATAATACAGCCGTTGTTAATTGTAGCCTATAATATTATAGTGTAAATGAGAGTGTTCCCTGTATAGTTTGCAGCATTATTTTGGAGAGATTGTTTTCCCTTAAGAAAAATCTAACTATCGGCATCGGCAGATATCATTCTGAATAATCGGCTATCAGTATCGGCGGAGAAATTAGAGAAGTATAGGTGCATCTCTAAAAAAATCGGACTGACCCAAACTTTTGAAAAATAGCATATAATGCACACAATTCATTTTCCCTAACATTTTAATTATAAACCAGATTAGTGTATAGCAAATATGTGTAATACTATTACTTACACGCAATCGCAATCAAAAACAGCTGAAGCAATCTTCGTTTGTCTTCTGCAGTTGAAAAAAAATCATCAGTTTGGAGCAGCATGCATAAGAAGAGAAATTTAAAAGTCAGTAGTTGTATTCCACAGAATTGTCGCACTGCCAGATTGAATTCTGTTTTACAAAATTGATCTGAACTGAAATTTCCCCTCCTAAGTATTAGATTCAGCAGAATGCTGTCTTTCTCTTGTTCCCATGAGGATATAAAATTTGGCAGCCAAACTTTGCATTACTTTGCATAAACTGTTCAGGCAGGCAGGTGAGTATAACAGCGGTCAGCACGACTCACTGCAGAATGAATCGAAGGCTGTGCCAATCTCACATAAGCGTGACATCACTTTGTCAGCGTGTTTTGTCTCTGTCTTTCCTGGTAGTCTGGATGAGTCATGGGCAAATGATGGCTAGGTCAATCCAGACGCATCCCGACAGTGTTGAGTTCAACCTTGCACTACTGTGATGAGCATATGAAAAGGTTAGTGAGAGTTTTGTCACTCTACACGTCAACCCTTAAAACGACACAAACCCTCTGTACTTTAAGGCTTACGCTTGCAAACAAACACTCCCAAGCTAAGTAGATATACTGTATACGTCTCTAACTAAATTGGACATGAGGCTAAATGACCTCCTGCCTGAGTGATGCTGGTGGTCCAGCAGCTCTATAAATCAGACTTTCACCTTCGGGAGCAAAAAAACGCTGACGGAACACAAAACAGCTGCTCTGCACTTGCTTTCGGCATGTTATCTGCATAGAGCAGCTCTGTGTGTACTTCAGTGTGTGTGATTCTATCATAATATATTTTGCAGGAGCTGTATGTGTGTTTTGCTGCTCTATGTCACTATTGTTCATCAGTTTGTGTTCCTTAGGTGTGATTTATTCTGATCAATAATGCTGAATATTGGAGGCTGTTTGTTGCAGTCATATCCACATAGTTCAGAATCAGAGGACACATTCAATAACAATTCACTGAGTTAACAGAGGTTGATGCATGCCAAAATTGCAAATTGAAAATCCACCCAATGGAAACACATCATTTTCGCAAAAACTCCCATTTATCGCATGAGGGGGTTTTTCAGGCAATACGAAAAAATAAATATTTCGCAAAACTGCAATGGAAACAGTTTTTTTCACATTTACAGGTCACCTGGCTTATGTAAAAGTCAATCATTCTTTAAAGATGGTGCGGTATGTTTGGACAGAAGACAAAGACAGAGTTCTTTATTAAACTCATAAAAGACAAAAGAATTACGGGAATACTGGATTCTAAACAACAAAGAAATGCCACAATTTATCAAGACGTCGAAGCAGATAGGAGGGAGAAACATTCAGAAACACCTCATACGTGGCCGCTCCCAAGTATAAGGTGCTTTCCTTGACATTAATGCTTGGATAACATGCCTGCATCTCCTTCGATTAAAAATAATGGCTAGTTCAGTGGCTGCCATATACTTAAACCTACTAACATCCTTTGCCATGATTTTTGGAATGACTTATTGTGAGAGGGAAAAAAAAAACGCTTTAGCCGCATAACATCGGTTAATGGAAATGCCACCATTTCACAGTAGTTTTTATCGACATTTAGAAAATATCGCAAAAGTTTTATGCAAATCTAAAAACCCAGCTACTATCCCAGTCATCTTTCTTTCTTAAAGGGTTAGTTCACGCCAAAATCAAAATGATGTCGTTAATTAATTACTCACCCTCATGTCGTTCCAAACTTGTAAGACTTTCGTTCATCTTCGGAACACAAATTAAGATATTTTTGATGAAATCTGAGAGATGTTTGTCCCTCCATAGACTGCCTTTGCAACTACCACTTTGATGCTTCAAAAAGATCATAAAGAGGTTGGAAAACTAATCCATATGAATCGAGCAGTTTAGTCCAAATTTTCTGAAGAGACGTGATGATATGAAGTATGTTTTATGAAGTGGTCAAAATGTAAGACATGGATGGTCACCTTAAAATATGTAGGCTAAAACTGGCTTGCCTTCTTCCCATAGTGCACCCTGGTGCCATGTGTTTCCCAGGTAAGCGACACCAACACACCCGGCCATCCACGTGATGTTAAAGAAAACGTAATTCATCAGACTAGGCCACCTTCTTCCATTGCTCCGTGGTCCAGTTCTGATCCTCACGTGCCCACTGTTGACGCTTTCGGCGGTGGACGGGTCAGCATGGGCACCCTGACTGGTTTGCGGCTATGTAGCCCCATACGCAACAAACTGCGTTGCACTGTGTACTCTGACACCTTTCTATCAGAACCAACATTAACTTCATGAGCTATCTGAGCTACAGTAGCTCGTCTGTTGGATCAGACCACACGGGCCAGCCTTCGCTCCCCACGTGCATCAATGAGCCTTGGCCACCCATGACCCTGTCGCAGGTTCACCACTGTTCCTTCCTTGAACCACTTTTGATGGATACTGACCACTGCAGACCGGGAACACCCCACAAGAGCTTCAGTTTTGGAAATGCTCTGACCTAGTCGTCTAGCCATCACAATTTGGACCTTGTCAAATTCGCTCAAATCCTTACGCTTGCCCATTTTTCCTGCTTCTAACACATCAACTTTGAGGACAAAATGTTCACTTGCTGCCTAATATATCCCACCCACTAACAGGTGCCGTGATGAAGAGATAATCAGTGTTATTCACTTCACCTGTCAGTGGTCATAATGTTATGCCTGATCGATGTATTTCATTCATTCATTTTCTTTGTGTACAGTATTTTTGATGAGAAAAAAAAAATACTGAGTGTGCCTTTTAAAATTGAGGTTTATTTATTGTGAGTTTCAGGGAAGTGAAGTTTTGGATTTATGGTGTGTATTGTAAATAGCTCTCTGTCAAGAAAGTAATGTTCAGATAAAACACAACAGCAAGATTCATCTCAAGGACCTATGCCAGAATCTCTCCCTCTCACGCACGCTTTCTTATGAGAGGGTGACTGATGTAATTACTTGCTGTTCTGTTGTGTTTGTTCTGATGAGCACGGGAGAGATGGTCATCAGGAATTCAATTCTAAAGCCTCAAGAGATCAGAAAACATACTCTGAAATTAGCATTTTCTGTCTTACACACTAACACAGCATTCACTCAACGCCATTAGGATTCTGTCTTTGAAACACTCACCGTCAAACTGTCAACCTCATTACCACACACTGCATGTGCATTCGCGGCCTGACAAATAGACCGGCCTGAGCATACCATCTAAAACATGACTGGACTATAAGGGACTGGATTAACACTGGATACAATCAGAGTGAACCAAAAACAGGAAGGGATCAGGCTCGTCTGTGTAAATAGCTTCTTCTTAGGTTTCAGATTAAAGCCTTAGTAATAGAGTGAACACTGGTGAAGAAGAATTGGCAGGACTATTATGCACATACACTTTTCAAAGGCAGCAAAAAGATTTCTTGTCTAAGCTTTGCCAGGAATTTGAGAGAAGTTTGTTTCAAGATATATGAATGTCTGAGTTTATCCAAATTGAGTGGTTTGATAGTTAGCCAGTAAGCGATGTCAAAGATGTACTGAAAGGACAGAATAATCGATTTCTGCGTTATCAGATGAATGAAGGTTCTGCCAAATCGTTGGGAAGCAAATGTTGTCAGTTTCCTATGAATCTTCCTCAAGGGGGTGCAATTTTTCATTTGGCTGCAAGTTTGTACACAAAAAGAAAGCTTGTTTGGATCTATTAATTCAAATTACTGAAACTTGAGATACAAATGGCAGTCTGTCCATGCAATCTCAAGGAAATTATTAAATAAAATGCTGTATCCTGTAATCACAAACGAAAGTGATTGCTTCATCCGGTCTAAACCAATTATGCTGCTGAAAGGCAAAAGTCCCATTGCCCATGCATGTAAACTCTTTCTCTCTCTCTCTCTCTCTCTCTCTCTCGCTCTCTAGTATACTGTATGTTGTTATCATCTCTTTGGCCAGGTGCCAGTGTGTCTCCTCAGCACTTCATACATGCATTAGTGTCACTTCCTCTAACTGCTGTGGGTCTATCAGAGTCATAAATCTACTGAAGCATGTGTATGTATGTGGATATACCATATAATATTCCAATTATTTGTTTTGAATTTATTTGTTATACAATTATGCATTGTTTAATCACAAACTCACAGGGCCAGATTATTTATTTATTTATTTTTAAATGGGGACCAATTCATACACTAGTGCTCAAAGGTTTAGGGTTGGTAAGATTTTTTTTTTTTTTTTTTTTTTAATGTTTTTGAAAAAAGTATCTTATACTCACAAAGGCTGCATTTTATTTGACCAAACATACAGTAAAAACAGTACTATTGTGCAATATTTTTACCGACCGTTTTCAATTTTATTATATTTTCAAATGTCATTTATTCCTTTGATGGCAAAGGTTAATTTTCAGCATCATTGCTCCAGTATTCAGTGTCACATGATCCTTTAGAAATCATTCTAACATACTAATTTTGTCCTCAAAAAACACTTTTTTTTATTATCATCAATGTTTCTTAATATTTTGTGGAAACCAATATTTTTTTTCAGGATTCTTTGATGCATAGATAGTTCAAAAGAATAGCATTTATTTGAAATAGTTTTTTTGTGATATTAATCAATATTAATCTTTTTGATCAATTTATTGTGTCCATGCTGAATAAAGATAAAATCTTACTGACCAAAAACAGGCATGTTTATTTCTAATCTGCCATTACCAAGTAGATTTAAAGTTAAAACAATTGATATCTAGTTTTTTGCGCACATTTTTGAATGAAATACAGATTTATCTGACAGATCAATCACAAGTCATGTCCAATCAAGTACAAGTTGACATTTTTATTTGGATCGGTGTACTTTGGTTATCTTGTCAGTTTCCAGTTATTGACTCCCGATTCTGTGCAGGCTTGTGATTGGATAGTGAATTTAGTTCATTGTGGCTCCATTTCTACACTGTTTAGACTAAAATGCAATGCAAAGGACATCAGCACTCAAAGAAATCTTTTGTGTTTAATATTGAGCTTGCCAAATATAAAGCGTTGCACAGTAGAATGCAATATTGTTGAGTGCTTTGCGTTTCGAGATGCATTGCATTTCATCCTGGCTTGAATTCAACATTGGATTGTATAAAATCAAATCCTGCACATTGTTTTTTTTTTTTTTTACTGACATTAAAAATGCTCTACGGCATTAAAAAATTATTTATCGCAGCTTTGCTTTTCATTGTGACCAGATTTCCACAGATTAATGATGATCATTTCAATGGCGCACAAATTCTGTTCTATACCGCCAGTTTGAGTCACAGAATTGCAGAATCGTGCAGATTGTAAATGTTGCAGTGTCGTAATCTTTTAAATGTTTAATTGATGGTTTTAGCAGAAAATGGTTTGCTGAATAAACTGATCTCAGATCAGCAATCAGCGCTGAAATACGGTTATTTGCCCAGTGGGGAATAAGCCCGTTTCTGAGTCAGCGAGGCGGAAAAGAGACACTGCCCAGTGTAATTAGCAGCTACTCATGTAATGTACTCCCATGAAGTTTAATGATGTTACTCAGCATTTCAGCTGTATTGATGGGCTAGACTTTCTCAGTAAAAGCTTTAGATTGTGATTGGTCAGTCGTATTCAGGGATTGCTGCAATGCAGTAGTGGTAAGAGCACACACACACACACACACACACACACACACACACATACATGCGCTCACTATTCCCTCAGAGTGATCACTTTTATGTTCATAGATGCCTCTGAGCCTCTGGCTGCTCTGTAATGATGAAAGAATCCATTTTGAAGCCACAGATAACTTTTAGATGTGGTTTAGTGGTTTCATCATAGATTATTGGATTTTTCCATAATGTATTGTACTAAGAGTTGCTGTATTCAATCAAGAGCAATGTTATTGCATTTTGGCAAAGTAGAAATGTTGTTAGCTATCATATTGCAGCTCTAATAGAACCTGTTTATGTCTTTAAACAATCAATTGCAATCCCAAATTTATTCCCATTTTTCCTTCATTTGACCAATGATGGCCAAGTCAGTTCATAACCATGAAGCACCAGCTACACAATTAAACATCAGTAACCTTCTACTTGATATAGAGGGCTTACAGTAAGACTGTGGATTTCAAATTAGGACTTCAAATTGAAACAACCAAAAAATGGTCTTTGCTTCAATCTGACTAGTATTCTCTTATAATTGTGTTTGCTCATGGTTGACTGTGTAATGAGCTGAGAACAGGAGGATGTGTAAAACTGATATAAAAATGAGGACCTTATGTTGTACTTACATACTGAACAATATGCTGTGTTCACTCCATGTAGTAATTACCATAGTCTTGAGATGACAACATGTGACGTTCTGTTCGGAGCTTTTCACATCCTCGGACTTGAAATTATGCTTTTCTGTAGCAACACTATCAATGCCTAAATGAATCTGCAGTGGTCAGGTGGCACAGCGGTCGTGTAGTACAAGTAGGAGCTCTCAGAAGGTTGGCATTTTACAAGCTGTAATTACGAGCTCTACGAGGACGTGAATGTTTTTTACAAGTCGAAATCTCGTAATTATGGCAATTACAACATGGTGTGAATGCCCCTGTATTATAGCCAGGGCTTGACATGAATGTTTTTGCTCACCAGCCACTGTGGCTTGTGGTTTTCCAAAGTTACTAGCCATTCAGCATTTTCACTGGCCACAATTTTGACATTGATACCATGGGGAAAAACTGCCAGATATTTTTAACCTTTTGAGCGGTGCGGTCCCACATATAGGATTTTTATTTCTGTGCCCCTGAGAGTACGGTCCCACATATGGGATTTAGAACGTTCAGTGACGTCACATAACTGCCAGATTCAAACTGTGCTTTCACGCTATGGCTGCGAGACGGATGCGCTCAGCGCTTGTCATATATCACAACTATGCAGTGTTTTCAGCCACATAATGTTTTTTTTTTTTTTTATGTTTCAGACATTTAAATACACATAAGCACCAATAAAAGAATACATTTAGAGTTCATAAAATACACACTGATGTCAGACATCTGTGGAAGCAGCAATAACAATCGTACTCAGTTACTAACGTAATCTCAGTTCCCTTAGATACGGAACGAGTACTGCGTCATTCGTTTTATTATTCATAAGACAAGACGCATATGGGGAAAACTCCTTTTCTCCGATTTCTGAAGCCTTTTTCAATCAAGCAGTGAAACTGCATGGCCATTGGTTCGTGGAGTTGTAAGTAAACGAACCAATGATGGCGTGGTGGAGCTGCGCGAGCCAATGGTGAGTGAGCAAGCGAGCCTGCTCGAGCCCGCCAAAAGGGGCGGGGTATCGCTATATAAGCGGCCGTCTCACCTTGGCAGACTGATTTAATTCGACTGAAGCGACGGCATGAGGCGTCCTGCGAGTAGCACGGCAAAGTATAAAGATCATTTATAAATGACAAAACACACTCACTTACACATATTTAAGAATCGGAATATCAGATAGTGGATGACATGGTCCAAAGTGACTAGTAGGAGTGACTGCGGTACACGCCACTGCTCAAATCTGGCGGGTTGGCGAGTGTTAATGTCAAGCCCTGATTATAGCACTATTTGGAAGGGATTCATTTTCCAAAATTACATTTGACTTGAATTATTAATAGAGGATGCATGTGTTACACGTTCCCTGCAGACTTTTATGTTGCATTCTAGTTCTTGTCTCCTGTGCCGCATGTTGTTCTGTTACATTTTCCCTGTTTGTTTGGACTTTTGTGTTGTAATTCTAGTTTCCAGTTTCCTGTTCTACTTGTTGTAGTCCTGACTTCTGTGTAGTTTTCCCTGCTAATTAGTCCTTGTTTGTTCCCTGGTATATCTTGTCAGCTTGTTACCATGTGTGTAGCTATTTAAACCACAGTGTTTCCTGTGTTCATTGTCAGGTCTTGTTGCGGTTCTCAGTTCTGGTTTGCCTGTGTTTAGTTAAGCCTATTTTGAGTCATTTGTGTTTTTTGTTATTTCTTTATTAAACCTTTTTGCAAAGATCCTACTCTCCCTTATCTCCGAGTTCGCCCTGTGATTTCATGTGTTGATTCAGATTTTAAGTAAAGAGAAAGTATATCTGTGACCTTCTTTTACTTTAATGACAGCAGCACACCAGCTGCATGAACTACACCAATTTGTGTAAAATCTGATGTTCATGTTCACCAGCATGATTTGAGAATGATCAGTAGAGCATCTTGTGCTTCAGTGGAAGCAAAATATCTGATGGTCTGTATAAAATAGTCCATGTGACTCTAATTTGATTAGTGGCCTTACATAGTGTACAATCCTTTTATGTCATAATGTTTCTTTGTTTAAAAAAAAAAAAAAGTAAATCCTAAAACTATTTTCAGGTTTTAAATGGAAAAATCCCAGAATTCTGTATCCCTACTGTGTATGTTTGCATATAAAGGCATTGCTTCTTTAGGAGATCACTTTATCAAATGTGGCCTGTGACATGGTTTCTGTTAACACTAAAGCCTAAGGTGTTTCTGGTGTGAATTTAAAGTGATTGTCTTCCCGCTGTACTACAGGACAGCAGGACCGTATAAAGAAAATGAGACCCAGGGGCAGTGGGATTGGTCAGATGCTGAATGTTCTGGGTTGCATTAAAGGGTCCATAATATTGAAACAATGCACTGCAAATAAAACTAGTAACACACCAAAGCACTGTGGCCAGATTCATCCGCAGTGCAGTGAATCCAACATCACATATTGATTAAAAAAAAAAAGTTTCATATTTGCGTCTAGGGTCTCGGAGTGGCTTTAATTCAAAATGTGGAAATACAAGACACATTAATTCTCTCCCTGAGGGCTGATAATAAGGCTTGTTTGATCAGAGTTGTGGATCTGATTTACGTGTAAAATCTGTGAATCACCAAAACAAACACTAATTAGTTTGATTAATTGTCCGTTATGGTTGACTCTGTCAAATTTTACTGATGAGACAGATTTATGTTTCAGCTTTATTCACACACAGAGATTCTTAAAGCATATTATTATAGCACATGAATGATAATACATGCAGGAGTAAGGCCTGGATCACACAGAATGTTTGATAACTCTCTAATATTGGGTTGAATGATTCCACACAGATAAAAGCACAAACAATAAAAGCAAAATCAGATAAAATATTGGTCCAAAACATTGGTTCAGGGGGTCAAGGTTTTGGCTTGTTGAATTGAGAGTGTTTTAACATTGAAATAATTACACGTCAGCTTAAACACTTCTTGGCTGAATGTTAATTTAGGACAGGAGCAACAGATTAGATTGCATTCACTTTTTTTTTTTTCAGGAAATATGCAATCATATATTCTGTCAGTAAGTGAAGTAGAAATGCAGCTCAGCAATCATGTCCTAATATCTCCTCCAGCTTTCCTCATTACTCAGAGAGTAAACAGCACCATGAATAGAGAATGTAATTCATTATTCAGAAGAAGCTTCTCTTTGCCAGTGATGCTGATGAATATGGTGACAGCATCAGCATAATTCATCACATCCAGTATTAAATTACTCCAACTAACAAGTGCAAATTCTTCTGAAGATTTTAATGTTAGAATTACACTTGAAAAGGACAGTGTGGTACAAAATAGACATTAAAGATATAGTTCACACAGAAACATCTAGTTCAGTCATGAAACTCTAGAAGGCGCAGGCTGATGGGTCTTTTACATGCAATCTGCCAGCAATCACATCATTACCACATAGCACAAGTTGATTGCTCTGCTTATCCTGCAGCCAATGAGATTGCTTGATTGCTCAATTTAAACAGTCTAGTTCATTTGTTTACTGTAAGTTAGTCCTGAAACCCTCCACCTCCCCCAGCTCCACCTGCCTAGATCTGCTACGGGATTTATGTGTGTTTATTTATGCGGCGGCAGCAAATCTTACATGCTCAAAGCAGCATGTTGTGTATCTATTAGCAGTAGCAAATCCATACATTGCCATATTCAGTAACATACTAAAACTATTCTGAGATTTGTCATGATTGAAATTAAATTTCTGTCATCATTCATTAACCTTAATGTTGTTTAAATCTGCATGACTTTCTTCTTTTAAACACAAAAGGAAGAATTTTACTAGTAGCTCCTTTCCATTCAGTTACAATTAATGCAGACTGAGACTTTCAAGCTTCATAAAGGAAGTTAATTGCATTTTGTGTTCATCACATGAAAATTATTCCACTTTTACTATTACACTACTCCTTGTAATCATCTTTATATGATCTGCACATTTGCTGACACAGATATTTAGGGTAAAGCAGCAGGAATTTTAAAACTTTTTTCCGGATCGCTGATCATGATTAGTGTAAGAGAAAGAGAGATTATAATTGTCTGTAATAATTCATTTTACACAGGTGTGCACTGATGAAGAGCTACGCTGAATTATTGTTTGAAATTGAGATAAAGCTTTTACTTGATTTGTTAAAAATGTGAGAGAGACAGAAAGAGAGAGAGGAACAAGTAGTCATCTACTGTCCTGTTCTTAAATGTTTTTTTTTTTCTATCTCTGCTGAATGAGTTCATAAATATAAATACAGCAATAGCTTTTGTTTCATGCATCTAAATTTGTGCTGTAGCCAGTTTCACATTATATGTATAAATTGGGTGTATTTATTTATTTCACAAGATTCATGTGCGTAATACTAAAATAGTCTTGGAGAGCCATTGTAAACTCTGTTGCACATTATAGCGTATTTTGGCCGGGACATTTATGGCAGGTAAATGTGAAATTAATGATACATAATCAAAGATCTGCGTGTAAGAAAATGGTAATTCATTCACATAATAGTGCAGCAGTCTCAGTGAAAGGTCACAGTGGAAATTAATTGGAATATGTACAAAATTCCCCAAGCAAAATATGGGTACAGTATTAAAACATGCTGTGTTTTAAAAATGCTTATTTAATAAGAGCAGCGTTATATCAGTTTGTATAATAAGCATCAGATTTATAAACCTCTGCAGTTTAATGACACTTGATCCAGAGGCCAACAATTAAAGCAGAGCTCACAGAAACATCAGCCTATTCTGTCTGTAAACCTGAAAACTGTAACCTGAGTGTGTCATCTGGATGAGACTGCATTTTTACTGGAAATGATATTGTGGAAGAAGAGGAATTCATATATATTTGCATAGGCTGTAAATGTGTCAGTCAAGTCAGTCAGTCAGTCAGTCCCAGCAAACAAAAATATGTTATGTTTTGCTAACACTCCCTTTAAGTTATGAAAACATTATTTCTGAATGTTCTGCAAACATTATGGGAACAGTAGGCTATTTTTTGAAAGTTATCTGAAAGTTCTGAAGGTAGTAACATTTACAAAAATGTTAGACGAAAACATTTCATGAACGATGTATAGATAACAATTTTGTGCTACCGCTTGGAGAACAGTATTAAAGTCTAGATCATTTTGAACTAATGTTCTATTAACATTAATGGAAGAAAGTTTGTACATAACTTCGAAATAACTCTGTTTTGGTGCAGGAGTGCCATAATTTGTGCTTTGTTACAGTATATATGGTTATTGTTCTAGTAGATCTTTTCACTTTTCAGTTGTTGTTTAGATGCCATTGACATCATTATGGTACTACATGTGTATTTTTAAAAAAAAAAATTGTGATGTGTAGTCATGTGGTCGATCATGTGATGTATTTCTCTGTTGTATATAAGGATACCTGAATGTGTTTATTGTCTGATGAAGAGCCTTGAAATGTAACCTTTGGTGAGAACATGCAATAAATAATTTTTCTACTTGGAGCTGTGGTATGCCAACTTTTCCTTTTTTGTCATAACTCTGAAAGAGCCTTGACAGAATGTTAGCCAAAGTTCTGAAAATGTTCCATGTTAGCTAGGATTATGTAGAATTTAAGAAATGCTCTAAAAATTGATTTTGGATAGCAATTCACATTAGACCTTATTACAACACGAATTCCGGAAATGTTGGGACGTTTTTTTAAATTTAAATAAAATGAAAACTAAAAGACTTTCAAATCACATAAGCCAATATTTTATTCACAATAGAACATAGATAACATAACAAATGTTTAAACTGAGAAATGTTACAATTTTATGCACAAAATGAGCTTATTTCAAATTTTACAAAAGTTGGCACAAGGGTAACAAATGGCTGAAAAAGCAAGAAATTTTGAAAAGATTCAGCTGGTAGAACATCTAACAACTAATTAAGTTAATTGATATCAGGTCTGTAACATGATTAGTTATAAAAGGGATGTCTTAGAGGCAGAGTCTCTGGGAAGAGCTGTGAAAGAGTACGAAAAAAGATTGTAGAATACTTTAAAAACAATGTTCCTCAAATTGCAAAGGCTTTGCAAATCTCATCATCTACAGTGCATAACATCATCAAAAGATTCAGAGAAACTAGAGAAATCTCTGTGTAAGGGACAAGGCCGAAGACCTTTATTGGATGCCTGTGGTCTTCGGGCCCTCAGACGACACTGCATCACTCATCGGCATGATTGTGTCAATGACATTACTAAATGGGCCCTGGAATACTTCCAGAAACCACTCTAGGTAAACACAATCCGCCGTGCCATCTGCAGATGCCAACTAAAGCTCTATCATGCAAAAAGGAAGCCATATGTGAACATGGTCCAGAAGTGCCGTAGTGTCCTGTGGGCCAAGGCTCATTTAAAATCGACTGTTTCAAAGTGGAAAAAGTGTTCTATGGTCAGACGAGTCCAAATTTCATGGACACGTGTCCTCCGGGCTAAAGAGGAGGGAGACCTTTCAGCGTGTTATCAGCGTTCAGTTCAAAAGCCAGCATCTCTGATGGTATGGGGGTGCATAAGTGAAGGCCTTGTGTATTTCAGCAGGACAATGCAAAACTACAGACTGCAGCTATTACAACAGCATGGCTTCGTCTTAGAAGAGTCCGGGTGCTGAATTGGCCTGCCTGCAGTCCAGATCTTTCACCTATAGAGAACATTTGGTGCACCATTAAAGACGACCACGAACTATTCAGCAGCTGGAAACCTATATCAGGCAAGAATGGGACCAAATTCCAACACTAAAACTCCAGAAACTCTTTACCTCGATGCCCAGATGTCTTCACACTGTTTTTAAAAGAAGAGGAGATGCTACACCATGGTAAACATGCCCCCGTCCCAACTATTTTGAGACCTGTAGCAGGCATCAAATTTGAAATGAGCTCATTTTGTGCATAAAATTGTAACATTTCTCAGTTTAAACATTTGTTATGTTATCTATGTTCTATTGTGAATAAAATATTGGCGATTTCATGTGATTTGAAAGTCTTTTAGTTTTCATTTTATTCATATTTAAAAAACGAACCAACATTTCCAGAATTCGGGTTGTAGAGGTTTTCTTGGGCTGTATACTTTAATACTTTCGTATTAAAATTTGACCTATCCATATTTTTTTTTAATCTGTTTTATCATTGTCTGCCTTTGTCTCTTTCTTTCAATTTGCTTGAACTTACTATTGTTTTATTTGTGTTATGTTATCCTCTCTCTCTTGCATCTCTTTTAGACAACTGTTTGGTCGGTTCATTTTAAAGTCACAGCTGCTGTGCTGCTCTGTGTTGCAGTGCATCTCAGGTCAGGTCCCTAGCAGGGAATGTATCGACCAGTCAAAAGCCTTGTCAGAGCTTTTGGGGTGTTTGAGGGTAACCTCATCTGACCTCTAATGGCTAAACATTGTGATTCCAGCCTCAGTGTCATATCATAAAAATGGTGCAATGTAACTTCTTTGTTCCCTGGATGGAAACTGTTCTTATAGTGTTTTAGTTAGGGTCGCAAAATGGTTCAAATGTGCTTTCAATGGTTCTAGTAATTCCTAGGTGTAAAACGCTCCAGAGGCTGAGATGGTGGACAGGTGTCCAGTGAGGCATTTAATGGGATGGCACATTTCTTCACTCTCCAGCAGTTTTACTCTTGGTTGGGGGGCCATATTAAGAATTTATAGCTTTAATCTGATTCCTCAGGTTTTGTCCAGGGGGAGGATTTTAAATTTTTTAAAACAGACAAATGAGGTGGTTTGTTTAATCGTTTCTTTACTTATATATTCAAATCCATATTTCTCATATAATGTAAACAACTGATAAACTATGCAGATATAATATGCACAATAAATGAATCTGTTAGTCTGATTTTAAAATGTTCAAAACTACGTTGCTTTGAGACTTTCTCTCTTTCCGACTCTTTCTCCTTTTCTTTTTACATAACTGTCATTAGAGCAACTCCTGCCCTTTGTTTTGGAGTGCAAATGAACATTGGTCCCTCCCACCCCCCTTCTCTCGCCCTAAAGGGAAAATGCTCTGACAGGTTATTACGTTCTTTCTTCATAGGAAACAAATGTTCATAACACTGTGTAGGTCACAATGTTTTAGAGGGCACTTGCTTTGGCTCAAAGCATTGTGAATTGTGTCTTGCAAGTTTTACAGAAAAGTGCTGAACTAATGTAATCAATGACAGATCATTTGTCCTTAGTAAACCATTAAGTTCAATCGGCAATTTGTTTTTGTTGACATGTATTTTTGCTCTATTATTTTCCTAATTAGCTGAACAACATTTACAGTATCTGCTTTGTGAATCTGCTAATAATTTGACTCCTGTCAATTTCAAGAAGGAATTGTGTGTTATATATTCTATTCTATTCTATTCTATTCTATTCTATTCTATTCCTGTGATGGCAGAGCTGAATTTTCATTAAATCATTTGGTGCTCAAGAAACATTTCTTATTGTTGAAAACAGTTGTGCTGCTTAATTTTTTTATGGAAACTGTGATAGATTTTTTTCAGGACACTTTGATGAATAGAAAGTTCAAAAGAGCAGCATTTATTTGAAATAGAATTATTTTTTGTAACATAAAAGTCTTTACTGTCACTTTTGATCAATTTAATGCATCCTTGCTGAATAAAAAAGATACATTTTTAAATTTTATTATTAAAAAAAAAAACGTATTGACCCCAAACATTTGAATTGTAGTGTTTGTTTGTGAAATAAGCTGTACTTATAACTTTTTGATACACACATTTCTGCTATTATTTTCAAATTTGTTTTTTTGTGCAAGGTAAAGTAGCCATGGATTGACACCCAAGATGATTTTTTTGTAAAATTAAACACATGCATGGATTGATTATTTATGATAAGATCTATGACATGCATTTAGAAAATATATAGGGTGAAATTTCATTCCATGCTGTCTTTAAATATGTAAGTGTATTTTGTCCAGTATGCATGCAGGTGAGATTGGATTTGACTTGTATGGAGAATAGCATCTGTGTTATACTGAGGACCCACAATTTTTTCCTCTTTTGTTGCCTTTTTCAGCTCTCTGAATATTATATGATATTGTCACATGTCTTAGTCTTTCTCTCTTTATCTCAATATCTCACCCCTTCTCTATCTCCCCCGCGCTCTCTATTTGTCTCTCTCAGTGTGTGTGATGGAGTGTAAGCCGTAAGACTTATGAGATGAAGATAATGGCAGGTGAATCAGATGTGTGAAGGTCTCTGGGTCGTTGCTTTGATAGAGGTGTAAGCTCTTGCATATTGATACAAGTCAAGCTCTTGAACACACACACACACATGCGCACATTTCCCCAGTACTGCTCTTTTGCTCTGTTCTAATGCATATTTTTATGGATTCACATGATAGACCATCCCTGCAATGACAGAGGCAATAACAGAAATTAGATGGACCCAATGGACCAGAATGGGACAGAGACGGCCGTTTGACTCTATGGCTGTTTCAGGTGCGAAAACATAGTGTGAAGAGTGTGTGATAATCCAGTGCAGGGAAAAAGGTCATTAACATTCCATATACAACCTCTTCATCCTGTCGTTATTAGAAGGGGTGGTCCTGGAAATTCCCTCTCAGCCTATTAAACTATAAGTGTATATCACAGAATATTACTACTCGTACAGCACACAATGGCTCTGCCTCTCCCCATGCACACATAACTGCTTAAAAATGGAATAAAATCACCTACGCGAGACCTAAATTCACTTACGCTGGCTTTTGAGTCCCCAGTGCCTCTTTTCATTTCAGAAATTTTCATCAGAGAAAAAAGGAGCTGTTGTTTTCTTTAAAATGCTGCACATCTCAAAAATATCCCTAATGGTTTCTAAGAGGCACTCTGGGAATGTCAGTATGCTTGATTCTGTGTGTGCACTGAATTGATTTTGGGCCAGAGATGATACTTTTTGTATAATGAGCTTCATCCTTGACTAAAGTTTTGCTTGTATACTTGTATATTCTGGACTAGGCTTTGATTTCAGATAGCCCTGCTCCTAAATGACTCTCTTTAGTTGTCTCTTTAGTGAGCAGTCAGGCAGAACCAGCTACAGTGAGGCCCAGACTATTCTGACCTCTGAATTCACTCTCTCCTTATAGTTTGCTGAATGTGCACCAAACAGCATTTTAGAGTAAGTCTCAGGTCCCCCTCTGTGTCTTTACCTTTGCCTGAGCTGAAGTGCTCTTTCATTGCTCTCTCAGAGGCAACAACTTGTCCCCATTTTACACGTATTCCCATCCAAACATTATAGCTGCATTAATCTTCAGTGTAATTGTCTGTGCAGTCTGAAAACACAACCGTGTGTCATTCGGATAGTCTTTTTAAACAGGTTGGAAATGAGAGGTGTGGGAGGGTAATTTGGGTCAGAAAGGTGATTTAGAGTTGCATTTACGCAACTCCTTTAAATCTGCTTTACTTCTTTTCTGCGGCCAGACATAATTAACACTGATTTTTATGTAGTTCTGGTCTAACTGGAGAAGCAGCCTCTGTGAGTTAATCTTTATGTCATGGATCTGATAAAATCAGTGGCTTTGTTGTTGTTGTTGTTTGTGTGTGTGTGTGTGTGTGTTAGTGCGTTGAATGATAGTTGTATTGAAACAGTCTCTTCATTAGCTCTGAACAAAAACGTCTTTCTGTACAGTGCAAAGATAAGAGGCTGTCAGTCATCCTGCATAAGGGAATAAGTCTAAGCACACAGTGAAATCTTTATCCTCATTCAAACTGAACAACCTCCCCGTTGGTGAAAACCGACAGATGTAGATTGATTCAATGTTAATTGCTTGCATGTTTGATGAAGAATGCAATATAAATCTGAAGATTTTGAGTCATATTTAGTAGTTATTAACTGTCGATTTTTTTTTTTCCTTTTATGAACATTGTGTACAAGTGCACGTCTTCTCAGTACCGTCTTGCATCACAAACAACCTCTGGTTTTCTGCAAAAGGTCATTTAATGGACACCGCTGAGGAATTACCTGTGTGGATAAAAAGATATTGTGAGGGAAAAGCCATTTCCATTGAATTCAGGGTGGATAATGAAAAGCAGTTTGCACAATCTAATTACAAGAGTAAAACAATGTGCCCTAAAACCACATTACACAAAGAGTCCCTCTGAATCAAGCTAGTGATAAATCTGCCTGCCCAGCTCCTCTTGTTCAAAGTAGTGTATATATATATATATATATATATATATATATATATATATAAACAAACCACTGACATCTCCTATGTGGTTATTTCTCTTTTTATTACAAAATCATAATTATTATAGTTTCTCCCCAGCATTTTTAGTATTCATCTCAATACAGTTAAACATAAAATGTAGTTAACTTAATTTCTATAATATCTCAGGCACAGAGACAATGGCTCCATTCAACAAGATCAGATATAAAGAAAGTCAATTTTCCTCACAGAACATTTTGGATTTGAACAATCCGGTTTTAATGATTTTTGAAGTTTTTGCCCTAGAATAGATTTTGCTCTGAAATTTGATCCATGCGAAAAACAAACCAGATATTGTCAGTAGAAATAAGCCGTCATATAATACAGCTGGGTAAGTGAAACAGCTCCTTTAAAGGCAGAATCTGTCCTGTCATGGATAAAGTATAAAGATGAGGAGAACATCCTGAGCTTGAGGTCTAGTGAAGTTCATGATAATCGGCCAAATATCCACTGCCAAGACAAGTACTTAAAGTAGGCAAAAATAGAGCTGGTCAGGGCGGTTCTAGAATTTTATCCTCAGAGGGGCTTAACCCCCAGTTAGAATGTGTAGCAAGAGGCCATTGCCTTAGTCAGGGGTGTCCAGACCTGCTCCTGGAGGGCCACTGTCCTGCAGAGTTCAGCTCCAACCCCAATTAAACACACCTGAACCAGCTAATCAAGGTATTACTAGGCACACTAGAAAATTCCAGGCAGGTGTGTTGAGGCAAGTTAAAGCCAAGGACGGAGTTTGGATACTCCTGGCCTAAGCTGTGCTTCTTAAAATTGGCACCACTACTATATAGTAAGTCAAAAGTAGCCTACCAGTACTTAAATTACCAAGTCAATATAACATTTTTATTAATGATATTATGATACCAGCCTTTCTGCAGTTCAGTTCAAATCAGTACACATGTAGGCAACTGTTTGACTAACAGAAAATTGTCATCATATCATTATTAAAGAATTAATTCACTTTCAAATTAAATTTTCCTGATATGTCCTACACCTTCCCTATTCAACTTACGGAAAAAACGGAACTGGCACAGCGTTCGTTCTGTAATTTTGAATAGGGAAGGTGTAGGACATACAGCGTAAACTTTTTAAAGAATACGGAAGTGTGGTCTGGCGGAAGCACCTGCGAGGCGATCATTTGTGTTTATAAGGCATATACATTTTTATTTTTTTTAGAAAATGACCGATTGTTTCACTAGATAAGACCCTTATTTCTCATCTGGTATCGTTTAAAGCCCTTTGAAGCTGCACTGAAACTGTAATTTTGACCTTCAACCTTTTGGGGCCAATTGAAGTCCACTATAAGGAGAAAAATCCTGGAATGTTTTCATCAAAAACCTTAATTTCTTTTCGACTGAAGAAAGAAGGACATGGACATCTTGGATGACATGGACATAAATTATCAGGAAATTTTAATTTGAAAGTGGACTAATCCTTTAACAAGTAGGCCTACTGTTAACTATAGCTAAAAACTAAAGATCAGATCATATTTGTCTATTGAGAATGAAAAATAGACCGTCTTGTCGAGCAGATACTGGACAGAGCACAAGCAGTATGAGAGTTGATACAAGAATAATTCCCAGTTCTGTCATGACAACTCTCGGAGTGTTTGGCATGGTAATGGGTATGACAATGTAGATATGTTTGGTCTTGGCGGAATAGATCTGCTACGCTGCTGCTGCTTTATTGCTGCTGCTGCTGCTGTTGATTATTGCTGCTGCTGCTGCAGAGCAAGTACGGGATTTGCTACTGCCAATACATACACGACACGCTGCTGTGAGCAAGTAAGACATGCTGCTGCTGTACAATATGGAGCTGGGGAAGGTGGAGGGTTTCTGAAGCGCGCTGCACTGCTAAGCAAATGCTAACTCATGTATTTAAAGATTGAGCACGCAAGCTCATTGGCTACTAATACAGCAGGAACCAATCATCTGTGACCTATAGATAATGATGTGATTATTAGCAGGTTGAGTTAAAGGACCTATTAGCCTGCCCATTAGAGTTTCATGCCAGAACTTTGTATTTAAAGCATAGCACAGAAATGCTGGTACCGGTATACCAACCCCTTTTTGGGGACTGATTTAACTTACGCTCTGTTTAAAGAACAAACGTCATAGACAAGCTTAGAAATCTCACCCTGCAAAACCGTGTGTCTACAGAGTGTATTAAGCCTGATTAAGTCATTAACTTAAGTACAGATATGTTCAGAGATAATTCCAGAGAATTTTTAATGGTTGTTATAAGGCCATTGGCCCCACAATAGGCACCACGTGATTACTAGATCAGATTTTACAGCATTTCTGAGCTTGTCAGTCCTGCAGGGTCAATTAGAACAGCTTTCAGTGGCGCAAGTGAACATTGGAGGCAGTAAATGTGACAGATATGGCGCCTCTGCGCTACACAATATTAGAGAGAGAAAGAGAAGGTGCAGTATTTGCTACCCTCATTAAGATTAGAGAGGTAATACATGACCAGAGGAGATAAATCTATGGGAAGCAGTCTCACGCTCAGACCCATGAGCTTAATCACAGTCTACCCCATAATTTAGAAATTAATTTTGTCAGCTAACCAACTATTAATAATCATAGATTTCAGCTTTCCACATCAGTTTTGTTCAACACACAGGTGAACGTGATGGTAATATATTAAATAACTGTGATGATTAAGGAAGTTTTCCTAATCTATTTAACCCTTGTGCTGTGTTGAAAATTCTTTATCTAATTTGATATTCCCAGTCAGAAATGAGCTGCCTTTTAAATTGCCTTGTAAATCTTTCATTATGCTGTATTATCACCAAATATTGGATTCAATATTTTTGTCAACTTGTTTTCTTTCAATTGGCAGGTTCTGCATGTCTTTCTGGAACTGATTGATAGTAGGACCTAAAAAACCCCTGAAGTGATCAATGAGGCCTGATCAATCAGGTCCAAAAAGAAATACAAAACCTGTGCTAACTGAAAGAAAAAAGTTGATAAAACATTGAATCTAATATTTGGCAATAACATAAAATAACGAGAGATTTATAAGCTTTTTTTTCTTTCTTTTTTTTTTTTTTTTTTTTGTGGTCTAGTCATTTTTGAACAGGAACACCACAAGTGTAACAAGGTGGAGCCCCCCATAAAAATGATCAAAATTGTTTTGGGAAATTGTTATATCATGTGTGAGCAAAATCAGTACGTTTTAGTTTAATGAGATAACATTAAAGGAATGGTTCAAATTTCTTTCTTCTGCTGAACACAAAAGAAGATATTTTGAAGAATGCCGGTAACCAAACAGTTGATGGACCCCATTGACTTCCATAGTATGGAAAAACAACAACAACAAAAAAAAAAACTATAGAAGTCAATGGGTTCCTATCAACTGTTTGGTAACCGGCATTCTTCAAAATATCTTCTTTTGTGTTCAGCAGAAGAAAGACATTCATACAGGTTTGGAACAACTTGCGGGTGAGTAAATTATGACAGAATTTTTAGTTTTGGGTGAACTATCCCTTTAACTAATATTTTTGAGAAAAAGAAAATCCTCTTCGTGTCAAAATGTCTGGAACACAACGTGAGGGCTAGGATACTTTTATCAGGATACGTGATATTGCAGAACGTAGCTCTCAGAACAAAATTGTAAATTGAACAGTGCAAA
Source organism: Ctenopharyngodon idella (assembly GCF_019924925.1). Classification (NCBI taxonomy): domain Eukaryota; kingdom Metazoa; phylum Chordata; class Actinopteri; order Cypriniformes; family Xenocyprididae; genus Ctenopharyngodon; species Ctenopharyngodon idella. The sequence continues at coordinate 13,885,503 of NC_067232.1, read as the reverse complement.
TTGCATTCAGTGCAGATTTTGTGGACACGTTTGCACTGTTTCCTGATTAGCTTAATTCCTTTAGTGAATTGGCCACTAAAACAATGCACACAGTGCATGCAAATAAATGGTGCAATTAATTCTTGGTGAATTTCCCTATGGCTCTCCAGCTAAGGTTACCCAAATGTGAACATTATTTTAGCCTGGATTTAAACTGACGAATTCCTTTATACTAACAATTTGACCTGTTTGTGCAACAAGCTTGCATAAAGATTTGCTGATTCTGCTCTGTCAGAGGGGGCTTGAGGAGTATCTGATAGGGCCTCTGTAGTTACATAACTGTTTGGAAGAACTCTTGGATGCAGAGCAGCAGGGTGGATTGATTAGCTCTGCACTGCTGCTAATGAAACATTATAGATTTTCAATGGCCTGCTTGAAAAGCCCTCTGAGAACAACGTTCAGAAGCTCTGTGTCCTGAGCTCTGGTGGATATTATACAGTGGTACTATTAACTGTGAACTGATGTCAGATGACCAATGTCTTCTGTAAAGTATATATGTGCATATGTATATTTTATAATAAATATACATTTATTTTAATTATTATAATATATAATTACTAGCATTTGTAATGAATAAATTATGTAATTTTGCACATTACAGTACCTAATCTAGCATTTAAATAGTTCTTACAACATTTTGTTACTTATAATTTTGTTTCGTTTCTTACAAGAGAAACTGCAAAAAATTAAATTTAGAGGCAAATTTAAAAAAATAGTTTATAAAGTACTGAACTGCTAAAATTGATCACTTTATGTTTTGGATTCTTTCTGAGCTATTTTACAAAAGTTGGCAGAAAGAAAATGAACTAACTGGACAAATTAGCTCTCAAACGTAAGTTACTCAATATTAACTGTTGTAAAAATTAATACTTGAGGCAGAATCACATCTGCTAATATTTATTACAACAGGACTGTTGCAATGAATGTGATATTACCTAATTGGGTGATACATGTCAGAGAATTAAGATGCTTCAAATTCATTTAGTGATTTATGACTTGCTTTATGAAACCTCAAAAGGCTCAGAAACTGAAGTCTAGTCTGAATAACTGCTGAAAGCAGCTGTTTCCTCTTCATCATTGTTTGGTAACCAAGGTAACAGCATGTGCAGAAGATGCCCTCATTGTTTTTGTCTGCCAGAGCTTCAAGTGCTCAAAAGTAGAATGAATATGATACTCTCTCCTTCCTGTAAACAATTCAACTTTCTTGAAGTTGACTAAAGTTTGAATACTAGTTTCATTTGTCACGTGCAAAAAAAGAACTGTGTGAGTGCTGGAACTAATGTAACAAAGTGTGTACTGGTCAAACGTGTGTCCTCTGACATAATCCAATATATATCAACCAGTCAATTGGTAATGCTTCAAGATAACCTCAACCACCACTTATTATTTCTCTGATGTGTTTTATTATGGTTATAGTATATACCACAGTTGGCTGCTGTCGCTCCTTTCGTTTTGTTGTTTATGTTTATTTTACGATTAAAGTTAGGTTTAACGTCCACCACCTTCCCTGAACTTTGTTAGTCATGTTTGATCACTTAAATTCACATTTTTTATTTTAATTCTAATGAAATGGCTGCAAGTGCTGAATTTATACTCATACAGGTCTCTTTATTTGACAAATTAAAATTGTGAGGTAACGCAGCGCTGTTTTACTTGGTCAGAAAAATCATACTAAAAATACATTTAAGTGTGTTGAAAGTTGTTAACGTTACTCTGTGTGTTCGCTCAGTGGCTGGTATGAGACACTTGTTGCACACTGCAGTAAGCTAAATCAATATTAGAATATCATATTAATAAAAGCTGGATAAATTGTGTAGCTAAATGGCATGCAATTAATTTTAAAACATTGTATGGTGGAGAAAATGCTACTGTTACTACAAATAAAGCTCTTTCTGATTATGCTATGTTTGCCACTTGACAAAATTGTGTTGTCTGATTTACTTTTTGGATACAAACATGTTACTTGAGGTGAATCAGAAAAAAAAGGGATTCTAATCGTGTTGAGCTATATAAGAATGATTAGTTTTCTATCGATAAAGGTATCCAAACAGTTGCTCACCTGTCGATAAGTGTCTTTGGTGTTCCCATGGTTTCTATGGACGTAAAGCTGGAAATCGAGGGTAAAGTGGATATGACGTCACTGACAGGCGATGCAATGACACGGGCCGTTACACTGGTTAAAATGGCTGATTTCTCTGGATTTAAACATTATTGGAAACATTTTGGATAATGTCATGACATAAACAAAAAGCCACAAATCTACAATTCTTTCAGATCAGGTAATCTTCTGGTATTTGGGAACTATAGTTTAATTCTGCTTTAGTCAAAGTTTTGTCTTTGTTCTGTCCTCTTCCTTCCCTTTTCCTTTCCTGTCTCTTTATTCACTTCCTTTCAAAAAGCAAATTCATGTATATTCTCTGTATGAGCTATCAACTGTGACTTAATCGATTTTTCATGCACATCAAAGGACAGTTGGGTTGAGCTGCTAATGTACTCTATGGACCCAGTGCAACATTCACAAACCCAACTAGCATTCTGGCAAGTGTTGGAGTACAAAGTTTATCAATCAATTTAGGTTCCTACTCACATATTCTCAGGTGTCAAATATACGGACCCACCTGTCACTTAAAAGCAGATCCAGATTAAAGCTTGTCAGATGTAAAAAACAAAACAAAAACAAAACTATAGATCAAAAATAACTAAAAAAAAAAAAGGTCTACCTGGAGAAAGGTATCTTTTAGAATTCTCATCATCTTTACCAAAAGCATAGTTATGTATGAAAAAATGTAAGTGCACCATATACAACTAAACAGAGTTTTATCCTTGCTTCCACAGTTTATCAGAGACAAGGGGAAACAAAAGGAAGAATATTTGCATGGAAAGGCAAATAATTGTGTCCTCACAATTTCTTCCATGGTAGAAAATGTCAGAAGTTTGGGGCAACATGACGGTGAGTAAATGACAGAATTGTCATGTTTTGGTGAACTACTCCTTCTACCGAGTAATTTACCTGCTCGTTTTGAAACAGGCATTACTCTGTTGTAAAATAATAAATGGCATTTTATAATGTTATGCGTGTATGCTTTTACTGAGCATTTAATGTAATTTCCCTGGGGGATGAGATGACATGTAATATTATTTAAGACACATTTATGGCCTGTCTTTGAAGGTCTTTTCCATGGTTGGGGGACATACTGGGGGAATGGTAAAGTGACAACACTAATTCACCTGTTGATGGTGTAATTTATTATGCCTGTGGCAAAATTAAGACATTTAAGCTGTAATAGGCTAAGGGGGAAGGGTGGGTTAGGGCACTATATGTCCCTGAGTTAGATAAATCGATAGATGGATCAAGGGTAGTGCTGGAATTTTTAGCAAAAGGGCACAGCAATCCTCATCTGTCTTTTATAATCACTGTGTCATCTCACAGCAAAAATGTCTATTCCATCCGTATCCAGCTCTTAGCCTCAGGCTTAAGTTGTATTGTATGTCATAGAACCAGGGTCCAGTTGCAAAACCAGACACTATTAAAACTGTGTCTTAAGAACTAATTTGACCAACTAGCAGTTAGCCAAGTCTTGAAGAGAAAAATGAGATGACTAACTTTTAAGATGAGTCTAAGCATTTTATGCAACCGGCCACAACACTCTAAACTTGCATGTTAAAAAGGTTTGTTATTTTATTTCATACAAAAGATTCAGAAGTTGTTCAGGGGAGATTGAGTAATTAATTTAGATAGCTGAGTGGTTTATACAGCTGCTGGGTTCCTCTCCCTCCTCAAGTACCTTTAGTAATATATACAGAGCTCTTCTGCCCTTACTGATGCCTCATGGGGCTTCAAGCATCCTCAAAAGAACAGTGGGCTCTGTTTGAGGGATGTCTTATCTTTGCTTCTCTTTCCGGTGCTTTGTCTTCGCTCAAAATGGCCATTAATTGGCCATTAAAGGGGAAAATGTTGCATCTGACATGGTCTATTGCATCAGTCAGCTTTGGCTTTACTAGCTGACATCAACAAATTATGATGCACTTAAAATGTACCTATTTCTCCTCTCTAGTGTATTGTGAGGAAACTAGTTTGTACTGTTCGGTTTGAATGCTTTACATCCACGCTGATTTTTGGAAAGGAGTGAATTGTACCACCAGTCATCTTTTTTCCCCCTTCAGTCAGCATTGAAATTAATGTAGAGCAAGATGCTGGTAAATTAAGCATTGACCTCTATAGGGTTCCTGTTAGAGAACTGATGAGTCATGCATGTGATGTTGAACTTTTAATGATTGCTCATCAGAGGGTTAGTGGACAATTGCAGGATTTGCATTACATTTACATTTAGTCATTTAGGAGAACCTTGTTGGGTGACTTACAAATGAGGAACATCATGAGCAATTCATTCAAGAGCCAACAATATTTGCAGTATATTTAAAGGGTTAGTTCACCCAAAAATGAAAATAATGTCATTTATTACTCACCCTCATGTCGTTCTACACCCGTAAGACCTTTGTTTATCTTTGGAACACAAATTAAGATACTTTTGATGAAATCCGATGGCTCAGTGAGGCCTCTATTGCCAGCAATGTCACCGAACTTCTCAAGATTTTTGCCTCTAAAACAAAACAAAATAACTTTTCAACAATATCTAGTGATGGCCGATTTCAAAACACTGCTTCGAAGCTTTATCTTTTGTTTCGAATCAGTGGTTCGAAGCGCTAAAGTCAGGTGATTTCAGTAAACAAGGCTTCGTTTACGTGATCCGAAGCACTGATTCGAAAACAAAAGATTCGTAAAGCTTCGAAGCAGTGTTTTGAAATCGTCTATCACTATATATTGTTGAAAAGTCGTTATTTTGTTTTTTTGACACACAAAAAGTATTCTCGTCGCTTTATAATATTAAGGCCAATAGAGGCCTCATTGAGCCATCGGATTTCATCAAAAATATCTTAATTTGTGTTCCGAAGATGAACAAGGTCTTACGGGTGTAGAACGACATGAGGGTGAGTAATAAATGACATTATTTTTATTTTTGGGTGAACTAACCCTTTAAAGAGTAAACTAGACTGATTTTAATGCAAGAGGCAACAGTTGACTGAAACAAAATTTTTACAAAACAGGTGCAAAACAGGTACAAAAATATGCAGTCAAACCATAAGATACATGAACACATAAAAATACATGCCTATATATATATATATATATATATATATATATATATATAAACGTTTAATATGTCACATTAGAGATATTTGTCACGATAACGATATTTCAGATGTGGTAATGACCTAGAATAGAGATAGAAAGAGAGAGAGAGGAAAGGAGGGAGATGCCCGTGAAAGAGTGATGAGTTGATACATCCTTGCAGATCTCAGCAAAAAGTCACTGAGATGGTCGATCTCTAAAAATAATGGCAGTGCATTATTCATGTGGAAACCTGCACGATCATCAAAACGCACGCACTGTGTTGATTTTACCTCCTATAAAACAACAACAACAACAACAACAAAAAAACAGTAAGGGTCCCCTGCTCTCTTATCTCCTCTCCTATCCCTATATTAGAAGATGTAAAGATGATCGACTGCTGTTAATTTCCTCGCGCAGACCACGCGCAACAGCTCGCAGTAAATCTACACACATGCGGCGGGAAAATAACAGCTCGTGTGCCATATCCGCTGTTAGTTCCGACTCAAACTCAATCAGCAAACGACGGTCGCTGTCACGACTCCATCGACCTCCCCGCTGAAACGAGTCCCCGCTTGTCGCATCCGTTTAGCGCACTTAGACAGCACTTACAATGCAGTTTGTCTGAAGTGTCGCGGCGTATCTCATCATATTAATGACATAAAGGACCTCTTCCCCCTGCTCGCGCTATGAACTCTTATTTATGTCTCAAGAAAAGCTAATGCCCCGCTGCTCACTGGCAGGCGATTCGGATCCAATCATTCCCGTCACGTTCAAGATCTGGATTGAAAGTTAAAGGTGATGCTAAAACTCTCAAATTTACATCCAAACGATGTTTCATGGTGTTGTAATTATGCTGAGTTATAGAGGGGTTGTTTATTTTATAGAACTGCAATTCTCTAGCGTTAAGTTACAGTGTGCAGTGAACTTTGAGCCATCATTTATTTTAGATAGCAACATTTGAAAATAATCAGGTTATCACTATCAGAATGTTCTTTAGTTGTTTAGGCTACTACTTCAGATTTATTTGTATTTATTGAATTATATTTTTACTCAATTTTTAATAATCATAGAAATAAAAAAGTCAATCCCCGTTCTGAAGGCCTGCTATAGGCCTATATAAGATATGACATAAATGTAAATGTGTGTGTGACTTCTCAATTTCTTCACCATAGAAAGAACTACAACACAGTAGCATCTGATGAATGAAAGAGCAGATCTATCACTCAACCAGACTTATCTCAACCTTCCTCCCACAGTACAAACCTCTCACTCGCAACCGACTTTTTAAAAAGACAGTTGCAACCCACAGTCATATTTTCTCTATGTTTGCTTGTGTGTGTTGAAGTGTTAAAGGATAAATGCAGTAGCCCATAGCAGGACTGACTAATGGTCTGCCTTCTCTAGATATATACCGGCGAGGTAAGCAACATATTTCTCTCTCACATTCTCTCTCTTCATGTGCTTGCAAGGCACAAGTATCTAGTACATACACATATATTTATATATAGTATATCGGTTGCACTTCATATTAGGTGGCCTTAACTACTATGTACTTACGTCAAAAAATAAGTACAATGTACTTATTGAGTTCATATTGAATTGCAAAACACTTTTGCTGCTATTGAGGTGGGATACGGGTAGGGTTATTGAAAGCTTTGGTGGTATGGGTAGGTTTAAGGGTAGGGGTAAGGTGTAAGGGATGGGTCAACAGTGTAATTATAAATGTAATTACAGAAATGAATTACAGATGTAATTACATGCAGGTGTTTTTAAAATATAAGTACAATTTAAAAACATGTATGTACACAATAAGTGCATTGTATCAAATGATTAATTTAAATGTAAGTACATAGTAGTTAAGGCCACTTAATATAAAGTGGGACCAGTATATCAAGTGTATTTCAGAAATGACTGCCACCTTATAAGAAGATTACTAATATTAGGAGTCTCATTCTTTTCCAATCACACCTCAAAGCTGAGAAACTAACATCAAAATAACTTGTAGGCGATATTTCTTACTTAATATCATTGCAATTATTGTGTCTCTGTGACAGCTCAAAAAGAGAAGCCCACAATTTCATCATAAACACCCTCTACCTGTCAGTCATTTTGAGAAGAAATTGTTGAATTTTTTTTTTTTTTTTTGTGCACAAAAAGTATTCTCATCGCTTCATAACATTAAGGTTGAACCACTGTAGTCACATGGACTATTTTAACAATGTCTTTTACTACCTTTCTGGGCCTTGACAGTGGTCGTTGTGTTGCAGTCTATCGGAGGCCAGATAGCTCACGGATTTCATCAAAAATATCTTAATTTGTGTTCCAAAGATGAGCGAAGGTCTTACTGGTTTGGAGCAACATGAGGGTGAGTAATTAATAACATAATTTTAGGAAACCACAAGCAAAAAGGCCATGTGAACTACTAGTGACCCTTTGTGTCACTAAATGAAATTGTGCTATGAAATCACTCTCAAAGACTATCTTCATAATAGTGATGCTGAACAGTCATTTTTCTGTGTTAATGTTGAAGAATATATGAATGTCCAACCTACTCTAGGGCAATAGATTGCAAATTAAGATAAAAGAGGATTCCCCTGAGTGTATGTGTGTGATTATGCCATGACGGTATATTAAAATGGAAATTTAATTTTACACCAGAGGGCATCTTGGACAATGACACAGAGAATGAGGATATGGTCATATTAAAGGTGTGTTGGATGGGTTAATGCATTTTTGCTTTGATTGATCAGAGTGTCTTTGACCTTCACAGCCCACGGGGTAATTGCTTAAGAGACTATGGTATGTGTGTGTGTTTGCAGGACACACGTTAATGCACAGTACTACAGCACCTTAAAGATGACTATTGCCCCTCTACTGCACTCTATGATCACCTGTCAGGTAAGAGTGTTTCACATTGATCGATTTGAGGGTGACAGTACTGCCTTCACGGCCAATATAATGGCTGTCCTTATAGTGTTCTTGGAAGATATCTTTAAATAGGGACTGGACTATGTGAGTGCAGATGTGTAAACAAATCACTCTTTAATTATAATAGTAAATGTAGCTATAATTTCCATAAAGGGTTAAAGCATTGACGAAATCATTGGCTAATCAAGATATGCTAAAGAATCCCCAATTCCAGTTGTTGCTGAAAGCACAGTGGTCCTACACTAGGTTTTAAGGAACTGAGAAATGATTCTTATTCAGAACTGATTCCATTTAAAAAGAAAAAAAAAGAAAAACCGGAATGAATGATGTTTGGTTCCATAAATGTTCTCACTTCTCACTCACTCGCATTTTTCCACTGATGCATACTAAAATTCAGATTTTCCTGCAATATTCAATGACAGTGCAACACTGATATTAAATCTATAGATTCCCGTTTGATTCATAGACAAATGACTTGTGCAAGCTTGTTCTTTTTAGCAATTTAAAAACATGCAGTGCAACCAGTGTAGTCTGATTCCTGAACTAATGATTTTTATTAATCGATTCTTTCACCAAATCAAAAACATGCAGTGCAACCAGTGCAGTCTGATTCCTCAACTAATGATTTTTATGAACCGATTCAGTTTACCGAATCAAAAACATGAAGCACAAGCAGTGCAGTCTAATTCCTGAAAAAATGACTTTTGTGAAACGATTCTGTTCAGCAAATCAAAAGCATGCAGCACAACCAGTGCAGTCTGAATTTCCAAACAAATGACTTTTATGAGACATTTTTTCAGTGAATCATAAACATGCAGCAAAAGCAGTCTGATCCTGAATGAATGACATTTATGAGCCGGTTCTGTTCAGCGAATCAAAAAACATGCTGCGCAACCAGTGCAGAATGAATTTCAGAACGAATTACTTTTATAGATTCCCGCTTGATTCATAAACGAATGACTTGCGCAAGCTGGTTCTTTTCACTAAATTAAAAACATGCAGCTCAACCAGTGCAGTGTGATTCCCGAGATAATTACTTTATGAACCTGTTCTTTCAGTGAATCAAAACATGCAGCTCAACCAGTGCAGTCTGAAATTCTGAATAAATAACTTTTATGAGGTGTTTTTTTCAGCGAATCAAAAACATGTTCCGCAACCATTACAGTCTTATTCCTGAACGAATAAATTTTATGAGCCGGTTCTCTTCACTGAATCAAAAACAAGCAAGCATGCAAAAACACCCTATTCTAAAAATGTTATTGGTAAATTGACAATCACAGTGCTGATACTTTAAAATATGTTAGCTCATTTTTTTAGTATTTAGTATTGTCGTTTAGTATGGCCAGTTATTATTGCATTTATGGAACTGTTAAAGAATGTAATCGGAACAGGAACTAGAATCATTAAATTCTTTCTATCCCCATTCATGTCCAACCCAACACCTTTTTTCTTTTTTGTTTTGTTCTTCAGGCTCTTATACTAAATCTCATTTAGTAGAACGTGAACCATCATAGGTAACCTGAAAGCATTGTATTATGGGTCACTTTCCTTTCAGAGCAGAGCCCTCAGGATCTCAGCTGAAGGAAGGGAAAGCAATGTTGAGGTGAAAAAGGGGAATGGATAGAGTTAAAGGAGAGTCATGGAATATGAGGTGTTGTAGGAGATGAATGAAAAGAGAGAAATCGAGTAAGATGGTGCTAAAAAGAAGTATGGAAGGAGGGGAGCTAAAGGAGGTGTGCGTAGTAGAACTGTATGAAGATGTATAAGTGAACACAACTGCAGACTAAAGCACATGCACAGTATGGATTAAAGGGGTAGAAAGAGTAGTATCTTTCTCTTTCTCCATCAATTTCTCTTATGCTAAAAGACAAATAGCAGCTCATAAGATGAACACACACACTCAGTATCTGGAAAAGGCTGCTGTGTCTCAGTGTATCTATAATGTAATCTTTAAATTGCATTCAGTTATCCTAAACAGCATTGTTGGTCTCCTATAGATGCATATTTGCCTCCAAGTTTAATATATTCATGCTGTATGAGCCCTGGAGCTACTTTAAAGGGATGAGTTGATCTCTGTGGTGTGTTCTCATTCAGAAAAGATTTATAGACATGCTGAGTCTACACTTCATGCTGTAGTGCAGGTGACTGACACCGAATACTGTTAGAGAGCCGTTTAACATACTAACCACCAGAAAAAAAGGTTACAGCAGTGGAGAGAGGAGAGGAAGAGAAAGGAAAAGTAGATTGAAAACTGATATTAGTGACTGATTCAATCCCGAGAGAAAGTTAAGAAGAGAAGAAAACTGGGGAGAAGAGTAGAAAGGAGGAAGAGACAAAAAAAAAAGTAAATTATAGTATCCTAAAGTGCGTGTATGTGTTTACTTGGCTACTTAAACGTTACTTAGAAATAAAAAATAAAGTTAGCAGTTGCAAGAAAAAGTATGTGAACCACTTGCAGAATCTGTGAAAATGTGAATAATTTTAACAAAATAAGAGAGATCATGCAAAATGCATGTTATTTTTTATTTAGTACTGTCCTGAGTAAGATATTTTACATAAAAGATATTTATATATAGTCGACAAGAAAAAAAAATATAGCTGAATTTATTAAAATGGCACTGTTCAAAAGTGTGTGAACCATTGATTCTTAATTCTGTGTGTGGTTACCTGGATGATCTACGACTGTTTTTTTGTTTTGTGATGGTTGATCTTGAGTCCCTTGTTTGTCCTGAACAGTTAAACTGAGCTCTGTTCTTCAGAAAAATCCCCCGGGTCCTGCAGATTCTTCAGTTTTCCAGCATTTTTTGCATATTTGAACCCTTTACAGCAGTGACTGATTTTGAGATCCATTTTATCACACTGAGGACAACTGAGGAACTCAAACACAACTGTTAAAAAAGGTTCAAACATTCACTGATGCTCCAGATGGAAACACGATGCATTAAGAGTTGGGGGTGAAAACTTTTGAATTTGAATATCAAGGTAAATTGTACTTAATTTTTCTTCCGGGAAACATGCAAGTATCTTCTGTTGCTTCCAAAGGGCAGTACTAAATGAAAAAAAAAAAGATAATTAAACAAAATAAGAAAAATTTGGACATCTTTATCCTGTTCAAAAGTTTTCACCCCCCTGCTCTTAATGCATCGTGTTTCCTTATGGAGCATCAGTGAATGTTTGAACCTTTTTTAATAGTTGTGTTTGAGTCCCTCAGTTGTCCTCATTGTGAAAAGACGGATCTCAAAATCATACAATCACTGCTGGAAAGGGTTCAAATATGCAAAAAATGCTTGAAAACTGAAGAATCTGCAGGACCTGGAGATTTTTTCTGAAGAACAGAGCTCAGTTTAACTGTTCAGAACAAACAAAGGGATTCATGAGCAACCGTCACAAAAAAAAAAAAAAAAACAGTCGTAGATCATCCAGGTAACCACACACAGTATTAAGAACCAATGGTTTACATACTTTTGAACAGGGTCATTTGAATAAATTCAGCTATCTTTTTGTCTAGTGGACTATGTAAACATATTTTATGTAAAATATCTTACTCTGGACAGTAATAAACAAAAAATAACATGCATTTTGTATGATCTCTCTTATTTTGTTAAAATTATTCAAATTTTCACGGATTCTGCAAGTGGTTCACATACTTTTTCTTGTATATAGTATATATCATATATTCATTATCTACAGTATATTGGGGTAGTCATAATATATAAAATTGATTTAAAATTGCATGTATGTATTTAATATTATTATGTAGATTAAATATTACATTAGATTAAATATGAAATAATTTACATATCATAAATATTTAAAAAAAAAAGAGTTTTAATGACAGCAAAAACACAAAACTCAGCCCTATATATAGCCCTCAATGCACACGCACACACCTTTTCCTACAGCAAAATGTGGACATACCATAGACTAATATAGGTTTTATACTATATATATAAATATATATATATATATATTGTTTAAAACCAGTATAAGTCTATGGTATTATGTCCACATTTTGATGTAGAAAAATGTGTGTGCGTGTCCACTGAGGGCTGTGTTTTGTGTTTTTTGCTGACAGTGTGATAAATCATTCAGAGAACTTCACACTCTGTTCTGGATGAATACTGCGTTGTGCGATTGAGTCCAGATTTATGCTTAAAATTGTTCATCAGTTAATTTTCCTGCTTCATTAACATTGAATCTCATGTGGCTGCAGGTCTGAATTCTCATAAGCAGTAAATGTCACAGACGGTAATAGTTTTTTATAACTTAACTGAATCATCAATCTCGAGGGTGTTCCCTCTGTCCTTCTTTCTTGTTCTGTAGAGGTTATGTTATGATACATAGTATAAAAACATATAAAATCAATAGCATTCTCAAAACTAAAATCTTTTATATGATTTACTAATGTCCATGTGATCTATTTATGTCAAGAACAGTGTGGCCCACATCCAGTTTTTATTTATTTATTTATTTAATAATGACACTGCTTTATCAGAAGCTTTATCTTTCAGTGCCCTACACAGTGGCAAGGAGTACTGGTCTAATGAACTCAAGACCCCCAAATGCAGAATTAACTGAAAATGGTTCATTCATCCTGCATTAGCAATCACTGTTTCTAGACCAAAAATGGGTGGGCATTATGCCACAGTAAGATTAATAATGCTGAGTGCTTGGCATGGCAGGGGAAGGCATTGTCTCTGCTGGTGAGTGGTGGTGAGTGGTGTGCTTACTCAGGAGAGGCAGAAAAACTTGGGAAACAGGGAACAAGCAATACTGAGGTACAGTGATCATCAAAACAATTAAACTATTTATATGGAAGCATTTGAGTAATGCACTGAGCAAAAATGTTAAACAAATCAAAACTATCTTATGTTATAGCTTCTTCAAAGTAGCCACATTTTGCCTAGATTAGTTATGCAAACTTCTCTCATAAATAAATAAATAATCATGTGTCTAAATATTTGACTGGTAGCACATATGTAAAAATTCTTATGTCACCTTTCCATCTTTTCTGTATGTCAGAGCAGAAGTGGAATGACGTCATGTAACCAGAGCCGGAAAGATGTTCCTCCCACAAAGAGATGAAAACTCCTTTGGTGAAACCTGAGCAATATGCTAAAGGTAAGAAAATATTTGGTCAGTCAAACACATCAACAACATCCTCTTGTCCAGAAAGACTTCACAGTCTCTATCATGAGCGTCCACTAGATGTCAGTACAGTGCTGTGAAACACAAACAGACTGCAGGAGTGCTGTTAGATAAAGAACAGAGACATGCCAAAAGCTTCCTAGACCTCCATCAATTAGAAACTAATGTACTGCTGTGAACTCTTAATCTCTCATTGTCTCTTTCTTTTTGCCTTTCCTGATTTTATTGTTACCTACAAGTTCTTTCTGCCTTCCAGGAATTGAGAGAGAAAGTAAATGTGCAGAATTGACACCATTTATAAGAGCCACCAATTTATTTGAGGCTTTCAAGGCACAATCACACGGTGTAAAGGTTTAAAACAAACTGAAGTCAGCTTGAACTGTAGCGATAACCTACAGATATTAAGTTTAATTTAAATTTAATTGGCTACGTGATTATCTGTCCGTAGAATAAGTTTGATAAAAATGAAAAAAGAGGACGTAAACAATTGACTTACCTTGTAATACCGCAGACTACGAAGGTAAAACAAATGAAATATTTTAATAATAAATCATAAATATTTTATAAATTTTATATACTAAATATTTTCGTTTTTTTTACTTTTTTTTTTATAGATCCATCGCAATCAAAATTAATCAGTGTAATAATAAATACAGGCTTATTGTGAAATTATATACAGAAAATCACAAATCCTGCCTCATGAAAAGCAGGAAAGATCTTTATTTATTTATTGTTTTTTATGCTTTTTCGGAGACTATGTGTGTGTATATTTTCATATTTAAGTATTTGTGTGAGTGTGAGTGCTTATATGTCCAGGACTGCGTGTTAGTGCAGAGATGCACATGTGTGCGTACTTGTGTCCATAGATGAGTATTTATGTGCAGGCTTGAATTAGTGTGTGTTATACAGTAAAGGGAAGAGCTATTTATCTGCATATGTTTGGAGTTTAAATGTTTGGCAGTAGAAGAGTGTAACAACTGATGGTCCAGATTTTATGCTTATGAAAACAGAAAATAAATCAGACACGGAAAGGGAGAGAGAACGATACTGATAGACGGCCAGTTGTGGTGTGAAACCATTTTTCAGAGCAATAAAATTGTACAACACGCACTGCATTTTACTGACAGGACACTGCTCAAAAACCAATAAATGTGTCACTGACATTGGCATGAATGGTAGTGCTGTTGCAACATTGCAAGAAGAACAACACATGCTACGCTAGTACAAACCTCAGACTAATAGACCATGTCTCAAAGGGTGTTTGCTGGTTTATTGTGTTTAATTATATGTAAGTGTGGTTGTCTGTGTTTTATGCTCAGATTTGCAGGTGCACTGGTCCAAATCCAGGTCATTAGACTAGTATGTTCTTTTACAGCCACTTTAATGCTAATACTTTTGGCCTGGAGCCCATCCCAACCTGTTAAGAGAGACAGAAACCATGTTTATACTGGTCTAGGACCTGTTCCTCCCGCTGAAATCTGAGTATTTACCATGACATCATACAGTTAAACTGTTGTCAGACCAGCAGACATGCCACTGCAGCTCAACTAACATTCAAGAGTCATTCTGTTCTTTATTAGACCACATATTTACTCAACAACATGCCAAGACCCTTTTTTGGGTCTTGTTCTTGTTCATGTCATAAACAAATAATCAGAATTCTCTGGCACGTCCATGAGTGATGATTTCATGGAAAAAATGAGGTGTTTCTTTCCATCTGCACGATCTGATTTTCATTCCTTAGGCAGAACAGAGGTTGTTCTTATAATCCCTCAAGGTCTGGTTAAAAGGTAAGATGTGCTCTGTTTTTATTGCCAGTTGTGTGTGTGAACAGGATTGTCTGTATTAATAAGTCTATTCTCAGTCTTTGTTTTTTTTTACATAAGTAAACCCAGATGGAAACTGACTTTTTTTTCTTCTCTGTGATGAATTTATAGGGAAATTCTGTGTAGTAAATTTCAACATAGTAAATTGTGTTAAATGGACCTAGTATAAATGGTTGTGATTAGACCCAAATGATTTTTTTTTTTACTTTTACTCTTAATTTTACCTGTAATATCTGCAAAGTTAAAGTCTACTGCAAACAAGCTCATGTTTAATTGTGGGATTCCACAGGTCTCTTATCTTAATTGTTGAATTGCTTTTAGCCTCTTTTATTCAGTTTTTTGATGAAAGAAAACATTCTGGATTTTTAAAAAATGGTTTAGCTTCATTTGAACATTTTAGAATTGTTTTTCTCTACAAATATACTGTAATATAAATGTAAAGTATATTTCTTATGAAATATTTCTTTCATATTACTCATATAAATGAATGGATCAATATGTAGTAAACATAATTAATTTACACCCATGCTAAACTATTAATCTTTTATTTTGACTTCTTGTTTTTTTTGTCATTCACAACTCTGCATTATAAAATTGTCCTTTTCTTTTACCTGCAGGGGGAGCCACAAACCCAGATTTGTGCAGAAGAGTTGTGTATGTGTGTTTGTGTGTGTGTGTGTGTGTGTGTGTACAGTAAACGTTCTCAAACATCAAATCGACTTCAGCTGCTTCTTCCAGCTTCTACTGCAATCATGATGTCACGCTGCTCGCAAAGAGGTCGGGTCATCAGGTGTTCCGGTTCGTGGAGGGCAAAGGTCAGAGCCGCAGGTGGGAGGTCAGCCTGCTGCCCGGCACTGTGCCCACCCTCTGCTCCGTAAACTGAAAACATCTGCAGGAATCAACAGAGAAGTGTTACAGGGAGGAGAGGAAAAAAAAAAACGATATAAATCTTTAAAGATAAGCAAAACGAGAAGAGAGGCTCCTCTCATCGCCATGCCTCTCCATTCATTTTGTCATTGGTTGGTTAGTGACCTCATTTACTTTGGCTGCAACCGGATCCAATGTGTTTTTAGAGGAAAGGTATCTGTGATTTAGGATACACAGCTGTCAATAAGAGTGATTTGGAGGATTAAATGTGGTGATTGCAGGTTAAAATTTGCTGTAAATTTTGATTACCAGCAATTTATCCATTTAGATCTTGACAAACTATGCCAATAAATTAACCTGGGTCTGTTGGTAGATTCTACACTGAATAATGAATCATATTTTCAAGATAATCAAGGATGCAGTTGAGATTTAGTCAAGCCTTTAATTGGTGTGGATTTTTGTTTCTGGTCATGTTTTTTTTATCACTTTGTGTAAAAATATTCTGTGAATCAAGGATTTTGCAAGCTAGGAGTGTTTAGGAGTAAAGTTAGCCTTTTACACCCTGTAGCGGAGGGTTTATAAGCCATTCGTTTATGTTTCCATAGCGAAACCACAGTGCGCGACTCTCAGACTTAGCCATATATCGTTGTATATGGACCGTGAGTAACAAACACATTTCAGCTCAGTTTGGCGAGACTGAAATCGTTGAGGTTTGAAGGTCTCTTGAAAAGTTCTGTGAAAACCTTTTTAACCTTTTTCAAACCCCAGTAAGTGCAGCAACAGTTGAGAAGGCAACAGTCCAGCAGACACAACCTGACATTTCAAAGAGATTTTTTATTAAATTATCTAATTCTAATATCTAATATCTAATTATCTAATTTATAATAAATCGTGCCACAAACATTCTCAGAACATTCTCTTTGGCTAAAATTCTCAAAAGTTTCCCTTAAAGTTATGAGCAAGCTTTTTTCCAGTAAAGTTGATATCTGGTTTTTAATAACATTCTCAAAACTTTTCTCAAAATTTTTCTAAAAAATGTTTTAGTTACCAACTTTTAGTGACTACTTAATTCAGAACATTCAGGGAACATTCAAACTTTCGTTTGTCTTTGGAACACAAATGGAGATATTTTTGATGAAATCTAAGAGCTTTCTGTCCCTCCATAGACAGCTACGCAACTGACACTTTGACACTTCAAAAAGTTAATAAAGAGATCGTAAAACTAATCCATATGAATTGAGTGGTTTAGTCCAATTTTTCTGAAGAGACTCGATCGCTTTATATGATGAACAGATTGAATTTAGGCTTTTATTCACATATAAAAGTTGATCAGCGAACATAAACAGAAGCTCACCTGAACAAACCTCTTCTGGAAGCTCAAACGCGCTGCGTAACACGAGAATGAACCTCATTGGTTCTCGCACGTCAAGTAAACATGATTGAGCTTCCGTTTACCACAACTGATGTGTGAGTTAATAAATGTTTATATGTGAATATAAGCTTAAATTCAATCTGTTCATCATATAAAGCGATTGTGTCTCTTCAGAAAAATTGGACTAAACCAATCAATTCATATGGATTAGTTTTATGATATCTTTATGAACTTTTGAAGTTTCATGGAGGGACAGAAAGCTCTCAGATTTCATCAAAAAGATCTTTTTAATTTGTGTTCCGAAGATGAATGAAAGTCTTACGGGTGTGGAACGACATGAGGGTGAGTAATTAATGACAGAATTTTAATTTTTGGGTAAACTATCCCTTTAAATAACATTTTCATAACTTAATGGGAATGTTAGCAAAATGTTCTTAGAACATTTTGTTATCTACAAGTTTGAGGCTGTCTACACTGAAGGCATCAGTGAAAGTTCTGAATACATTTGTATTGTTGTTGTAAGTAGCGCAAATGTGGAGTATGTCTGAAACAAATGTTCGTAAACAACAACAGTAGACATTATCACTGGTTTAAATGGGTTATTTTTTATTTTGTCGCGCCATCTAGTGTAGACACGTTGTGATGCTCTCAGTCAAAATTTTGAGCTTTTTGAATAGTGTAGGGCAGTGGTTCCCAAACCTGTCCACTCACTGCACATTTTGTTTGTCTCCCTTATCTGACACACCCATTTCAGGTCTTGTGGCAGAGATTGTCTTATTATAGGGAGATGAGAGGGTCTGTATCTCTTACCATTGGAGAAAGCGTAACAGCTAACTTGGATCACATGCGGCACCTCTCAGTCTATCGTGTAATGGCAGTGACAACAGTGCCCGTCGTTCAAAGTTTTATGACAGTCAGTTACAGTTTACGTTAATCAGTTTCTTGTGGATTAGCGCGCTGGTCTTGTGACCAAATGTTCTATATTTGGTGTCATATCACTAGTAAATATAGTAGGACTGCAGTGTTTGTGGAATGTGCTTTTGTGGGCGAAAAAAAGAGCAAAGTGCACCCTGCAGTGCAAAGTTCACTGCAGGGTGCATTAAACCACAATACATATTTAATTAATTAATTAATTATACGTATTGCTTTACACAGCAGAGTCATAAATGATTACAACACATGACTAACCTGGCAGCAATAGAAAGAATACTTATTTTATTTTCATTAAACAACATACAATAACACAATAAATTATTCATTTTCTCTTTATTCGTTAAAATGCATAATATCAGTGTCATGTGCATACATGCAGTTATAATAGTCATTATGATTCAAGTCTTATCATAACTGGTAAAACCTGAAAGCCAAAGAAAGAAAACATCTGTATTTTCTACTTTCTTTAGACGATAAACAATATCACTCATTACTATTAAATACTATGGTAATGCCGTAAACGAGTCCCACCTGACATTCTCTACTCTGCCTTCTCTTATAAAATAATGTTTTTTCATAGTAAAAATGTACATATTGTTCCCAATAAATGTATTGTTTAGCGTAAAACATGTTGAAGATTAGAGGACAGGCAGTCGATTCATTAAAGGGGTGGTATAATGCCACTTTTACAAGATTGTAAAATAAGTCTCTGATGTCCCCAGAGTGTGTATGTGAAGTTTTAGCTTAAAATACCCCACAGATCATTTTTATAGCATGTTAAATTTGTCACTTTTTGAGGGTAAGCAAAAACGCTCCGTTTTTGTGTGTGTCCCTTTAAATGCAAATGAGCTGCTGCTCTCAAGAAGAGGGCAAGAACCTGTGTTAGCAGCGCCAATTACCTCAGACTCACTGAAATGTTCAAATCGGAGTCGGACAATGATGGAGAGACTCAAGAAGTGACAACATGTAGAATGCAACGGGACATTTCTTAATGGTTAGTTGATGAATTTATGTAGCTGATGTGGAGTTCACTATCTTAAAGTTATTCATTGCATATTCTGCCATGATAATCTATAAATCGCTCATGTGGGAACTGTTGTAAGATGCCTACAGAGCCAGAGAATACATGTATAGTTTATTTTAATTACGGTTATAACTTGTCATGTTGTCATCTTGCTTTTATCACATGCTATTGCATTTGTGTTATGTACTGTATTGCAATAACATGGCCTCACCCCTTTGTTGCATGTTCTCGGGGGCAGGGTTTATGTAAATTTTAGGGTTAGTGATGTCACCAACCCGGGAAGAAGCTCGTTGTAGTCCCTACCAGCCGTTTGTTGTAGTCCTTAAACAGAGAATTTTTTAAAAGAAAATATCTCTCTTTGCTTTGAACTTTGAGCGTCATAAATTTGCATATGTTCTTTATGCTCTAACAGCAACATTATACACTAACTAAAGTTAAAAAAGTGAAATCGCAATCAACCACCCCTTTAAATGATAAGCTGTTTCCTCACAAAAGTGGTTTATTCAGTGAAGCCTCTTCTCCATTGACATCCATTCAAAAAAAAAAAAAAAAGAAAAGAAAAGAAAAACAGCCTCTGGTCTCCTCCTCCTGCATACTGGCAGCCGCAGCGTTAGCATTAGGCGTTATGCTGCATTCACACAGGGCGTCAGCGTCAACGCTTGACGGAGGGCGTGTCTGAAGCTTGTGTTGACATGACCGTTATAGTGATAACAGCCAATCACATTACTTTCCAGTGTTGCATGAACGCAATTGGCTAGTGACTGCTCTAGAGTGTTTGCATAAGGCGATCTGATTGGCTGACGCCTGCGTTGGCGCTTGAAAAGTTGAGAAATCTTCAACTTCTGCTGCGAGCAACGCAAGTGAAGCGACGCGACGGAACCCACAATTCAGTTCGGCAACGCATGACGTCACCCATTCAAAGTAAATAAGAAGTGTTGACGCCCCGTGTGAATGCAGCGTTACGCTTTTTTGGCTAATGGTTGCAGGCTTGTCATCTAGTGGCTTTGCTTGTGGTCTCTACTAATGAACTAATGAGTTGAATCAGGTGTGTTTGATGAGGAAGAAATACAAAATGTGCAGTTTTGGGGGTCCTCCAGGACACGTTTGGGAAACATTGGTGTAGGGTCTTCAACAGGCGGTCTAATCTAATGCAGTGACATTCAGACATTTTAAAGGGATTGTGCACCCAAAAATCTACTCACCTTCATTTTGTTAAAAACCTGCATGGCTCTGTTCCTCTGCTCAACACAAAAGAAGATATTCTGAAGATTGTTGGTGACCAAAAAGTTCTAAATTTCATAGCATGGACAAAAAAACAGAAAAAAAAAAAAAAAAAACATTTCTCAAAATATCATCTTTTATGTTTCACAGAAGAAAGAAATTCATACAGGTTTGAACGGCATGATTACATGATGAGATGGGTAAATGAGAGTTTTCATTTTTGGATGAACTTTGCTTTTAAGTGCGACTTAAGTGTCCAAATACATTTGGGGCTACAATGCTGTGTATTTAGAAATCTGGGAATTTAAAAGTCAAATGTAAACCATAAGTACGAAGAAAGCACCAACAGATGCACATTTATTGTTAGTTAAACATTTAAAGAGAGCACTCCTCCCTCCTCGCTCATCTGTCTTCTGTGATGTATGGAGCTCTGGTTCTTCTGTGCAGTGTTCTGGGGACAGAGATACTAAACAGGCTGCTGTGGTTTAGTGAAGTCAGGCCCCCTGACAGACTGAATCTAACTGTGACTAATAATAAATACAGTTCAATGATGCTCAGTGTGACAGAGAGGATGAAGTTTGAGTATTATTAATAAATAAGCAGTGAGTGCAGCTCAGTTTGATACAGCGAGACCTGCAGCTAACAGCTGTGTCCTGCTCCCTAAGGGGCAAAACAACCAGTTTATCCTGTGGATTTAGTGTACAAAGACACTGACAGACTCATACTGCAGCGTTTCAGTGCTTGAAGCTGCTGATGTCAGGGATCAAAGACTCCCTCGTCCCTCTTCAAACACACACACATTCTGCCATACTGCTGTTCTCAGATCCTCTGAGTCCCATCATAAGTGACTCTGATGGCATCTGGTCTGTTGTTCTGTTCCCAGAGGCTCTCTGCGTTTTCTGCTTTCTGTTTCCTCGTGCTGATTAATTCCAGTGATCTGCGAATGAGACTTGGTCTTTCCTCTGTTCTTCCTTTGAACATTAGCCCTGCTTCAGTGCATCAGGATGGTGAGGAGACCTTTCAGCAGGCAGACGAAGATTAATGTGTATGTGTTTCTGGAGAGTGCAAAAGAGACAGCATAATAAATGTGTAAATGTGTGTTTCAGGATAAATGCATGCATGTATATTATACCCTTTGAAAAAAAAAAACAGAAGGAGTGAAAGGAGTGACAGGAAAAAGGTGAGATGGAATAGAAAATGGAATAGATGATAAGGAAAACTGATATTCAAATTCTATATTATTATTTTAATTAGAACATAAAACACTTGTGTTAATGTTATGTGATTTTAGGCATCACATTCACAACATACAGTAGGAAAAATGGATATTCATTTTGAGATTTGTTAAATTTTAAATTGAACTGCGTTATTAAATGATTAGTGTTTTTAAAGATTCTCCGATTCACTGAAGCCTTTTTCAATAACTCAGTGTAACTGCATGGCCATCAGTTCGAGCAGTGTAAATTTTTGAACCAATGACTGTAAGGTGGAGCTGCGCGAACCTATGCAGCGCACCAGAGCCCGCCAAAATGGGCAGAGCGTCTGGCTATCTAAGCGAGCATTTCGCCATAGGAAACCAGCTCTATCTCCTTCAGTGACGACGATGCTTCTCTTCGCTGGACACCGAGACTGAACGCCTTCGCCTTCTCTCGCCTGCTCGCCGCGGATCAAGCTCGCCTCTCGCCATTGACTGGGCTTCGCAGCGGACCAGCTGAGACTTGCCAACCGCCTGCAGCACCGGCGCCCTCGCAGACTGCCGCTCTTGCGCCGCTCACGAGCCGCCTGGATCGCCGTCTAGCGGTCACTCAGTGCTTCCCCTGCAGTTTAATCCGCCTAAAAGAGCTGTTTCACTGCCGTTTTCACGGCGATCGCGGCGTTGTTTCAAATGTCGCGCCATGGCTGTCGCACTTGCAGGGCCCCCCTGCAACCTGATGACGGGCACGGTGAGTGTGTTTTCTGCCTGGGCAAACCCCACGCGGAAGTAGCGCTCTCCGGGACTTCATGTTCTCACTGCGAGAACATGAGTCTGGCCTCTTTGCGCCCGCGCCCTCCCGTTCTCTTCCTCCCAGGAGCCTGTGAGGAAGAAACAGCAGGGCAAAGGGATTCAGCGCCTGGATATGAGTGAGCTCACACCGGCTTAGCCCCCGCGTGCCTCACTTTTTCCACAGAGAGAGCCGTCTCCCGTCCTGTTCTCCCACCCAGACCCTTGACGACAGCATGTCACTAGCGGCTTCTGAAACTGAGGAATGGGGCGGCAACCCAGAATACCCTGCCGTCTTTGAAGCCTATCGACGCCAGAGCTGGGATGGACGGCGATCTTTTCCGTGTCCTCTCCAAGGCCGCCGAGGAGCTCGGCCTTCAGAGGGCGCCCCCTGAGGAGCCCTCACGCAGCTGCTTGGACGAGTGGTTCCTCAACGTGCTGCACGTGCAGAAGTCCACGACGAGTTGACAAAGTCGTGGCGTGCCCCCTATTCAGCCCGCCTGCGTACTACCACCTCTACGGCTCCCACCATTGTGGACAGCTCTGAGGAAAAGGGCTAAGAGCGGATGCCGCCCCTGGACGAAGCAGTGGCTGCTCACCTCTGCCCTCCAGCTGCTGTGAGTTGGAAGAACAACTGCTCCCTCATGAGACGGAAGTTCAGAATGTTAACGTTAAAACAGATCCTTGCGCAGATTTGCCCCAGGGACTGGTTCTTCTCTCTGGATCTGAAAGATACATACTTTCACATCCAGATAGCCCCCCATCACAGACGATTCTTGAGATTCGCATTCGAGGGAGTGGCTTACCAATATACGGTCCTTCCCTTCGGACTGGCCCTAGCTCCGCGCACTTTTACAAAGTGTATGGACGCAGCTCTTTCCCCTCTGAGGCAGATGGGAATCCGCGTTCTGAATTACCTTAATGACTGGCTTATACCTAGCATACCACAGATTCGTGCTCCTCAGCCACTTGGAGTGCCTAGGGCTCAGGGTCAATTTTGCCAAGAGCTCACTGCTCCCCAGCCAACGTATTTCGTTCCTGGGGGCTGTTTTCGACTCAGCTCAAATGAGGGCGACAGTCTCGCCAGAGCGCGCTCTGGCCATTCAGCAGCTCGTGGTTTCTGTCAGGATCGGAGCCCGTCTTCTTCTAAAGTACTTCCAGAGGATGCTAGGGCTGATGGCTTCTGCCTCCCCAGTTCTACAGTTTGGCCTCTTACGAATGCGGCCTCTGCAGTACTGGCTGAAAATTTTGGTTCCTCCTCATGCTTGGCGACACGGCCGATTCTATATCAGGGTGAATCAGGCCTGTTTAACAGCCCTGAACCCCTGGAAAAACCCTCAGTGGTTCAGCCGTGGGGTCCCCCTAGGGGCGGTATCCAGAAGGATGGTGGTCTTGACGGACGTGTCCAACACAGGTTGGGGCGCTCTGTGCGAGGGCAGACCAGCCTTCAGTTCTTGGTCGAGCGAGGAGAGCCGGCTACCAGTCAACTGCTTAGAGATGCTAGCAGTTTGTCGGGCCCTCCAGGCTTTCCTGTTGGTTCTGAAGGGACACCACGTCTTAGTCTGGTCGGACAGCATGACAGTGGTGTCCTACATAAATCACCAGGGCGGGCTTTTGTCCGAATGCCTCTACGCGCTGACGGAGTGGCTCTTGGTGTGGGGACTGTCCAACCTGCGGTCGCTAAGGGCATTGCATGTCCCGGGCAAATTGAACCAGGGAGCAGACATGCTGTCTTGGAGCAATGTCCCCTCAGACGAGTGGATGCTCCACCCCTAGACGGTTCTCAAAATTTGGGAGATCATAGGGAATCGACCTCTTCGCCTCAGAAGATAACTCTCACTGCCCAATCTTATTTTTTAAGGGACAAGGATGCGCAGGCTCACGACTGGCCCAGCCTCCCTGATCCCTCAGGTCATCAGACGTGTCAGGGAAGGCAATCACAAAGTTCTCCTGGTGGCCCCGCTCTGGAGGAACCAGCATTGGTCCTCAGAGCTGTTCAGGCTGTCAATGACAGCCCCGTGGCCGATTCTCCTGAGACAGGACCTCCTCTCTCAGGCGAACAGGACGATTTGGCACCCCCAGCCCGAGCTGTGGGCTCTGCACCTCTGGTCCCTCGATGGGAGACTGTCAACCTCCACGAGGATGTGGTAAATACCATTTCTCAGGCTAGAGCTCTGTCTACTAGACGCCTCTACGCCCAAAAATAGTCAGTCTTCGTCGCCTGGTGTACGGCCCGGAACGAAGACCCGGTCGAGTAAGACATATCTTTGATATTGTCATTTCTCCAAGAGCATCTGGACAAGGACCTCACGCCCTCCACGCTCAAAATATACGTGGCAGTTATAGCAGCGTTTCATGCTCCTATCGCTGGCCAGTCGGTGGGGAGAGACGACCAGGTCGTTCGTTTCTTTAGAGGCTCTAGGAGGTTGAATCCCCCTCGCCCTCGTACTGTCCCCGCATGGGACCTCTCCACGGTCCTCAGAGCGCTCAAAGGTCCGCCCTTTTAACTGCTGCGGTCAGCTGACCTTCGGCCCCTCTCGCTTAAGACCGTTCTGCTACTGGCTATAGCATCAGTAAAGCGTGTAGGCGATCTGCAGGCCCTCTCCGTGAGCCCTGCGTGCCTCGAATTTGGGCTTAATGACTCGAAGGTTGTCCTGAAACCCAGGCATGGCTACGTACCTAAAGTGCTCTCGACTCCGTTCAGAGCACAGGTTATCACTCTCACAGCGCTGCCTCCCTCTGAGGATGAGCGTGAGTTGGGTTTACTCTGCCCCGTTAGGGCATTGAGGACGTACGTAGAGCATTCCGCACCTTTCCGGCAGTCGGACCAGCTCTTTGTATGCTTTGGTGGCCGCACCAAGGGGCTTCAGGTCACGAAGCAGAGACTCTCGCGTTGGATTGTCGATGCTATCGCTCTTTGTTACTTTTCTATGGACCTAAATTGCCCCATAGGAGTACAAGCCCACTCCACTAGAGGAATGGCCTCTTCGTGGGCATGGTCTAGTGGTGTTTCCATTAAAGACATCTGTGAGGCGGCCGGCTGGTCCTCACCGTCCACGTTTGTCAGGTTTTACAACTTGGACGTTCTGGCTTTACATGCCCGGGTCCTCTCGGCATGACTGGACGGCCTCTTCTTAGCCCGTCAGCCGTGTGTAGTTATGTGTAACTGTGAGGGTGCGATGGCTTTGCCTCCCTACTTATCCCCCAGGCCCCTTAGCACCTGAGATAGGTTCAGTCATTCCCTCCCATGGCACGGCGTGATTGTATTCGTTCCCCATCCGCAGTATGAGTGAAGTATCGAAAGGGAACAAACTCGGTTACGAACGTAACCTCGGTTCCCTGAGATATGGGAATGAGTACTGCGTTTATTGCTGTGCCATGAAGCTGCACTACTCAGTGTCATCGCTTCAGCCGATTGACCTGGTTTCCTATGGCAAAATGCTTGCTTATATAGCCAGACACTCCACCCATTTTGGCGGGCTCTGGTGCGCTGCATCGCCATAGGCTCACGCTGCTCTGCCGCACCGTCATTGGTTCAAAAAGTTACACTGCTAGAACCAATGGCCATGCAGTTACACTGTGTTATTGAAAAAGGCTTCAGTGAATCGGAGAAAATGAGTTTTTCTCCATCAAACAGTACTCATTCCCGTATCTCAGGGAACCGAGGTTACGTTCGTAACTGAGTACATTTTTTATATTAAAATATCCAAAAACCACTTGCAATGTTATATATTTCGTTCAGCTGTGTACTTACATTATCCTAAATGTTTCCAAGAATTTGTAAATCCAGAGAAATTCACAATTTTAAATAGTGCCCGTCCCTCCCTTGTCACTTGTCGTCTGTCAATGACGTAATATCTGCGTTATCCCTGGTTTCCTTGTACTGCATAGTAACCATGGCAACAGACGCGGACAGCTGCGTAACGTCTAGCGGCATGCTGTAGTTGTTTCATTCAAACATTATGGACCATGGCAAGCAAACTTTGGGGCAAAAGGAGAAATAAAACGAGGAACAATATCGGCGTGGCGTTTCCGAGATGGTGAGAGCTTTGCGACAACTTTGACTTGACAGAGCTCGACGCCGCTCTTGCATGTTATTAGACAAGGTAAGTAAATGTTGGCTACATAAGACTAATCAATGTAATATAGCTCAACAAAATGTTAGAATATCATCATTATGATATTCTAATATTGATCTAACTTACTGTTAGTCTCATATAGCCAACAAACTAATACATAGAATAACATTACAATTTACACAAATGCAGTTTAGTATGATAGTGTAACGTGAGACCAAGTGAAACAGCACTGCATTACCTCACAATTTTAATTCGTCAAATAAACTGACCTGTATTAGTAGTATTTTAGCTTTGCGAGTAGTTCGGTAGAATGGAATGTCCTCATTCCTTTATATCCCCTGGGACTCGCGTGTGGCACTGATATATCTGTCTCTCATTAGCAATCGCAACCGTGATTCTCGGCCACACCCTGCTTCATACCACAGTCATGTTAAAAACATGAATGCATTTACTCATCCATAAACATTATTTCGCCATAAACATTATTAGATCCATCGTAATGACGACAAGTTCCATGATTCCATGCTCATTCACTGCATCATCAATCTACGCCTTTGTTATTGTTTTGAAGAGTTTAGCGGCCCCTAGTGGCGAAAAAAACATACTGTGCCTTTAATCTGCTTGTTTCCATCCATGGCGCCATCATATTGTTTTCACAAGTGAAAACGAGCAAAGCTTGCTAACTGTTCTGTCGTTGGCTGCACAGATGAGCACATAACACTATTTAGAGTCTCATTAGCTTGGATAGCCTGCAAGTTGACCCTGGCAAGCTCGACTGCTTTAAAAAAGGAGCGTTTCTCTCCGAGCAATATTTTGGAAAAAATATTAGACCATTCACAGCATTTGATAGCAATCATAAACGTTAGCCTGGTGTGTATGGCTCTGTTTGACAAACAGGTACGCTATGTATATTGGCCATCCATACAGGTTTTGCACAAAAGATTAACATGCACATGCTAGTCGATTAGTTGAATCAACTCCACAGAAACTACATAACTTTATCCACTAACCATTCAGAAACGTCCAGTTGCATAAAAGTTGTAACTTCTTCCTCCATTAGTGGAAAAATTCTAAAAGTTGTAACTTCTTCCACGCTCAGTCATTTTGGCTGAGTGTGAGATTCTCCAGCTTTGTTGTTTAGCAACCCAAGCACGAGCTGTTAAACCTCTGCCCTCTTTTGGAAAGCGGGCAGGGAGCAGCAGCTCATTTGCATTTAAAGGGACACACAAAAACGGCATGTTTTTGCTCACACCCAAATAGGGGCAAATTTGACAAGCTATAATAAATATGTAATTTTTTTAGCTGAAACTTCACATACACATTCTGGGGACACCAGAGATTTATATTACATCTTGTGAAAAGGGGCATAATAGGTCCCCTTTAACAGAGTTGGGAATAGGATGACGGAAAAGGTTGACTAAATGTAGAAATAGAGAAAATGAGCATGAACAATTAAATAATTGATATATATTTGTCAATAATCATATAATGCTGATATATTCTGCATAGCTAATTTTACGAGATTGTTTTGCATCATATAATGCCGTCTCCCAAATGGAACCCTAAGCACTCACGATCTTCCTCCGAGTTCACATTTTCGTAGACATATTGTCGCTTTGACTGACAGGTAGAAGTCTGCTATGGGTTTGCGGGTTCGGCAGAAGTGTGCATTGAGGGGGCATATCGGCTACAAAGTTGGCGCTTGCGAGCACCCTTCTGAAACCTAAAATGACAAATGGGTCACCCTATGGTTTTGTGGACCTAACGGACATGTGCACGCAGCAGCCATTGTAAGTCTGCAAGTGTGCATGAATTGTGCCATTTGGGACAGGGCCTAATTAACTCCACCTGTCAGTCAGACCTTTAAACCCACATTAGCCGCTTTTCCACTGTTGGGCCGAACAGTTCGCATTGCGTAACCGTTCCATTCCGTGCCGATCTGGGCCAGCTGGTATGGTTACGGTTTCATTTTCCACTGTGGGGCTGATAACGGCCACTCTTTGGAATGTAATACAAAAGTGTCAGTCATTGCCTTGGTAACCCAATGGTTTACTGATGATATGAGATGTAAATAGCGACCAAGTTATAGAGGATGATTAGTTATTTCTTTTAATTTTATTATTTCTTTTCTGGTCAAGAACTGCACACAGAAAACGGCTGTTTGACTGACATGTAAAGTGACCAATCACAGTTTGTTTTTGTTTCCAAATGCAGTGAAATTCTAATAATGTCAGAAACTAGTCAATGGGGGACGAGATCTGTTTGGTTACTGAGATTCTTCCAAAAAATCTTCCTTTGTGTTCAGCAGAACCAAGACATTTTTATAGGTTTGGAACAACCTGAGAGTAAATGATGACAGAATTTTCATTTTTGGGTGAAGTATTCCTTTAAGCCATGTCTGTGAAACTTGGGGATAATGATTCAGCACCTTCATAAATTAAATAAAAACAAGCAAAAATAAATGAACAAAAACACACCTAATGCGCATTCTTATTTCAACATTTTGTAGAAGTGTATTTTTTGTTGAAAGAGTTGAACTAAGTGAGCTGATCGCACATGACGTCTTAATTAGGACTTCCCAGCTCATAAATATGAACTTCTGAAGTGAATTTTTTTTTTTTTATAAGACTTCCTTCAAAGCTTTCAATCATTTAATCATTCGGTTAAGTGTGTCAAAATATAGTTGATGGAAAAATAAAGCACTTTAACACGCAGTTCACTTTTCTGTGGCACGCGTTTGATTTCTCTTGGATGTCTGAGTGTATCTTATCTGTGTGAATAAGGATAGGATTGGGGAGTTTGTGTGCATTTATGCTTGTGTCCGCGTTCATCTGTAGGATGTGGAGTACTCCTCAGAGCTGATCTGAGCTTTAGCGCTCCTATCACTCAGCGAGAGGCCCACTTTAACCCTCTCTTTTATTAATGGCCACCCAACACCGAGCTGCAGTAAGGACATGAGAAACGGCAGAGAGGGGTAATTTGTCGTGAACACGGCCAAAGGTCGAGAAGTTCATACGAGAGAATCTTCTGGGCGCTCTGGAGAGAGATGGTGGACAAGAGGACGACATGGGGCCAAACTAAACATACTCGGCTGTCTCTCTTTCTCTTGCGCTTCTCGAGGTGGATCTGGCTTAAGGCCAGGACACATTAAGAGAGATGATGACAGACAGAGATAAATAACCAGAACATTA
Organism: Ctenopharyngodon idella; assembly: GCF_019924925.1. Taxonomy (NCBI): domain Eukaryota; kingdom Metazoa; phylum Chordata; class Actinopteri; order Cypriniformes; family Xenocyprididae; genus Ctenopharyngodon; species Ctenopharyngodon idella. The sequence goes on along the minus strand of NC_067232.1, from coordinate 13,855,721 downwards.
ATCATAGAAAGTGAGAGAGGCCAAATGAGTCAGTAGAGAAATGAAAGTAAGAAAAGGTGTGAATGAGGCAGATGATAGATTCTTCCACAGAATAATGGAGATCTGCTCCAACCAAGACAACAGAAGCCGGAAACAACAACAAAATAGTTTTTTAAGGCAATATCTGACAGATTTGAACATTAAACAGTTCACAATACAATGCAAGGAATTTGAGGTAGTGCAGTGAAACTCAACAGAGAAACATAAGACCACCCACAGCTGGTGTTTGGGAGCATTTCCTTAAACCTGCTACCAATTTTGCTTCTAATCTGCAGCCCTGACCACCTCTGGCTTTTCTGCTGATGGTGTAATTCATGATTTCAGTGGAACGTGGATTCTGTCTGGCAGAACGCAGTGGCTCACAGTGTGATAACCGCACGGCACGCTTTCAGATATTGCTTCTTTTTAGAGACTCTGTGGTTTTCAGAGGAGCCTGTTGGTCTATGAGTCTATTTCATGAGTTATTTTGAGATACTGAACTGCTATATTGTGGTTCTAAACTCTTGTTCCACAAAAGGGGGAATCCTGGCCACAGTGATGACTGTGAATCCACAAATCCTGCACAATAAGAAATTACAAATTTAATTCATTTGCTGGGTTGGCTGCACCTTCTGCATTGTGTTGATGCAATTTAGAAAAAAAAAACACTACTATGTGTACCTCCACCACATCGGAAATGATGTATATGTTTTGGTGGAAATTAAATTTTTTTACATTTTTGGAATAAAATGACACCCCCCAGTCTCGGTAAGGCTAATTTAATAGACATAATATTTTCACTTTTTTGTATAATGTGAAAATTACATCTATATGATGATGGAAGTGACAATAAAAATATTCTGCTGACACGTCATATTTTCCTTTATTTACCTTTAACTCTTTTGGAGTACTACTTCACATATCTCATATTTCATCTCCAGCTCTCTAATGTGGTCTTATTGGTAAAAAAAAAAGGTACACTAACTTTAAAAACAACCTGTATTAGTAGTGGAACACAGTGGAATAGTGGTGGAAATGACAGCACCTGAAGGACAATATAAACCATATTCACAATAAATATTAAAATGATTTATGTTTATTTCACTTTTAGTTTAGATTATCATTTTGAAATGTAATAATACTTAGTCTGGGCAAGGGTAAAACAAAATCTATTAATTAAAGGCATACATTTCTAAACTTAATTTACCAAAAAAAAAGAAAAAAAAGAGAAATTTGTCATTTTAATAAATTATAAAAAGTGCCCTTTTTTCCTGTGTAGGGTACATGGGACTCCTCTCAGGCCTGCTTTCATGTGGTGTGCTTTAAATCTTGTAATAAGCAGCATTCTTTTCATCACCATCTGTAATTATCCCATGTCAGACCTCATTCCCACAGCAGCTGCGGCCATGTCCAGGATCCCGCTTGGGTTTGAAGTGTCTGTTTTGTGTCCTATTGAGAGACAGTTTGCATCGGCATGTTCAGGATGAGTAAAGTTCCCTGCAGTCAGACCACATGCCTGAAGACGCATGTCATCTGCCACTTTGACCCAAAATGTCGCAGCCACTCAGTGATGTAGGAAAGTGATGAGGTAGGGGCCTTGTTTTGTTTCAGTACACTAAAGGGATGATGGGAGAACAATTTATCTGAGCCAGTTATAATCGTGTTTGGCCTTGTGCTTACAGCCCAATCACATCTGTGATATTTGAAAAATCAGCACGCTTGTGAGAGTGATACTGCAGTTATGAAACAATTCAGTAAACAATTATAATACTAGGTAACTTACATTTTAGATACAATATTGCCAGTCTTTTTGCTGCGCCGACGAAAATAGTAGGCTACCATTGTCTATAAGCAACACCCGGTGTTTTGTTGCTGAATTAATCAACATTTGCTAATTAATTAGTCAAGTGATTCACTCATAAATAGGACTACAGTAATCACGTTTTCTTCCTGAATTGAATGAATCTGCGTTTTCAAACAAATCAGTTGAATTAACGATTCAATGACTCATTCATAAGTTTCATTAAATGACTCACTCATCTAGTTCCTGAATGAATCTGGGATTTTTTAACAAATCGGTTGAACAAATGAATCACTGATAAAGTCATTTTCGCCACCTACTGGCATAACGATGTAACTTGCACAAAGAGTCATTAGCCGCGTTTCCACCAAAATTACCCGGAACAATTTGTCCCAGGAACTTTTTTCCCCCAGACCTATTGCTAGCTGCGTTTCCATAGCGGTCTAAAGTACCGTGAAGATAGTCCGGTGACGTAGGACTGCGCGCGACGTTCCCACTGGATTTCGTCCTCTGCATATAAGCTTAATAAAGCCTGAACCTCACCGTCAGTCCATTGGCCATATTTTTTAAACTCCATTGTTGATTCGAGTAGCAAACAACTCATTGCACGCACCGCAACAGACTTTAAAAAAAACGATGGTTAAAATAAAATGCTGTGTGGAGTCAACCAATCAAAATGCTGCATGGAGTCAACCAATCAGCATGTTCAGCGCCCAAGTCCCACCCCCGACATTTCCGGAACTTTGAAAAAGTACTACCTAGCGAGCAGGTACTTTCAGAGGGGGAATTTCTTACACACAGAGTACCACCCCAAAGTTCCTAGTTCCTGGGGAAAGTTCCTGCGGTGGAAACACAGCTATTGAAAAATACCCACCGCCGCTTATACAGATTTGGGAACTGAAACTATTTTACAAAGTAAACATGCAAAAAAAAGCTTAAATATTTAGTTTTCAATACACTAAATTGTGAAGTGCTTTTAATTGCATTTATTTTATGATTTTACTAACTTGATTTCAATCATGACAACTCTTGAAGTGGATTAAATTCAACCAGCATTTATTGGCATGGGGCATGAAGTATACATGGCTTGATTTTGGCGTACGAGATCTGCTACGTTGCTGCTGCTGTTGCTACTGCTACTGCTGCTGAGCAAATACAAATTTGTTCAGCTTAGTCGAAGAAAACAACAAGGAAAAGGCTGCTGCAAGAATGGTAGAACCCCCGTAGCAGATCTCTACAGGTGGCGCTGGGGAGGAGGAGGGATAACAGCTCTTCACATTGCGCAGCTGTCGATCGCAGGCTAGGGTACGATATATATGATTGCGTGGATTTGGAATTACTTCTGATTGGCTGGTGCCACGGCATAGAAAGAACCAATCAGCGCTCGGTTAGAGTTTCATGACTGAACTTTGTATTAACTTGACCTGTATGAATCCTGTATGGGCCAATCTACAGTGAATGTTGCCTATGTTGTTGTCTCTCCCAAGACTCACCACTGCACAACCTTTTTCTCCCTTTAAATTTTTTGTGTATTTGCATTACATAAATTTGGTTTCGGCAGCCTTCCAATATGTTGACCGGGCCACCCTGAAAAGTCCTGGGGCTCCCTACAATGTGACTCTTCTCTTATCTGTACTATCATCATCCTGGTCATGCAATCAACCAAAACCACACAGAGAATCCGAAATTCATTCTTTCATTCTCATGGACTGCTTGAGCCATTCTCAGACTGAGATTTAAAACTTAAAGTGTGCTTGTTTTGGAGGCTTCGTATGTTTTTACTCTCACAAGCACTTGGACAGAAAACACCCCTCCTGCCTTCCACATTTCTATCTGCAGCAATATTCAGAATTTGTAAATCATGACAGAATGGAGCCCCAGAGTTCCCATTAATGGCTCGGGTCTCACTTTAGAGCACTTGATTGAGTGATATTAAGAGTTTCCTGTAAAATGATGTTTGGATCCTTGACTGTTTTTACCCACACACTCGCTGCTCTGAGGTCTGCATCCATGACAGTTCATCTCTACCATACTGGATTATAATGATCTCCCATCTGTTCTGATGAGAGGTTTGGATGACGATAAGCATTCATTTAGAAAGTAAGAAAGGTGACAGGTCTCTCAGAGGTCATATATAATCTATGATTATCCATGATTTGCTATATTTTTTATTAGGTTTATTTCTGCTTTGAGTTCAGACATCATGGACTCACATCACTTACACTGTCAGTGGTGACTTCCATTTTATTTAATCTTGGATGAGGCAATTCCAAGGTTAGATTTTATCATTCATATGCATGAAGAAGCAAAGTCAGAATCAGAACCCATAATTTAGCTCCTGATTTTCACTGTGACCTGTTAAGACAACAAATAACATATTAGCATAGTGAATGACATCTCAATATATTATGCTGATGTCAAATGGATGACATTATTCAGGAGCTGCATTTTATATAATAATTTCAGCTGCCCCCCTAAGGGAGCTTTTGAACATTACATCGTTCTTTTGTCAAGAATCTTTTGGATTTACCAATCTGGTCAGCATGTAGATAAATCCACACTCAGGCCCCAGGAAACCATCCAAAATGCACTGCTAGTGCAATCTGTGAAATGTCTTGAGTTATCAGTTTAAGTTTGGCTTCAGGAAATCTACACATTTCCCATGAAAAGATTTACACCTCAGGAATCATTTCCATGTGTGAATAATGTGATCGAATAATGCTGAAAAATGCTGAAATGTTTTCCTTATCCTGCTACATACCAAAATATTTCTCCAAACCCAGGGAAAAACTCTTTTTGTTTTGAAGAGTGTGTCAAAACACAGGGCTCCACCTCAGGGGAAAGACTTTACCATACGTCTGTACACACAGAACCCATGGCCAGGTCACTGCTCCAGAAGACCAAGCAATCAATCAAATTACCTGGTAAAATAAAGAATAATAAATAGTTTGAAAAGATGTTTTCGTTCACTGCTCACTCGGCTTCTGTGCCAGCAGATCTGTATTTGTTCCGTTGAAAGTGTTTTCTCTCAAACTTTGAAAGCTCAAGTGCAGTCAGCTGGAGGAACGGTTCAGGCTGGGCTGAAAACACAAAGGTCGCAGGTTTGATCTCAGGTAGGGGTGACCGAGAAAGTGGGAAATTACCAGAATCGCAGGCAGGTTGTCATTGTGCTATTGTGTATCATTTAGCAAGGCACTTATTTTCATGGTCCCAAGCAACCTGAGCCTGCTGTTGTACTTGTGTCGACATTTTTCAGGACACCCATTTACCGTAATGCATGGAACATTTAGGAGGCAAATGAGTTAGCTGACAAGAGGTAATTTTTTTTAATTTAATTATAATGTGTTAATTATAGTTCCAACATGTCACCTAAACATAGTTTCCCTTACAGTCGTTTGTCTTACAGTGGGCCTTATATGTTCAGGATCTTACCAGTTATATTGTTGTTGTTGTTGTTATTTATTTATTTATTACAATATTAATTTATACAATTATGTTGTGAATATGTATATTTAATTAGGCCTACATGGTGACAAAAGTTGTAAAAAGATCTTTTTAGGATGGTCTGGTCTGCTACAGCAGCCTAACAGAGCTTGAAAAAACGACTGGCCAGTCAAATCAAAGACGGCGTGGCCTGGAGCGTAACCGTCGCATAGTGCTAGATGTTTGTCTTTTGTGAACACTGAACATTGACAGGTAAGATGCAAGTATCTAAACATTTCATATATTAGAAATGTTTTACGATAAATATGTAATATCTGACAGTGATATTACTGTCATATGTTGCATATTTATCGTAAAACATTGCAAACTGCTCGACTTTCTTTGTCAAATTTCGCTGTTTTGAATTGAAAAGGTCTTTTAAGTGGTTCGTGTAATTCATAATTGAATGTGATGAGACAAGAAACACCAGCGCAGCCGTTTTCGACATGATATTAGGCATATAATGTGGGCATATTTTAAAATGAATTTTTTTTTTTCAAATGAATTATTTTACAATAAAGGTTTGTTCTTTTGCTGTTTCCCTTTCTTTTTCGTTATTGCCTCAAATCCCTTTAAAATAAACCCTTTAATTATTTATTTCCCTTAAGGTTCCCCATCAGTAACGGCTCGAGTCTTCAAACCGATAACTCATACCGTGAATTCAGGGCTATTTCTCACGGCAATTCGCACGTATTTTACGATGTGGCTAACATTAATTGTTATAAATTCGTACAAATGACCTAACCCTAACCACGCCCCTAAACTTTCCCGTCACTGGGGTTTAGACTAGGGCTGGACCAGAATATTCGAATATTCGTTTGGTAGGTTGGTATTCGATTTTCAATTTTGGGATTCGAATATTCGTTTTTTTTTTTTTTTGCACATCTGGCATACCCCTCGCGAAACGGTTCTCATTCGCGCTTGAATGTGTTTACACTACAAAATATGGCGAAATACAATACTCTGTTTTACAATTATCTTATATAGCAGTGGTCGGCAATAGGCGGCCTGTGGGCCAAAACTGGCCCGCCAGCAATAATACCTGGCCCGCGCCCGCAGCCATGTTATTTTGATAGCGGCTGGTTCTGAAATAGATCTTCGTCTCATGGTGCCGTTTAATATTATCACCGTGTCTATACCAGACGTGACTATTTTCGCGTCGCGTTGCGCCGCAACAGCTAAAATCTGTCTACACTGAATGCGACAAACCAACGTTGCAAAGCACTTGGACTACGTCAAAAACAGAATGGGCAATCCGTTTACTGTCGGGAATGTGTTGTGTCGCGTGACTCGTGTCGCACCGCGCCGCATCCAGTGTATAGTCAATATCACTGATTATAATGGGTTTTATTATCTTTTAACGCGTCGCATCGCGTCGTTGTTATATTCTTTGAAAACAGCGACAACTTTGTTGCAGATAAGACACACACCGGCTTTGCATTCACAAAACTAGGTAGGATGAATGCATAGTTGTCTTTCCATTCTTCTTTGTATGCCTTATTTTCGCTGTCAACTTTCCTCTTTAGACTCTTTGATAGTGCCATTTTCTCTCACCAGCTAGCTTAAATGTTAATATCAGTCTTCACATGACGTAATAGCATACCTCCAGCACACTAACATTTTAAATAAATGCAGTTTAGTACGCGAGGATGCCAAGAAATAATTCTGAGTGTAAAAGTAGGCTACTTCAAATAATTATTACAATAAGTTAGGCTCCATTGCGTAACAAGCAAATTAAAATGATACACATTTATTATTCACAATATGGAAATAAAACATAGTTCGTTAAGAGCATGACTCAAACATGCCATTAATGGGTTTATTCAAGTCCTCTTTTATTTTTTGAGTTATTTTTATCCATTCCGCATCTCCCACATATGTGAGTTTTAGCAAGGCGGTCTGTTTTGCATGTTGGTGAATGAAGATACTTGCCAGGTCACTACTCCACTTTATTAATTTGTCCAGTTTAAAACCCGGACACTGCCACACAAATGTGGCTTTTTGTTAATGACTGTCCTACTACAGGATTTAACACAGAGTAACAGCTCAATACCAGTTACAAAAGACACTGTAACCGTCTGTCACAGGCAATTCTAGTTGCGTTTTTCATTAATTAATTCAAATTATCCTTTGACTATGTTCTGGCCCGCCATCTAGTGGTGAAAATCTTTTTTGGCCTGATGTCAAACTTAATTGCCGACCCCTGTTATATAGCCTAGCTGTTTTTAATATGATGGACAGTTTAAGGAACCAACCTTGTTATACTTAATACATATAAATTGTCTTCTTAGCCCTCTAATGTGTTCCCTGCAACTGGAGTATTCTCTATCTGAAGCGCACAACTGCATGCGCTGTAAGTTAACTGTCCGTCGCAAATGTTATGCCATCTACAGCGTTACTTAATAAAGAAAATAACTTTAAATGAGCAACAGAAATAACCCGCATATATGCGGTGCTCGAGTCATTCGACACAGTTCAACCGGGAGCCCGCAGCTCTTAAAGGGGCCACACCATATTTCTACTTGTTACACTTGCCTTTATTAGAGAGAAGAATATCTTCAGCCTCCTCCCGCTGAAGCTTCGAATATTCAGTGCTGATTACTACCGAGCTTCGAAGCTCAAAAAATGGTATTCGGATCAGCCCTAGTTTTGACAAATCGTACAAATTAGTCGTGAGATAGCGTTGGTTTGTTTAGTACTCATAAAAAAGAACCGGTTTGTAAGAGTCATTTATAATGGAGAATTGGACATCACGTCTTTGTGCGGCATTTTTAATTGTTAACCAAAACCAAACGTATGTTCTGTAAAGCATGTACCTGTACTTAGCTTAGTGTTTTAATGAAAGTTCTTTCTTGTAAATCTTTTTTTAACCCTAACTTTTTATAAAACAGACAAGCCAGTAAGCTACATCTTTGTCATCTGCAATGGATTACATTTCATTATATAGTATTCTCTATATTATAAAGTCAGTTTTCAATTCAGAAGTGCTTTGTGAAAAAGTGGAAGGTTGAGGAATCAAATTACATTTTTTTTTTTTTATGTTTTAGACATTCTGGTGCCATCAACCTGGCAAAGCTTTCAGTTGCTCAACAATCACAAGGCTGGAAAGTCTCTTTACTGTGAAAAATAACATGCATTCGTATCTCCCTTCCTTCCCCCTATCACAGAAAACAAACACGCAGGATAATAAACGAGAGAGGAGTTCTGTGTTTAGGTTGGATGGGATGTCTAGCACAAATGGTGGGAAAGGATGCTGGCTGCAGGTTTGTACTCCGAGCAGAGCTGAGGTGAGCAGAGCAGCACAACCGGAGAAATGCTTTACCTAAAGCCAAACCACGAGATAAGATACAAGGGCTTTTTCATGAATTTCTATATACCTTTGGGTGCTTGTTGAGTGATATTTTGTCTTCTGGAGGAGGAAAAACAGGATGAAATAGAAAAAAATATGGAGGTGAAACAACTTAATGTGATTGTAATCAAAGCATCACTTTGTTTACCAGCTTGGCATTCTGTCGCTGATGTGGCACCATTTCGAAATGCATCATTAAAGCCATTAACTTTAGTAATTTCCCCAATTTTCTTTATTTCAAATACAAACAGTCTCCAGGTTCTATGGCCAAGCACTCCGAGACTTCTTGTTTCACAGGGAGCTATCAGATGAATATCTTAGAGGCTTTCTGGCTGATCGGAACATATTCTAAATGATCCTGAAAAAAGCCCTAATGGCAAACACAGGTGGGAAAAGCATTACGAGCCCATCAGGGCTGCTACCATTCTCGCAGAGACAGCTAACGCTAAGAGAAAACATTCAAGGCAATCATGATGAAGAGGGAGAGAGATGCAGTGTGAGAGGAGTGTGTACTTTCTTTGTGAAGGAAAGTAGTTGAATTGTACTGTAACAGCTCCTAGAACGGTTAATTAGACGGTAAGTGAACTCTGAAAGCAAAGCGGGCTATTGCTCTAATTCCAAAATTGTTCTGCTAATGAGCCTCGCAAAAACAACCATCAGACTACTTTTCAATTACATAAACCCGATTGAGCTGTAGTTAAAATCTGAACTGTCATTTGTACAGTGCAATATTTATTTATTAGACCAAGAAGGCTCCCCAAAGCATTTCCTTTTTTAAAGATAAAAAAAAAACATACTGAAAAAATTCCATGAAAAAACACCCAGAAGAATGTTTAACAGGAAAACAGTTGGCAGTACCACACACACACACACACACACACACATTTATATATATATATATATATATATATATATATATATATATATATAACTAATGCATAAGTACTTCAAAGACTTCCTATGGAAATAAAAAAAAGAAAAAAATATATTTATATTTCTCTATGGAAAAAAAAATCCCTATAAAATATATATATATATTTTATATATATATTATATATATTAACAGAATTACAGTGTTTATTATGAAAGATTTATCCATGCACATCCCAACTTTTTTTTTTTTTTAATTCAAATGCCCTCGTAATCTTTAATCAGAAACGTTAACCTCCCTTGCCCCTCGAAGCAATATCTGTTCTCTTCATGACATATGTGACTCTGGACCACAAAACCAGTCATACGGGTCAAATTTTCGAAATTTTATTTATACATCACCTGAAAGCTGAATAAATATGCTTTCCATTGATGTATGGTTTGTTAGGTCAATATTTGGCTGAGATACATCAGAAAATCTGGAATCTGAAAAATCAAAATATTGAGAAAATCACCTAAAGTTGTCCGAATGAGGTCCTTAGCAAGGCATATTACTTACAAAAATAAATTTTTTACATATTTGCGGTAGGAAATTTACAAAATATCTTCATGGAACATGATCTTTACTTAATATCCTAATGATTTTTGGCATAAAAGAAAAATCGATAATTTTGACCCATACAATGTATTGTTGGCTATTGCTACAAATATACCCGTGCGACTTATGACTGGTTTTGTGGTCCAGGGTCACATATGTCTCAGCACAGGGTGGGACTAAGTATCCTCCACAACTGACTGCAAACTGCCATTCAGATCTGTGTCCATTTAGTTAGCAATGCCCAAATTCCTATTATCCAATCACTAGAGTGGTGCAGGTATGACACATTGTTGTAGGCAAAAACCCGTAAAAGAGTTAGCATTTTAGCACTTCCGGTTCGATCGTTTTGGATAAATTACTTAAATAAGGTCTGTGGTTAACACAAGCTCAAGATACTTTCACGTTTTATTCTTTTTCACGATTTTTGTTTTAAGGTGGTTGCTAACAAGCGGCTAAATGGGACAACAGAGGCTGTCGGGGACATTAAACATCATCACGGTGAACAGGTAAGTTCGGTCCGCTTTTACAGCCTCGTTTTGCTTATAATTGTGCTCTTATAAACTATTCTAACTCAAACTTTCTAGGAAAATGTTTTTAGATAAAAACTGAAATAGTTGTCCGAAGCTTAGTGGCAGTGACGTGTACCTTTAACTTTTTACTTCTGGCAACTGCTTTTAGGTTTCAAAATTTATAAAAGTTATGTACATCTGTAAAAATGATCTTGATGGACAAAACATGTAAGTATCATAAACATTTGTTGATCACGGAGGGTTATTTTTTATGATAATCCATAAGCCTATGGAAAAATCCTATTTGGTTTTTGTCAAGGGAACCAGTGTGATGTTAACTGCCGGATGGCCTACAAAGTGACGTCAGGATGAAATCAAGTCCCGCCCTACATTTTTTCTTGTTTTTTGTTCCACTTCACTCAGATATATGACACAATAGGGAAGAAAAGAATATTGCAACTTCTGTTTCATGGAGACTTTAAACTGTGCACACATTAACTTATAAGCTTTTTCTTTGTGCGATGATGCTCAGATCACAGATCACAGATCATCGCGCCACAAAACAAAACATTTTTATATTTTGAACACAGTTTGCACGTTTAAACAATACAGTGAATATTCAGAATAGAGATACTACATGTACTTTTGCCTTGTTTAATGCATCTTTATTGAATACTGTAACTGAGAATGCCTGCCCACTCATCTTCCGTAAGAGATGTGCAAATCAAATGCAGTGTTAAATATTTCACTTCTAACAGCAGAAAGGTGTAAAAATAGAGCAGGATTTAGGCACCATACTGAGATCAGAAATTTTCAGAACTATGTGCACAAGCTCAAAAAAGGTTGCATCTAGTCTCAACCAACATGTGAGCATGTGTAGTTTTGAAATCTTTGAAAGTGATTAATTACTAATTCAGGAAAACATGAGAACTGGAACGTGGAACAGGATAACTGAAGATAAGATTCATTTAAAATATAAATATATAGTTAATTTAAAATATTTAAACGCACACACGCACGCACATTGTTAGTGTTGCAGCAGAACTAAAAATCTGCCAGTTGCAACTACAGTTAGCATTTCAAATGCACAAGTGAATATGAATGGCAAAAATAGCTCCCTCCTGTGGATGATAGCATGAGTATTTTTTTTTTTTTCTCTTCGAGATAGTCTTTCCAAAATACTTGACTTGTAAGATTTATTTTCTGCCAGATTTGAAATAATCATGGACATGTGATTCAAATTCTCAAGTCTGTAAGATTCAGGTTGTGATGCCCACCATCACTTCACTGATGTCCCACAGTTTCTTGGCCACCTCCTCATCTGTGGCCTTGGCTAACAGCTGTTCCTCAAGACAGTTAGCAAAGCACTTCCCTTGAACGCCCTCCACATCTTCAGAGCAGGCCAGATAGATAGAAGTCTGCGCACCCTCCTCGGGGGACTTGAAGAAGGTCCGTGAAGCCAGGTTAAACAGAGGCTTCACCACCAGCGGGATGTGGACATGCCTGCCCAGGTTAGTCCTCACAATCCCTGGGGTGAGAGCGTTTACCGTCACTCCTGTCTCCTCGAGTCTGTGCGAGAGCTCCAGTGTGAAGAGAAGATTGGCTAGTTTACTCCGTGCATAAGCGGAAGCTTTATCGTAGCTCTGCTCGCTGTTCAGGTCATCAAAGTTTATTTCGCCATACTTGTAGAGTTTGGAGGACACCACAATGATGCGGCTAGGAGCGGAGCGTTTGAGGAGGTCCAACAGGAGGTTAGTGAGCAGGAAGTGACCTAGATGATTGACAGCAAACTGCATCTCAAACCCATCTTCTGATTTGGTGTAAGGACACTGGTAGATTCCAGCATTGTTGATCAGGACATCAATCCTTGACTCTTCCTGTTTGAGATACAACAGATATGCCAAATTGTAAATATATGCAGTATTCAGAGCACAAGAATAAGACAAAATAATCAGAACTGTAGGAATCGCTAAAACTTTATTATACACTTATTTAGATACCCTGCTCTCCTTTTATTGTCTATTCTTCTATTTTTTTTATACACATGATTTTCGAAAATGGACCATAGATAAAACAGAAGGAACAGAAATACACAATGAAATAATTTGAACATAACCTCTGACATGGGTCATTAATCAGAGGAAGAACATTATTCTGATTTGGTTAAGTGGCAGTGGATGAGTTTAGGCCCTGTGGATTGTGTACATGCCATAACAAATATATAGAGGAGATTGTTTAGTTAAAACGTAAGTTGTAACAAATGTGTTTTCTCTAGTAGTGATTTTGTACATTAGTTTCATACTCCTAGTGTCAAGCTGTCTTAAAGGGATAGTTCACCCAAAAATGGAAATTATCCCGCATTTACTCACCCTCAAGCCATCCTAGGTGTATATCGTCACCTTGGAATTATAAGGTTCTGACATTTTTGTCAAAATTGAGTTATTCACATATTCTTTTTCTGCGACAACTTATCTACATTATGTCATGTTTTTTTTAATGTTGTGTACATTTTGGGACTTTGTTTTTTTTTTTTTTTTTAGAAAACAAAAAGTTTCTATCTACAAAGGATTATGGGATGCAAAAACTTCAAAGCTCAATATCTCAAACCTGTTCAGAATGCAGATAGAACCTTATAATTCCAAGGTGGCGATATCACTATCTTTTTTCAGAAAAACACAATCGGAGTTATAATAAAAAATATCCTGGCTCTTCCAAGCTTTATAATGGTAGTGAATGGAGCTTGAGATTTTGAAGCCCAAAAAAAGTGCATCCATCCATCACAAAAGTAATCCATATGGCTCCAGAGGGTTAATAAAGGCCTTCTGAAGAGAAGCGATGAGTTTATGTAAGAAAAATATCCATATTTAAAACTTTATAAAAACTGGCTTCCGGCAACGGCCGTACGTGAGTCTAGATCTGGCGGAATAGTGACCTCTGACCCGATGCATGACGTTTTGATGAAAGTTTTAAATATGGATATTTTTCTTACAAAAACCCATTGCTCAGCTTTTTTTTTTTTTATGATGGATGGCCGCACTTTTTTGGGCTTAAAAATCTCGAGCCCTATTCACTACCATTATAAAGCTTGGAAGAGCCAGGATATTATTTAATATAACTCCGATTGTGCTCATCTGAAAGAAGATAGTTATATACACTTAGGATGGCTTGAGGGTGAGTAAATCATGGGATAATTTTCATTTTTGGGTGCACTATCCCTTTAAATTGAATTTAGTGAATTTTGTCTTTTAGGCTATATAAAACTATACTATATAAATATTACTATGTTTTAAATTAAAAGTGTATTGTTTACAATATTCAATATTTGTTGGCCAAAGCAATTCATTGATAGTTTTGAGCAATACGTTTTTGCAGTTTCATGATTGTTTTACTGTTTAAATTTACTGAAAAGAGGATGCTCAGTTGTAGGTTCTAATGTTTCTGGGACACGCTGTCACAAAAGGTCACAAAAGTGTGTTCAGTGAACTGTCAAGAACAATACATATAAAGAAACTGACTTTTAAAAAATAACCCTACCGTAAGAAATTATTCACTATGCCAGGTCTCCACTATATAATTATTTTGATAGCCTACACAATGTTGCAAAGGCATTTTTTTTTTCCAATATTGACATTGAAATTAGCAATGCGTTTCATGCGCGCGCAGTCACGTGCACTTCCCAAACTTCTCGAGCGTGCCATCATTCACATAAAAGCGCGTGGTTCTCGCTCACCCTTTGTCAGTATTGTGCACCTGTTTGTTGTTGAAAACAATTCAATCAGATCATGTTATGCGTTTCCTATATGTATATTTACTACACACGAGTAACAAACACTGTGCTTGGTTTGGTACAGTAGCCTACCTTGATTATCTCTTCGCAAAATATACGGACAGATTTAAGCGACGCCAGGTCCAAGATTTTGATTACTAGTTCCCCTTGCTCTGGTCCGGCCTCCTGCTGGATCTCCTGGGCTGCTTTCTCCGCCCGTTCTCGGTTTCTACATGCCATGATCACGCGGCCCTGACGCCGCAGAAGCTCCGCCGCCGTGGCTTTTCCAATGCCGCTGTTTGCCCCGGTCACGATAATAGTTTTGCCCCGCAGCATATCGACGCATTTATCAAAATGTTTGTAATGTGGAAAATCTGCTTCACTGCTGATCCTTTTGAGACCATCAACAACGTCCAGTTCATGAACAGGTTTGTAGGCGTAAACAATCAAGCATGTGGGAAGTAACTGGAATGTTATTAAACTACATTACCCAGAAGGCATAGCGGGTCAAAACGCATTTCATTTATTTATTTTAAAAAATACAAACTACATGCCTTCGTACACAGATGAACAAGACTTAAAGTTACGACAGATTATAAATAAAAAAAATAAATAAAAATGACTTTTCATTCCTTCTCTTCAATTACATTCAGCTCTATCAAAAAACAAAACAAATAAAAAAAAAAATCTTAAAATAATTATTGCCAACATGTTTTCCTATGATTTTTCTGTAATCCTTAAAAAGAATTTGTACAATTATGTCAAATTGAAATGTTTTATATAATAATTTGAATTTTATGGATTGTGATAGTGACCTTGTGTTTGCCATGTAAATAGCACTGTTGCTAACGTGGCATTAAAAACTAACCAACCAAACAAAGAAACACTTCATACTACTAATATCTAAACTGTTTATATAAAACAGAGTTTCAGATTTTAAAACCATGGAATTATTACTTTTCATTAACTTTAATAGACCTGAAGGTACAGTATAGCCTTTATTATGTAAGTTATATTACGTTTAAAGAGAGAATGACCACTTGTGGATATATATATATATATATATATATATATATATATATATATTATATTAAACATTTGTCCAATATGTCAAGTATGTAAACTCATATCGTTATTAGTAGTTTCTGCCTTATATATCTAGGCCTAGAAACCCATGTTTCTAGTCAAATCCATGTTTTAGAACTACAAACTGAACAGCTCTATTTAGGCACAAAAATAAACCACAAACCAAATAAGATCACTCATTTAATTGATCCAGCATAAATCCAGCATTTATAACAGTGATCAACACATTTGTTTTGTTTTGTGGACAAAACAAAATTAAATATACTTCATACATTTACACCTTATGGTTAACACAGAGGTGTAATACATTCTCAGGGCACTCAGGGCAGATTGTGTATTATTGTGGCAAGGTCTGTCAGGAGCACTGGTGGTGGGCCACACAGTGAAACTGCCTGAGGATTGAGTTCAAGTATCGAAGTACAGCAGTAAAGCAGTGAAGTTAAAACAAAACATCTAAATGTAGATACAAATCTGCTAAATTTACAATGAAGAATAAAATCTGACACTATAAATCAAGTACAGACAGTTGCAATGTATGCTCCCTGAGATAGAATTAAATTTTCTAAATTAAACTCTTGATTAAACATCATATAAAATTGTAATGATCAAGGCATAATGGCTGGTAAACACATCTAATTGTACATTATTCTCTTTAAAAAAAAGAAAAGAAAGAAAGAAAGGGCTAAAGTTTACCCTCACAGTAGTTTTGACAGATTAGTACAGTACATAATATACTATGTAGGTCATTTTGAAAACCGTAGCTTCCTTGTATTTATATTTCCAGCAATCCATTTAACTTAAACCATATGTAGAGATCAAGATTCAAAATTTTCTCAGAAGCAACCAAAAATAAATAAAATTAATTTGAGGTACCTAAAGTATGGGACTCTGACATTTGCATTTGATAAAGATCAAATCATTTCATTTTTTCCTCTGCATCACTTGTTTCTATCCGTTTCCCCTTATGATATTTCTGTCCAATTCCATAGGGCACGTGAGCAGCGATTGTTCCGAGCTCCTGGGCACCCTCGATGTGAAACATCTGATCATCAAAGAAGATGTGAGGCCTGATCTTATGAAGGAGAGGCCCCTTAGGAGCCCCAGCCAAAAAGAGGGCCTCATCTACCTCCAACCCCCAGCTTCGTAGGGTCTTCAGGACGCGGGCCCCAGCGCTGGCGGCACTTCGAGCTGTGACCAAGTAAGTGCGAATAGGGCAGTCGATTCGTTGGTTTTTTGCATAGAACTTGCGTTGGAGTTTCCCCAATGCTTCCAGGAAACATTTCAGGGGGCCCTAGGAGACAAATCAAGGAAGAAGAGGACTTTGCATTCACTAAAATATGATAAGATGGAGAAAATGTTAGTATCAGAATTAATAATGAACATTAGTATTTTTTTTTATGGCACCCAGTCTTAGTTTACCTGAGCAAGAGGCTTGTTCTCAAACTCTTTCTCATGCTTAAAAAAGGTGTCCAATCCGTGCTCCTTCACGATAATCTCAGACTCGTCGGAAAACAAAACGGCATCTCCGTCGAAGGCTACACGTAGCTGTGTGTCACTGAGCTCGTTCTCACTGTCACAGGTGAACATTGTGGCAGCAGCTATTCCTGTGGAAATGGCCATTTAAAACAAATTTAGCTTCATGTTCCACTCATTTAAAGCAATATAGTTTTTTCTGTATTGAAATGAAAATGCTCTTTAGATCACAATGCATGCATTAGAAAAAAAAATACCTTCTTCGATAGCTTCTTGTACCTTCGTTGAATCTTTGGACAGGTAGAGGTTGGTCATGTAGGCCTTTAGGTAACCAATTGGACTCTCTCCACCCGTCATGCAAAATCTTTCTATAGTTAGATCTGGAGAGAGCAAGAGAGAGAGAATTCATGTAATTATTGTTTGTATAGTAGTGCATAGTGCTGCAAACCTTAAAAAACATTATGTAAATCACTGAAAAGTTTTTTCCAGACAGGTCTTTAGTCAAATTCTGGTCTGTGTGACATTTTTTATTTTTTCCTGTTGATTTAGGTTTGTGTAGAATAAAGAGTAAAGAATACTGATCACGATCAAAGGCTAAATTGTAGGCTAATAAATGTTGTTTGGTTGAATGGTAGCTTTAGGCAATCCTGTATAGGAATTCTGAATTCTCCCGAGTCTCTATGTCACAGAATTCCATGTTTTCTTTCCATACCATAGTAATTGATGCTGTTGATGAGACGAACTCCGACCTGGGCATGGTTATTAGTCATCAGCACAATATCAAACAGCTCTTCACTGTCTGGGTATAGTTCCCTCAAACGAGCATTTACATTCATTAGAGCCTGTTGATTAGAAAAACATAGTAACTATTAAAAGGCTTTGGATGCCTAAGGATATTCACGTTAATCAACACTACTGTGATTTAGGTTTGTTTAGTGTAATGATATGTAATATAAAACCTTAAAGGAAATAATCGATTGCACAGAGTTCCTGTGCTCTGTGTTTGAGACCTGCCCTGCAATAAAAAGGACTAAAGTCCCTCCATGAACAGAAGTGATGGCACACATTTGTTTTCCAGCATGCTGCTCTACAAATTTTCCATGTGATTTGCATCAGTGCTATTTTAATCTGTCCTGGAGATATAGTCATGTCTCATAAAAGTTGCAAAATAGTGTTTCAACCAGCTTAACTGACCTGCGTCAGGTGTGTACTAGAGTACCTGTGCTAGGAGTTGTCACTTGTCAGTGTTGGCTAGGCCACATGTAATCTGGATTGCAATGGCAATTAAATATTGCTTTACTGATTGTGCCATAATTTTTGCTGCCAGGGTCATTGCTAATAAAAATGTATATACATATATAATGTATATTCTGGTCACTGTTGTTTACCAATCTAAATGTTTACTAGTTTACTAGGTTGCTAGTCTAAAGAGGGGTTCAGACTACACAATATTTTTGTTGGTTATGATAGTTACTGTGTCAGATTATGGGATTTTGACTCCTAAAATGTGTGGTCGTGGACAAGAAACATAGACTACACGTTGCTCCCCGACCATTCATTGCTTGCCGTCTTTAACGACATGCATGCTTTCATTGAGAAGGTGGAAATATCGACTGACAGAAGTGCCGTGAGCATAAACAGACAACCAAACCGGCTACCGAACGGGGTGTTTTGCTCTTGCTGTCTTGTCAGAAAAGCCAAAAAAAAGAAAAAAAACCTGACAATGGACATGTTCCTGGATTTTGCACGAAGAGGATAGTATGGACTGTCAATCCATCAAAGAGAACTTGAGGTAAAATATTGTTTTTATTTTACCTTTTTTCACTGTTGCTGCAATCCCTCGAGGAAACATCATAAATGCACATCATAAATGCATCATAAATGTTCATTTCCTCCATTGTAAAATTCCACCTAACACGACCAATGCCATTGTCTTTCTTTCGTTTCGGCATGTTTGAAAGATGTGTATGGAAGAGCTTCTGTTCTCCTGTTGGTCAGTGTCACAAATGTGATGGAACTCGTCATGGAGGACTGAGAAAAAAATTAAACATGCTAGTTTTTCTGTCGTAAAGCATCGCAGACGCGACATCGGTTGTCGTCTACTATGACACACTACACGGGATGAAACGATGGATTCTTGTGTCCCGACATCCATTGTCGTTTATGAATCCCACGACACCCTACGTCAAACAGATCGTGCCAAAATCGGGCTAAAATCGTGTAGTCTGAACTGGGCATAACTACTTTACTAATGTTTAAAGCTGCAGTACGTAAGTTTTGCCTCTTTGTCGCCATCTCTGTTTGAAACCTGCAATCGCAGTTATTTGCGGTATTTTCATCTTTACGTGTGTTGTGCATTGGCACGTCTCCTCCGCGAGGATGAATCTAATGTTTTAAGGAGAATGTGTGGCTGTCAGTCACTGCACCGGTGGATACTGTACAGGTACTTCAGAATCACAAATTGTAGTCTAGGAAGTATGACCAAAATAAGGATTTTCACCAGAAAATGTCATCTGAACAAGTAACAAATCTGCCACATTTGTTCTGACCAACTGAGGAAAAAAAAAGCATTCCAATAAATCGCACTACCAATGGTGATTAAATCTAACGATCGCTTAGCTCATATCACATCAAACCATGCAAATTATTATTATTATTGTTATACTTTGTTCTCAAATTGTTAAAGTTAACAACATCAGCATTGCGTGACTATGTGTATTTAGTGTGTATTAGCGTTACCTGTAGATTTCAATTTCTGTACAGTGTAATCTCTAATGTTAATTTGTCATACCATACAATCCGCCATCAAAATAAGTTTAATTATTCCAGCTGCTGGAGAAAAGGCTATAAATGAACCGCCATCTGCAGCATCCTCACATGTGATATAGCCTACTAGCTGGGACTCCTTCTTTATGTAAATAGATGTGACGTAATGACGCAAAGACTAACGGCTGTATGATTGAATTTCCCGCGGAAACCTACCAGTACCACTCGAATTATAAAACATTATTACAAGCTTACCGTTGTGAATCCGGCTAAGGTAAGGAGATAGCTTTGAACACTGGCTGGTTATGTACCTGTTCAAAAATTGATTTTGGATCATTTTTCACCAAAAAATGTTACGGACTGCAGCTTTAATGCATGGAATGTTGAAAAGAAGCACATTGTGTGAAGCTCTTTGAGTTTAGTAAAGTCCTTTAAGATATATGGTCCTCTACTATTTTTTTTGTTTGTTGTTAAAATAAAGGAGTTAGATAAAAGGTAATCAGATTACATTTAAATTACTTAAAAGGTTATCTACAGTTTTAGTCATGTCATTTGTAAGCAATACCAAATTCCATTTCTGTAGTAATAGATGTTGTGAACTGAGGTGTGTTGCAAGGTGCTGTTATAAAGTGCAGTTCAATTATTAATGGCATGGTGAGTGTTATGAATATGACCGTTTTGAAATCTAGTAGTGTCATGAGTATGCATTGTGTTCTGTTGTTACCTTAACGAAAGGAAACGAGACACCTGGGTTAAATGGCTGATCTTCGAGCTCCAGCTGGAGCGCGACGTACCTCTCCAGTCCCTCCTCTTCAAACACCTTCCTTTCCTTCACCATGTTAAACAGCGTGCGCGAGGACACCGCAATGGTTACTGCGTTGCTGGGTTTGGGCTGCAAATCAAAGGCAGACAATTGTTTACAACAGCTGTGACGACAAACAACCTGCTATGGGTCAGATGCGCAGCGCTGCTGTCACTGGCGTATTGACACACCATCTACACTGCACGCGAACTACGCGACGCACTAGAACGCGCTCGCTTTCAGTGTAGACAGCTTTCTTTGATTATAGTATACGTTGTATAGTTTGTCGCATCTCTAACATTGTAGATTGGGTATCGGATGCGGGAGACGCTGCTGTCATTCGCAGCTTGTATACACAAACAATCGCTTACCGGACGGGGCTTCTTCGCTGTTTTCGCGTTGTCAAATAATGCTTTGACAGCTGCCCAGTCTTTTTCTTCACTGTTGTCAGAGTTGGACTGTGCTCCTCTCTCAGTGCCTTCATGTTTGCTCATATTGTTGTTGTGTCGGGGGACTGAATTGTTGCGTCCGGCGTTCCTTCGCTGCGGTAACGTAGTTGAATACCTCTCAGCATCAGCACGACGCAGTGACGTCACCAGTCCTGGCCAAGTGTCTCGCATAACGATTTACATTTAATTTTATTTTTTTTATTTATTTATTTTTTCCAGTCAGTTTCAATCAAAAACAAAAGAAATAATAATAAAAAAAGTGTCTTTGTAAATGCACTGCATACTAATTTATTTTTGTTGTTATTTAAGCTTAACACTTGTTTTGTTTTATTTACTGATACTGGCACATAAAAAATATCGGTGACACTTTATTTTAAGGTGTCTTTGTTACACTGTAATTATACATTTAAGTACTGAGTAATATTAAATAACATATGTACTATAGGTTTAGGATTAGGGTTTGGTTTAGTTTAGGGTTAGTTGCATGTAATAATGCATAATTTATAGTTATTACAATAGTAACAACATGTAACAATAACACTGTAAAATAAAGTGTTACCAAAATATCCTATATATAAAATAAGTTATAGATTAGATGCTCATTCATCTGTAGCTATAATAGCATAGAGATAATGTATATATAATCGTAGTGAACAAATATGATGCAATTAAGATCTTATTTTCATCCATTATATTTGCCCCAATAAAATGAAACTTCTTGGTAAAAAAATACCCGAGAACATTATCCTGAGAACAACGTTCAGTTTAAGTTACATGCTTAGGATAAAATATACCATCATTACATAGCTGACACTTATCTGAATTCATTCCACTGTGGTTTTATTGTGTTTGTTAAAATGCTTTTCTCAAATGGCATGGTAGGGGTGTAACAATACCCTCATTATTTAGACAGATATGCTTGCACTCTGTCACTGACTAGATATATTTAAAATAATGTAGGTCACTTTTTACGGGTAACATAAGACATTTGGCATTATCAGGACCCACAAATATTCCTCCATTGCATTATTATACATTATATTCAACGTTATATAGTAGTTTAATGTAGTACTGACACTAAAACACTGTAAACTTGTGTTTTTTTTCACACAGTAATTTTCATTTTGGGTGAACTATGAACAATACATATTGTCACTATCCACGATACATATGTTGCATTTTTGTATTGCCATATATTGTGATAAGATATATTGTTGCCATATATTGTGATTGTTATATTATTGATATAGTTGTTACTCCCCTAGCATATGGTAGTGTTTAGTTTCATTTTGGAGGACAATAATGGTAATGAAGTAGATGTTTGAAACCTTTAAAAAAACACTAATAAAATAGTAAGCATAATTGTATTTTTTTTTTTTTTTTTTTACTTATTTACTGAGAAATCCTTGTGACAATTGCCTGCAGTCTCACCTTGAGCACAGGCAGGTGTTATCTGGTTAAATCTGGAAGTATTAATATTATTTTTATTATGAATTGTGATTTTTTTTGTAAATAGTGTGGAAGTATTAGAAAGTATTTTTTTCCTCATCGTTGTACTTGAGGGCATCTACACATCTAACCTAGCGATAGGTTTTATTGGTGGCATTGCATGGCATTGGTTTGACTCTGATGTGTTATTTGGTAAAATTTGGGATTTGGTAAAAAAAGAGACATGCAGATACAATTTGGTGTGTCTTCATGTTCTCTGTTTAATAATATCAAGACCTGGCATCATATGTATAAAACTTCTCAACAATGCTCTTAATAATGACTTAAGTATCAAAAAAATTCTTAGTAAAGAGTAGAACTTGTAGGAACTATTTAACTAAAAGCAACTTTCATCAAAGTCTAAGACTTTTTTCTCAGATTTTCGGGAGGGGAAAATCGGGCATAAATCGGCCTAAAACTCCTGTAGTGTGAGCCAGGCATTAAGTGTTGTGAACTGAGGACTACAATGATGTCAATCCAAAAATGGAAGGGTAGTCACAGCAGCATGACACCAATTATTTAATTTAACTGTAATACATTATTTAGTTAGGACATTTATTTTAATATTTAAATTGGTTTAAAAATGTGCTATGCATTGTGCAAAATTATCACAAATTATCACAAATAACCATATTGTAATTGCTCATTGCTCAGTCAATTCTTCTTCTCCGAAATGAATTGCATTTTTGAGGGCCTGAATGTGCTCAAACTCATGAAACTTTGCACATGCATCAGAAGTGGTGAAAATTTAGATCTGATAAGGGTTTTCAAATTAGGTGTGGCTCTTTGTGCTACGTTACACGTACATGTACAAGTATGAAATTCGGTAGACAGATGTAACAGCTCAATACCTACAAAAAAGTCCCTGGGTGCAAAATCTGAAAACCCAACAGGAAGTGAGATATTTTGAATTTTGAGTTTTTGCCATTTCCAGACGTTGTATTTTAACGAACTCCTCCTAGAGCTTTAATCAGATCAAGGTCATATTTGGTCAGTCTAATCTTAAAGGTGGACTTAGTATTATTTCAAATACACTGTTTGGAAGTTAGTCGGGCCGATACCAACAACAAACGTGTAGCCAGTCAGCATTAGGGGGCATATGACGGTCGAGGAGAGAGAACGAGCAAGAGGTAGATTTGAAAATAAGAAAAAAAACAAACAAACAAACTGAAGAACGAGAGATGGGACACAATACAAAAGAGCTCAAAAGAATATCACTGCAATGAAGGTTTATGACTGGACAAGCGCTTTAGGACCCGCGTTTATATTAGAAAAGCTTTCCAGTGCTGGAGAGAGCTAAGCAGGAAGGCCTGAAAACAGACGCGGAGGCTGCTTTGATTCCTTATCATGTGAGTAACACTGGGTTTTGATTGTCTGGAGCTGCTGTTCTGTTGGCGATTAACAACAAACTCTTGTTTGTATTTACTCTTGTGTACTGTACGTTAATTTTTTGTGCTTCCTTGTCGTTCGTTCATCATCTGCGCTTTATTTTTTGTGAAGCATTTTGTTGTGTGTCAGCTGTGATAAACAGACATCCACTCACATTGCGTGTGTAACAGTGGCCAGATACTGAGAGTTTTGCAGTTAAACTACTGCACACTGACGACCGCTAGAGAATGAGGTGTTTAATGTCATTGGTAGTGCATTCGCCTCGCATGCCAGCAGCGGACGGACTGGGGTTTGAGACTGCCTCGGAGCAGGGTGGTTAGTATTGGGGAGTGAGTTTTGGAGGCAGAGCAATGAAGAGAGGGGTGGGTTTGTTTGGGTTGATTTTTAAATATCAACAGTGTTCAACAACGAATTTGGCTCAATTTTGCCATATTGCTACAGCCACACCAGTTCATCTGTGTATAATAGTGTGTTGTGTGTGTCTGTGAGTGTGTCTGTTTTGTACTCTTGATGACCGTAACCCCTTCCTTGCTGTTTTTTTTTTTTTTTTTTTTTACTGCATTGTGGCTAAATTATTGATTTTATTTCACACATTTGCATAAAACTTGTGTTACAGTCACACCGATATATGTTTGGAGGTGGGGTGTGTGGTGTGTGGGTGGAGTGTGTCTATTTTGCACTTTTGATATTTTAGAGTGTCACCTCTTCACTGCTTTTTTTTCTACATCGTGTCTGATTTGTAGATTGCACTCCCCTAAAATTGCTTTCTTTTTTGTATTTTCCATATTTCCCATTAATTACCTATGGCGGTCATTTTTGACCACGATCAACACAAGTGACTATTTTTTTTTTTTTTTTTAATGACCATTTAGATTTTTCGAATCAAGTCCACATTTTTTTTTTTTTTGTGGTCACATATCGACTGCCACTAAAGTCATTCCGATGAAGTAGTGATTTTTAAAAATTCAATATATTTTTTTTCCCTGTCTAAAATGACTGAACAACACCAGAGGGTTAACACATATAGGAACCTTTATTAATCACACTTATTCTTAGGACTAGGTATAAGACTAAAATTTCATCATTCTTAGAATTTGCTCTGAGCAGCTTTATACATATGGCCCCAAGACAAAGAAATAGTCATTTAGGTAATGATTTGATTAATTTCACCATTAATACCTTAAAATCAGCTTTTGCCTTAATTTCTTTTACACTTTAAACCTTAAAACCAAATTTAGCTGTCCTGACATTATAAATCACATTATAGAAGAAAGTATTGTGCTACACCACCTGCAGGGCAGTGCATGTCATGCCTTTACAAATCAAATTAGGTTTAATTCTCACTCATTTCTCACACCATAAGGTACATGAGCACCAATAACCCCATTTTGAAGGGCTCCGTCAACGTGTGGAGTCTGGTCGTCAAAGAAAATGTGAGGTTTGATTGCTTTCAGCACAGGCCCTTTATGGGCACCACACAGAAAGAATGCCTCATTTATCTCCAGCTTATCCCTCTGAAGAGTCTTCAGGGCTCTTAATCCAGGACTTGATGTGCCACGTGATGTTACCAAGTAGGTACGAATCGGACAATTTTGCAGACCGAATTTCTGCTGGAGATGTACCAATGCTCGAAAAAACTTACTTAGTGGGCCCTGAAAATAATTCCACACAAACACATTATTAGCATTTTTTTTAGAGAGAGTTAATTAATTATTACATTAAATTGTAGTGTGTTGAATGAAAGAACTAAATGTTTCAACCTAATATCTACAGTATGTATAGCATGTTTTTGATTTCCACACACAATTTCAACTCTCAACTTACATTGTGTACAGTTGAAATGATTCTAATGTCAACAAACTTTCAGAAGGAAGTTCCTTTAAATATTCTTTTAAATAACAAGGCTGTGTGACGTGTTGTGAATGTGAAATATAACAAGGGTTAACTGAGCAATCTAAGATCCAGCAGTACTAACATGGAGCACATTCTTACCTGTATTAAAGGTTCATCCTCCTTATCACGTTCATTATCATAGAAACTTTGTAGCCCTTTCTCTTTGTAGACTCTCTCTGACTCGTCTGAAAACAGGACTCCATCACCATCAAAGGCCACACGTAACACTTCATCACTGGGCTCGTGGTACTCTCTCTGGAACATTGTGGCTGCTCCATGTCCTGAAAAACAATGCCATCATCATTTAAAAGTTATAGAAGTAACACTTGTGTTGTGTTTTATACTATAAGTACTACATGTAGGCAAAAGCCGTCTTTCTCACTTAACTGACACCTGTACTGTAACTTATTACTTTTAACTTAACTTTAACTTTTAACTTTCCCCAACACTGGTTACAAGTACTTGAAAAAATAGCCATGAAAAGTGAAGACATTGTTTTGAGGAAATTCTTTAATATTGCAGCGATGTGACATAAATGGAGAGAAGAAAAAATTGATGCATCACCTTCACTGATGGCCTTTTTCACATTCTGTGGGTTTGTGGACAGGTAGAGAACAGGCTTGATCTCATTAAGATGATAAAGGAGGGTTTTTTTACGAGTGATTTCACAGAGACTGTCAATTTTCAGCCCTGCACAGACAGCATCACAACATTGTGTTTAGTAGAATAACACAACATCTTATTTTGTTTGTGTTTATATTGAAATTAGGTGCTTTAGGTTCTGCAGTAAGGGATAGTTCACAAAAAAGAACATTCTGTCATCATTTACTCAACTTCCAAATCCATACAACGTCATTCCCATGTCACAATGTCATTCTAAATCCAAACTTTTTTTTTTTTTGGACCACAACAAAAAAGTTTTGCAGAATGTTAACTCTGTTCTTTTCCATGTAATGAAAGCAGGCAGGTAGTCAATACAACTGGTGCTTCACTATACAGTAAGTGTTATAAGTAGCTATGTGATATTTTAATGTGAATAGTTTCTATAGTTGACAGTCACTGCATGCATTTATTGTATGGGAAAGAGCATTCTTTAGAATTATAATAGTACAAAATAGAAAATCACTCCTCTACTCTTACCGTATTTTTTAATGTTCTTGGTCAGGTGATCAATGTCCTGACCATCAGAAGGTATCAGCACAATTTTAAACCGCTCTTCAGTGGCTTGGTCCAGCTCAGTCACACGTTGATTCACCATTGTAAGAGCCTAGTGCAGAGTGATCAAAATACACTAAATACTAACACCTATGTCAAATTAAACAAATTAGTGGACTTAATCTTTTGGGATTCTTGCTAGTTATAACCAAGTTACAGTACTGAATTCTCAGTGAAAATAGATGCACATGATATGAAAAACTTCCTCTTTGCTTAAATGTTTAATATTAGTATTAGTGAATTACAAACGACCTTTTCGTTTCTAAACTGGGTTTACAGGTAAAAGTAAATGCATTATTGATTAACAAGGGAGAATAAGCTGCATGTTAATATATAGAGGAAAATATATTTCACTGAAATTCTGTTACCTTGACAAATGGAAAAGCAGCTCCTTTAAAATAGATATCCCCTATCTCTTGTCTGAATAATGCACATGATGACACTGCAATGGTGAATGATGTCACTGAAAACAAATGTACAGAGCATTTAAAGAAGAAAAATATTTAATTAAAGCTTAACTGTGAAATAATAGATTTTAGATGATAAGAGACAACCATATTTTTTCCTTAGATGTTAGGAAACTTGAACATACTTGTGAACTCAGAAGATGCGGTTGTTTTCCTAATTTTGTCTTTCCTGCTTTCAGTGCTTGACGAACGTTTTCTCTGTGTGGGCAACAAAACAATTATTCCATGCTCTAAATTAGTAGTTATTTCATAAAAGTTTTACTTTTGATAGGTCAGAACTATTCATGTAATCCTTGATTTGTTTAAGGATATGTTACTGATTTTCCTCAAACTAAAACATAAACATTGATATTGTACAAGAAATAGACATGAACACTGAAAGCATTTAAACAAATAAAATGTTTAAAAAAACAGTTTAGATGGTAAGGCACAAACGTGACATTTGAGTGACCGATATTAGAAAAGCTTACCTTTAAATTGCTCATTATATCTGGTGTTTAACTGACACATCTTCAGTATTTATAGACAGTGGAACAATGCTTCTGAATCTCCAAAGAGTAGGCGTTTCATTAAAATAATTTAGTCATTAGTTGGTTTAGTTCTTGTTTTACAGGATTGCATTACTTGCATTTGTCCTTCAATTGTGATACAATAATTATTCTTACTGCTTGCAGTTTTTATTAATCATTTCTTTTGTCTTTTACTCTTTTTAGTAAAAAGACATTGATAACACTTTACAGTTTCATTAGTTAACAGTTAACTGCTTTAGTTAACATGAATGAACAATACTTCTACAACATTTATTAATCTTAATGTTCATTTCAACATTTATTAATATATTATTAACATCAAAAGTTGTGTTTGTTAATATTAGTTAATACACTGTGAACATGAACAACCAATGAATGACTGTATTTTTTATTAACTAACATTAATAAAGATTAATAAGTACTGTAACAAATGTATTGCTAGTTCATGTTAGTTAATACATTAAAGGGTTAGTTCACCCAAAAATGAAATTTCTGTTATTACTTGTGTCGCTCCAAACCCGTAAGACCTTCGTTCATCTTCTGAACATAAATTAAGATATTTTTGATGAAATCCAAGAGGTTTTTTTAATCCCCCATAGAAAGCAATGTAATTTCCGTCATTCAAGGTCCAAAAAAGTAGTAAAGACATTGTTAAAATAGTCAACGCGGCCAATACTGAGCCGGCATTCTGACGTAGAACCTGGAAGTGCTGAACGTAAACAGCAGAGGAAAATGACAGGGTAGAGAAGACATTGTTGAACAAAGTCATTATTTTTGTTTTGTTTTTGCGCACAAAAAGTATTCTCGTTGCTATATCTTAATTTGTGTTCCAAAGATGAACGAAGGTCTTACGAGTTTTGGAACGAATTTTTGGGTGAACTAACTACTAACTAGCTAACTACCTTTAACTAATATTAACAAATGAGACCTTAATGTAAAGTGTTACCAAAACATTTTGAACTCATGTGAGCCCAAAGCCGTCCAGCCTGGCATTTCAACACAACATCAGTTCAGCTATATATGCTTGACATGACTTCATGAAGTAATGTTAAAAATGTATAACTTGATTTTTCTTTAAGCCGCTTTAGAATGTATAGCCTAAATGTAAATCAAATTCTTCTTTTCAGAGCATGCTGAATGTGAATGTCCAAAATTTTTCTGGTCAAAAGTTTTAATTTGAAAAATTATTTGATAATTGTTTTGCCACAACAGCAGTTGATGCTTTAAATTCACACCTGTGCTTGAGGGCTATAGAATGGTATGCAGAAAACTGTAAATACATGCCAGGGTGGCATTAATAGATTTTGCTCCTTATTGTTTGAAAGATATCTATGGGTGTGTATGAAAGTACTAGTAGTGCGTCAGATTGCATATTTGTGTGAGTGCTTTCTTAGATCTGCCGGCAGCTGATAATGAGATCTAGTTTTAAAACTTGTTATATCTGCCGGCAGCTGATAATGAAAACTAGTTTTAAAACTTGTAAATCTGGCATGTTGTATAACACTGATTGTTTGCATGCTTAGTAATTAATAAATCACTTTCATTCTGTATAAATATAAGGGAGACAAGGGATTGTTGAAATATCTTTTTGCTTATGTCTGGGCCTCAGTTTTTTTTTTTTTTTTTTTTAACTATATTGTATCCCTAAACTGAAAATTGATCCCTAAACTGAAACAGAAACTCTGTTACTCTGTTACTCTATTTTTATTTTTTTATTTTTTTTTTAAGGGTCTTTCAAATCTTCTATTAACAGCATATGTGACATGCTAAACTATTATATTTTACATGTGGAAAATTGTACAAAATATTGGTGTGTTGTTTGGTAGACCATGTGACTGTTTAATGTAATATAATTTGTGATTCAAACAATGCCACTGTAATGTATAATAAAGGAGGTGTGCCTAATTTTTCCACATTGAGTGTGGAAATCCTTGTGTTTAATTTGGTGACACTGAGGCACATTCTTCACAATGTCTTTTGTATAGTTTTCATTACATAAGTTGCCAGCTGATACTGAGAAAAATTTGTGAGACTAGTCTGTTTAAACTGGTTTGTACATGTATATTGTGTACTGCACATCTTTTACATTGTTCCTAGTGGTAAAACAAGCATTATTGATATGTCCGATTTAAAAAAATGCCTGATGGTCATTATGAATATTTTTACCATGATCATTGGGTGAACTTTTTTTTTTTTTTTTTTTAGAAGGCAGGCTCTTCCCCTAGTGGCTTTTTTGATGGATGGATGGATGGATGGATGGATGGATATTCAAATTTCATTTTTGAAAGATATACATTATAGTTTCAATCCACTTTTAATTGTGCAGTTTAAGTGTTTAGTTCTTCTTACTTATCAAAATGACTTTTCTCAGAGTCTCAGCATTAGTTCAAGTGGTGGCGCTAAGCGCACTGCATAATTTATAGCATTAGCTGGGAGATATTCCTGAAGAAAAATTGAACATTGAAAATTAATTGACTAATTTCAATAAAAACATAAAAAAAAAAATCAATAGAAAAAAAGATAGTAATAGAAAAAATAAAAGATAATAATAGAAAAAAAAAAAAAAATGAATTGGTAGCAGCCCTAAATATGAGCCTTTTTCTACTTTAGCAGACTAGCAGTGGTTGGTCTGATCATACTAAAGATAAACAGAGCACTTTATAGGCTCTTGATGGCCAACCAAAACATTTAGCAGTCACGCTGGACCCCAGTGCTGGTGCTTTTCTTGTCAAAGAAAAGTACCAGTTTCTGTGCGTATGTATGTGCATATTGGAGAGTTATTATATGATGTTAGTGAACTTAAAGTGCCAGTAAACTCACATCTAGTTAATATCATCAGAACATGTAAAGAGACTGCATTGCATCTTTGGCTTTTGATATTGAGTGTGTACTTACTGTAAGTGTTTTTCCACACACTTACACACCTGGTAATCTCTTACACATAAATGGGGGCCGATTTCTGTCATCAGTCCTGATTCTGTTTCCCCGCTACATAACACCCTCTGTGGTGCAGCCAGCAGCTGCCGTTTATTTAACTTGTGACTAAGGCCACAGAAATGAAGTTTTGTAGTAGATGCAGAGAGAAAAGGGCTGCTCTACAAGTTGACTTAGGAATGAGGCTGAGAATGAATTTTGTTTTTATTAACCGAGGATAATTAAGATGGAACCTGATTGTCACAGAGTATGGTATTTGGAGCGTTCTAGGGAGTCTGTGAAGATTTTGAGAGAAGGCTGTTAACGTTCACTGGAAAATTGCTGTGGAGCAATATTCATTGTGAAGTCTACTGTACTATACAAGAAAATTTGAATTGAAATTATTTCTTTTTAGTCGTATGAGACCTTATGGTAAATTGTTACCAGAACATTTTGAACTCATGTGAGCCTAAAGCTGTCCAGCCTGGCACTTCAACACAACATCAGTTCAGCTATATATGCTTGACATGACTTCATGAAGTAATGTTAAAAATGTATAACTTGATTTTGATTTAAGCTGATTTAGATACATGCATACATGTAAATCAAATTCTTTTTTTCTGAGCATTTTATTCTGGTCATAAGTTTTAATTTGAAAAATTATTTGATGATAATTGTTTTGCCACAGCAGCAGTTGATGTTTCAAATTGTGCTTGAGGGCTGTGGAATCTATGGAAATGTATGAAAGTACTAGTAGTGCATCAGATTTCATGCTTGTGAGTGCTTTGTTTGATCTGCTGGCAGCTGACAATGAGATCTAGTTTTAAAACTCATGTTGTATAACACTGTTTGCATGCTTATTAATGAATGAATCACTTTCATTTTGCATACCTAGGGGAGACAAGGGATGGTTGAAACATCTTTTTACTTTAATGTCTGGGCCTTAGTTTCCTAAAAAACAAAAAAACAAAAAAAAAACTATATTGTATCCCTAAACTGAAAATTTATCCCTAAACTGGTTAAAAAAATCCCTAAACTTTTAAAGGTCTTTCAAATATTCTATTAACAGCATATGTGACATGCTATATTATACAGTATTTTACATCTGGAAAATTGTACAGTATATTAGTGTGTTGTTTGGTGAACTATGCAACAGTTTAATGTTATTAATGTAATTTGTGATTCAAACAATGCCACTGTAATGTATAATAAACGAGGTGTGCTTTATTTTTCCACATTGAAGTTGGAAATCCTTTAATGTGGTGACAACGAGGCACATTCTTCACCACGTCTTTTGTATAGTTTATATAGAACTATACAAAAGACATGGTGAAGAGATTATTTTTACCATGATCAATGGGCAAACTTTTTTCTTCTTTTTTTTTTTTTTTTTTAGAAGGCAGGCTCTACCCCTGGTGGCATTTTTGATGGATGAACGGATGGATATTCAAATTCCGTTTTTGAAAGACACATATATTATAGTGTAAAGGTGGTATTCCACTTTTAATTGTGCAGTTAAAGTGTTTTTCTTTTCAAAATTACTTTTCTCAGAGTCTTAGCATCAGTTCAGGTGGCAGGTGGCCACAGAAATGAAGGTTTGTAGTGGATGCAGAGAGAAAAAACTTGTTCTACAAGTTGACTTAGGAATGAGGCTGAGAATGAATTTTGTTTTTTATTAACACAGGGTAATTAAGGTGGAACATGATTGTCACAGATGATGGCATTTGGAGGGAATGTTTTAATATTTACTTAGTATGATCATGCGATAAAGAGTCTTTGTGTGCTTAAACACATGAAGCAAGGGTACTGTACGAGTCTTTCGAAAAGTCTAAAGCCAGGGTTTTTTAATAATGGAGTCCCCACAAGAGCGTTTCTAGGGGTCTGTGAAAAATTTGAACTATATTTATTGTGAAACCTACTGTACTATACAAGAACATTTTAATTTAAATTATTTCTTTTTAGTCGTATACATACAGTAACCAGTTTCTTTACTAAAACTAATAACAATAGTTTGTTATTTGAAATAAAGCTGATATGAAATTTAAATATTAGCTTATAGAAAAATTTATTAGAAAAATTAGAAATTTTGCCTTGGCAAATACATAGTTCTGTCATGAAATGGCGCAGGCTGATGGGTCTTAACGCAAGCTGATGATAATTAAACCGTTAACTACTGACACAAGCTGATTGGTCCATGTCACATCTGCAGCCAATGAGCTTGTTGCTCACACATTTAAA
Organism: Ctenopharyngodon idella; assembly: GCF_019924925.1. Taxonomy (NCBI): domain Eukaryota; kingdom Metazoa; phylum Chordata; class Actinopteri; order Cypriniformes; family Xenocyprididae; genus Ctenopharyngodon; species Ctenopharyngodon idella. The sequence goes on along the minus strand of NC_067232.1, from coordinate 13,822,618 downwards.
TGGCTGGTTACATTCACTATAGCAGTTTGCAGTGTGCTTCAGAGTTCCTCTAAAACCCTTCACCTTCCCCAGCTCCACCTGTATAGATCTGCTGTGGGTTATTAGGGCCCGAGCACCAATGGTGTGAGGACCCTATTGTAATTGCTCGGTCAATTATTATTATTCTCCGGAATGAATCACATTTTTGAGGGCCTAAACATGCTCAAACTCATGAAATTTTGCACAAGCGTCAGAAGTGGTGAAAATTTACGTCTGATATGGGTATCAGAATTAGGTGTGACAAAATGGCTTGATAGCGCCACCTACAAAATTTCAATTAAGCACCCTTCGCGCTACAATTCATGTACAAGTATGAAATTCGGTAGACACATGTAACAGCCCAATACCTTTTACAAAACACATTTGTAAATCGTTAGCATATACCACTTATTAATCATTTATGAATGTATAGTCATGTTTTGTAAATGATTCGTTCATCATTAACTAATAATTTATAAATGACTTATAGCTGAATTAATAAAACATTTATAAAATGTTAGTATATCACTTTTTAATCATTTATGATGTTTTGTAAATGATTAGTTCATCATTAACTAATAATTTATAAGTGACTTATAACTGAACATTATTATAAAGTGTTACAAAAAGAATACCTTGACGATCTACTTGTATTGTTTTATTAACTCCATATAATCTTATTACTCCAATGCATTATATCTTCTTTGAAAAATGAGTGGTCTCATCCTCTCTGCTGCCATCTTGTTATTGCTAACTAGGTTAGGTTACCTCTCCAGCACTCTTAAATAATTTAGGAGCTGAGACCTATTCTTAACCCTCTGGTATTGTTCATTTGGGAGTAACACTTGTGTTGTTCCTGGTCAAAAGTGATCTATCACCTGAAATGTAACTTTTTTTTATTTTCAGTAAAATCAATGTAATATATTTTTGTTCAATAATATTTTTTATTTTTTTATTTTGTATTTTGAGAGAATTTTATGTTGCTAATTAATATGTATGCAATAATTATGATTAGGGATGCACCAATGCCATTTTTTAAGGACCGAATACCAATATTTTTTTTTTTGGTGATGTGGCAGTTTTCCAAGCACACCAAGCTCAGTGAGACTAATGAATGTAGGACAGCTTCTTTATTATTACTCCGATGAAAAAAGTAATAATTTTTATGTGCTTGTCACAAACTTAAAGCACAAGTTTCACAGTCCAATAAAGATCAAGTCTTTTTTAACCTGCCTTTCAAAAAGTGCTAAACAAATATTACAGAACAAATGTTTATAACATAACACTGTGAACCAATGTAAACAACCTAGGGTGACCAGATTTCTCCTGGTGGAATACGGGACAAGTGGGCAATATGACCATGAAATGAGAAATTTTATTTCACGATATTTATATAAATACATTTATTTAACATCTTTTGTCGTTTTACTAACACTAATGACAGACAAATATTTAATTAGGCTACTGTCATTTTAAGAGCGAATCGATGGATATAATATACTGACACATATCCTTTTTTTCACCTGTTTACATCCACTAAAGCCATAACTGACTGTATTTACATGAATACTCCACACAATGGAGAAAAGTTGCAGAAAAGTTGCATTTTCTTTACGTTTTTATGTATTTAGAAGGTAGGACCCACTTTGATACGACAATAGTTGGTTTAATTACAGGTAAGAGTCACTGTGAATTCATCTATATCCAATGGAAAAAGAGCCTAGTATTTTGCTAGGGGGGTGTTACGGTAATGGAGGCCCCTCCTCCATGCCCGAGGCCCTAGGCAACTGCCTGCTCTGCCTATAGGTAGCGCCAGCTCTGCGTGAGGTATCGGTCTTTGGTATCAGGGGTATTTTTACGAGTACGAGTACAAGTACATGAGCTTGGTTTTGGGCCCAATACCAGTATCGGTGCATCCCTAAGATATTTTTTTTTTCTACTTTTCTAAAAAATTATTAAATTAAAGCTGTATTTAATGTTAAAATAGATACAAGGCCTTTAAAATCCATTTTTTGAAGGCAGATTAGTATCATCTTGTGGAAGTAAAAAAAAAGGAAAACATCTGTAATGCCATTGTGTAACCACTATATTTCTCTATAGCTCTATATAAAGAGGCTTGTAAATTCTAGAATTGTTTTTATACATAAAAACATACTTTTATTAGGTTCTGGTTTTGGATATATATTTAGACATTCTCAAAGACTTTTTGTCAAGGTTTAGATAATTATTATTATTTTTTTTTTTAATGTTGATTTGAAATGTCAGTTTTTCCATTAATTTTACTAGGCCTATAGTCACACCTGAACATTGAGAAAGACATTTTGTTACAAAATCATAAAAATGTAAAAAGGAATTCTTTATCAGAGCTTAAACAATTTGGGTCTAATCTGTTTTCATTTCATTTCATTTATTATACAGGAAAGGTTAAAAAGTAACATTAAGGTACAATTTAAATGGGCCTGACTCAGTTTAAAAACTGGTTTCCAGCAGGTTCCTGTTCTGCAGAACATAAAACATAAAACACAATTTACAACACAAGGTCAAAAAACATTAGCACAGGCTAAACAAATACAAACAACTAAAAACAACAATACAAACAGTGCAAACAGAAGTAGGGCGATAAATAAACGATCAATGAGTACAAGTGTAACTGTTTAGAAGAAACAGTTTGTATGCCTTTTTGAAACATGTGATGGATGGTATTTTTCTTATGTGATGTGGAATATCATTCCAAACTTTGGTGTATGTATAAAAAAAGGATTTCTGACCATAGTTGTTTTTATATGGAGGGACTGGTATAAGTGCCTGTGAAACTGACCTAGTGAGGCGTACTGGTCTCATTTTGTATGACGGATGAAGTGCAGCAAGTGTTGGTGAAGTGGCATTTTGAATTTGAAAATAAAATGTAATAGCGTGACAATTTTATATAGTGCTGAAAAGTCAGAGCGTTTGAACGTCTAAGTGCAATGCAATGATGAGTCCATTTTGGAAGATTACTGTGGATCTTAAGAGCTCGATTGTATAATCGTGCTATTGGTTCAGTAATTTCCTTAGTGGTAAGAGACCAGATTTGAAGACAATAAGACATTGTTGAAAACACAATTGCATGTAGATAAGTTTCAGAAACAGAAAAAGAAAGATATGATCTAATATTGCTAAACAAGTTTCTGATTCAGTTTTTTTGTTAAATTAGAAATGTGATCCCGGTTAATAAGATGTGTATCAAGTAACACACCAAGATATTTATAAGTCTTTGTAGTGACAAGATATTGATTTGCAAAAGTAATAGAATCAGCATAAGAAAGACTTTTTCTAGTTGAATGAAAGTACATACATTCAGTTTTTTTTACACTGATGGTCAGGTGGTTCTTTTTTAACCAATCATGTAAACACTGAAGATCAAATGTTAATTTAGAATTTATGACATCAGGATTTGAGTCAGAAAAAAAAAAAAATCACAGTATCATCAGCATACAGTAAGCATTCTGAGCATTTACACACTTGAGGAAGATCATTAATGTGTAAAAGAAAAAGTAAAGGTCCAAGAATACTGCCTTGTGGAACACCCATATCACAGACTAAAGATTGAGATGTTACATGATTAATTTTAACAGCTTGCGACCTGTTTGTCAAAAAAGAATAAAGCATTTCTATCACAGATGCAGACAAATCAAATGAATAAAGTTTGTTAAGCAAGATCTGATGGTTCACTGTGTCGAAGGCTTTACGAAAGTCAATAAAAACAGCTCCAGTGATGTGACCTTTATTAAGAGCGTTACGTATTTGTTCAGTAAAGAGTAGTAATGCCGACATGGTAGATCGCTTAGCGCGGAAACCGTGTTGACAGTCGCTGAGCCAGTTATTAATTTCTAGATAAGAAATTAACTGGTGCAAGGTTTTTTCAAGCAGCTTCGACATTGCTGAGAGTATTGATATAGGTCTATAATTTGAAACAAGAGTAGGATCATCAGATTTATAAATTGGATTGATTTGTGCTCTTTTCCTATCAGTAGGAAAGATCGAAAGCCTGATGCAAAGATTAATTAAATGCTGAAAAAGAGGTATAAGGCTATCAGCATGAGTCTTCAAAAATAAAGTATTTAAACCATAAATATCACAGGCATGAGAATTTTTTAATGTGCGCAATATTCTTATTACCTCGTTCTGCGAGATCTCAGAAAATGAGAACTGATCAGGTGTTAGAGAGAGAACAGGTGAGAAGAAATAAGTTGTAAAATTGGTTGCCAATTCTTTAACAGATGATACAAAATAATCATTAAAAGCACTTGCAATCTTTTCTGAATCTGAGATAAGAGTACCCTGTAGGGAAATTTGAATATTGACATTCTTTTTCTTCTCATTTTCGCCGGTGATGACTTTAAGGGTCTGCCATAACGTCTTTGGGTTAGTAACGGATAAAGTAATCTGTTGTTGGAAACAGTTACGCAGTTCAGCTGTACATTTATTTCTAATTTGTATGAAATTATTTTTACTCTCCGGTGTTCGACTTAACCTGTATATTTTAAGGAGAGAGGCCTTCTGTTTAAGGAGTTGCAATATGTCAGAATTTATCCATGGTAGTTTACGCTGCCTAGGTTGAACCTTGCTGGTAGTGGTATATTTATTCTGTATTTTCTGAAGTTTAGTGTGAAATTGCGTTAGATTTTCCATTTCAAGACATCTCTCAAGATATCTCATCGCTCTCATGTCTTAAGACATCTCATCGCTCCCATCAGTAACACTAAATTCTGCATTAAATTGCGGTAATTTTGAAGTTGGTATTTTTGGTACAGAGTGAGGAGCATGAGTTTTTGAGGATTTTAAGATTGTCCTAACTGCATAAATGAGAAAATGATCTGAAATAGCCAAATCTATAACACCAGACTGTAACAACTTGTTTTTCTTTTACTGCATTGTGACTAAATTATTGGTTTTATTTCACACATTTGCAAAAACTTGTTATAGTCACACCAACATATGTTTGACCACGATCAACACAAGTTTTACTTTTTTTTTTTTTTTTTTTTCTTTTTTTTTTTAACAACAATTTAGATTTTTCGAATCAAGTCCACATTTTTTTTTTTTTTTTTTTTTTTTGTGGTCACATATCGACTGCCACTAAAGTCACTAAGTTTTGTACCATTCCGATGAAGTAGTAATTTTTAAAAATTCTATTTTTTTTTTTTTCCTGTCTAAAAGGACTGAACAACACTAGAGGGTTAACACATATAGGAACCTTTATTAATCACACTTATTCTTAGGACTAGGTATAAGACTAAAATTTCATCATTCTTAGAATTTGCTCTGAGCAGCTTTATACATATGGCCCCAAGACAAAGAAATAGTCATTTAGGTAATGATTTGATTAATTTCACCTTTAATACCTTAAAATCAGCTTTTGCCTTAATTTCTTTTACGCTTTAAACCTTAAAACCAAATTTAGCTGTCCTGACCTTATAAAATACATTATAGAAGAAAGTATTGTGCTACACCACCTGCAGGGCAGTGCATGTCATGCCTTTACAAATCAAATCAGGTTTAATTCTCACTCATTTCTCACACCATAAGGTACATGAGCACCAATAACCCCATTTTGAAGGGCTCCGTCAATGTGTGGAGTCTGGTCGTCAAAGAAAATGTGAGGTTTGATTGCTTTTAGCACAGGCCCTTTATGGGCACCACACAGAAAGAATGCCTCATTTATCTCCAGCTTATCCCTCTGAAGAGTCTTCAGGGCTCTTAATCCAGGACTTGATGTGCCACGTGATGTTACCAAGTAGGTACGAATCGGACAATTTTGCAGACCGAATTTCTGCTGGAGATGTACCAATGCTTGAAAAAACTTACTTAGTGGGCCCTGAAAATAATTCCACACAAACACATTATTAGCATTTTTTTTAGAGAGAGTTAATTAATTATTACATTAAATTGTAGTGTGTTGAATGAAAGAACTAAATGTTTCAACCTAATATCTACAGTATGTATAGCATGTTTTTGATTTCCACACACAATTTCAACTCTCAACTTACATTGTGTACAGTTAAAATGATTCTAATGTCAACAAACTTTCAGAAGAAAGTTCCTTTAAATATTCTTTTAAATAACAAGGCTGTGTGACGTGTTGTGAATGTGAAATATAACAAGGGTTAACTGAGCAATCTGAGATTCAGCAGTACTAACATGGACCACATTCTTACCTGTATCAAAGGTTCGTCCTCATTATCACGTTCATTATCATAGAAACTTTGTAGCCCTTTCTCTTTGTAGACTCTCTCTGACTCGTCTGAAAACAGGACTCCATCACCATCAAAGGCCACACGTAACACTTCATCACTGGGCTCGTGGTAATCTCCCTGGAACATTGTGGCTGCTCCATGTCCTGAAAAACAATGCCATCATCATTTAAAAGTTATAGAAGTAACACTTGTGTTGTGTTTTATACTATAAGTACTACATGCAGGCAAAAGCCCTCTTTCTCACCTCATTCCACAGATTTCCCCCCCAAAATTAGCTTAGATGCAGAAAAAGCCAGTCTTATACATGGTCACGATCAGTGTTGGGGGTAACGCATTACAAGTAATGCTAGTTACTTAATCAGATTATAATCAGATTACTTTTTATGCATTGCTTTTAAATTTACAAAAAAATATCTGAAATACTTTTTCAAATAAGTAATGCAACTTACTTGCTTTCCCATTTATTAACTGACACCTGTACTGTAACTCATTGCTTTTAACTTAACCTTAACTTTCCCCAACACTGATTACAAGTACTTGAAAAAATGTCCAAAAAGTGAAGACATTGTTTTGAGGAAATTCTTTAATATTGCAGCGATGTGACATAAGTGGAGAAAAAAAATCTTGATGCCTCACCTGCAGTGATGGCCTCTTTCACATTCTGTGGATTTGTGGACAGGTAGAGAACAGGCTCGATCTCATTAAGAAGATCAAGGAGGGGTTTTTCACCAGTAATCATACAGACTCGGTCACTTTTCAGCCCTGCACAGACAGCATCACAACATTGTGTTTAGTAGAATAACATTACAGACATCTTATTTTATTTATATTTATATTGAAATTAGGTGTTTTAGGGTCTGCACAGTAAGGGATAGTTCACAAAAATGAACATTCAGTCATTACTCAACTTCCAAATCCATACAACGTCATTCCCATGTCACAATGTCATTCCAAATCTATACAACTTTTTTTTTTTTTTTTTGGACCACAACAAAAAAAGTTTTGCAGAATGTCAACTCTGTTCTTTTCCATGTAATGAAAGCAGGCAGGTAGTCAATACAACTGGTGCTTCACTATACAGTAAGTGTTATAAGTAGCTTTGCGATATTTTAATGTGAATAGTTTCTATAGTTGACAGTCACTGCATGCATTTATTGTATGGGAAAGATCATTCTTTAGAATTATAATAATACAAAATAGAAAATCACTCCTCTACTCTTACCGTATTTTTCAATGTTCTTGGTCAGGTGATCAATGTCCTGACCATCAGAAGGTATCAGCACAATTTCAAACTGCTCTTCAGTGGCTTGGTCCAGCTCAGTCAAACGTTGATTCACCATTGTAAGAGCCTAGTGCAGAGTGATCAAAATACACTAAATACTAACACCTATGTCAAATTAAACAAATTAGTGGACTTAATCTTTGGGGATTCTTGCTAGTTATAACCAAGTTACAGTACTGAATTCTCAGTGAAAATAGATGCACATGATACAAAAAACTTCCTCTTTGCTTAAATGTTTAATATTAGTACTAGTGAATTACAAACGACCTTTTCGTTTCTAAACTGGGTTTACAGGTAAAAGTAAATGCATTATTGATTAACAAGGGAGAATAAGCTGCATGTTAATATATAGAGGAAAATATATTTCACTGAAATTCTGTTACCTTGACAAATGGAAAAGCAACTCCTTTATCCCCTGTCTCTTGTCTGAATAATGCACATGATGACACTGCAATGGTGAATGATGTCACTGAAAACAAATGTACAGAGCATTTAAAGAAGAAAAATATTTAATTAAAGCTTAACTGTGAAATAATAGATTTTAGATGATAAGAGACAACCATATTTTTTCCTTAGATGTTAGGAAACTTGAACATACTTGTGAACTCAGAAGATGCGGTTGTTTTCCTAATTTTGTCTTTCCTGCTTTCAGTGCTTGACGAACGTTTTCTCTGTGTGGGCAACAAAACAATTATTCCATGCTCTAAATTAGTAGTTATTTCATAAAAGTTTTACTTTTGATAGGTCAGAACTATTCATGTAATCCTTGATTTGTTTAAGGATATGTTACTGATTTTCCTCAAACTAAAACATAAACATTGATATTGTACAAGAAATAGACATGAACACTGAAAGCATTTAAACAAATAAAATGTTTAAAAAAAACAGTTTAGATGGTAAGGCACAAACGTGACATTTGAGTGACCGATATTAGAAAAGCTTACCTTTAAATTGCTCATTATATCTGGTGTTTAACTGACACATCTTCAGTATTTATAGACAGTGGAACAATGCTTCTGAATCTTCAAAGAGTAGGCGTTTCATAATAATAATAATTTAGTCATTAGTTGGTTTAGTTCTTGTTTTACAGGATTGCATTACTTGCATTTGTCCTTTAATTGTGATACAATAATTATTCTTACTGCTTGCAGTTTTTATTAATCATTTCTTTTGCCTTTTACTCTTTTTAGTAAAAAGACATTGGTAACACTTTACAGTTTCATTAGTTAACAGTTAACTGCTTTAGTTAACATGAATGAACAATACTTCTACAACATTTATTAATCTTAATGTTCATTTCAACATTTATTAATATATTATTAACATCAAAAGTTGTGTTTGTTAATATTAGTTAATACACTGTGAACATGAACAACCAATGAATGACTGTATTTTTTATTAACTAACATTAATAAAGATTAATAAGTACTGTAACAAATGTATTGCTAGTTCATGTTAGTTAATACATTAAAGGGTTAGTTCACCCAAAAATGAAATTTCTGTTATTACTTGTGTCGCTCCAAACCCGTAAGACCTTCGTTCATCTTCTGAACACAAATTAAGATATTTTTGATGAAATCCAAGAGTTTTTTTTAACCTTCTGGGGTCTGAGGATTTTCGGGGCCCTGGAGAAGTTTTGACATGCCTTGACATTTGTGCTTTTTTCAGTTGTTCATAAACATATTAATGGAAAAAGTGTCATTACACTGTGTTCAGCACAAACTAGGCTACAATAATATGTGAGGAACATGTATGTACATGTTTGTGTTTTTGAAGGAATAACGTTTATGCGTGGTTATTGAAAAAACAAAAAACTTAAGTCACTGAAATAAAGCCAAAAAAATATATTACATCTGTGTTCACAAGACTTCTGGGTATTGGAGGTTGTAGACTAGAGTTTTTGCTTCAAAATTATGTAAAAATTATCCTGCCTACTTGTTCATATAAAACAATATATTGATTTAGTTTTTGTAAGACACGTTTTGTCAAGAAACACAGTATGCGTGGAGGCATGAATCATCATGAATAATGAGGTAATTCACACCTGAGAAGACAAAAGAGTCGCATAAAGACCTCTAATGACCTGCATAATAATGAGGCCTTTCAGTCAGGTAGGCTGTGAAAAAACCCTCTGTGATCATGTCTCAAGCTCATCATGGTGTATATCAAACATACAGAAAAAACAGCAATACTGTGAAATATTATTACAATTTAAAATAATGGTATTCTATTATATACTTTAAAATATAATGTATTTCTGTGATGCAAAGCGTCTGAACGTTCATGTTACCTCTATGGCATTTCATATAGCTTTTAGCTTAAAAGCATGCACATTTGGAGAAATATTGATGGATTCTCATATGTTTATGTCGATTTTCTATACAGAGGAGTAATATTTATTCAATATTTATTGTCATCACTATGAACGCTGGATACTGTGTTTTCAATTCATACTTGCAGCCGGAGGGCGCTCTGTACACCTTTAGTCCACAAATTACTCTAAAGAAGAACAGGACATTCCAGGAACTAACCGTCTTCCAGAGGTCTCTAACCATGTCTTTAACATACAGATAAACACTTTTCAAGACAATAAATACATGATTGAGATGATATATACATGTATTGCCTCAGAATTTGCGTCTGAATAGCGCTCGCTTCGTGGGCGTGGCCGCATTAGTGGATAATAAGCTGAATCACGGACTTCTGACGTGTCTCTTTTCATACAGATTACATAAACACAGAATTTTTGTTTTCGATTTGACTTACACGATTTAAAACCTGACATTTCAACGTTTCTTTAGACATAAGTCTAATTGTTTTTGTGATTAGTATTCACTAAGCATCATGTTAGTTTTCTTTATTTTGCAAAAAGCACAATATTTTGTTTTTACTCTGAGTGTACACAAATAAAAGAAGATATTCCACAGATTAAAATGGTGTATAACTCTTAATTGTATGTGCAACATTGACGGAGTATTTTGAGTCTCTTTCACACTGGTAAGAAAAAAACCGAGGTGGTATCGCTGGCGTGATCGCCGACCAGAGGGAGTTAATCCCCCATAGAAAGCAATGTAATTTCCGTCATTCAAGGTCCAGAAAAGTAGTAAAGACATCGTTAAAATAGTCAACGCGGCCAATACTGAGCCGGCATTCTGACGTAGAACCTGGAAGTGTTGAACGTAAACAGCAGAGGAAAATGACAGGGTAGAGAAGACATTGTTGAATAAAGTCATTATTTTTGTTTTGTTTTTGTGCACAAAAAGTATTCTCGTTGCTATATCTTAATTTGTGTTCCAAAGATGAACGAAGGTCTTACGAGTTTTGGAACGAATTTTTGGGTGAACTAACCCTTTAACTATTAACAAATGAGACCTTATTGTAGTGTTACCAAAACATTTTGAACTCATGTGAGCCCAAAGCCGTCCAGCCTGGCATTTCAACACAACATCAGTTCAGCTATATATGCTTGACATGACTTCATGAAGTAATGTTAAAAATGTATAACTTGATTTTTCTTTAAGCCGCTTTAGAATGTATAGCCTAAATGTAAATCAAATTCTTCTTTTCAGAGCATGCTGTGAATGTCCAAAATTTTTCTGGTCAAAAGTTTTAATTTGAAAAATTACTTGATGATAATCGTTTTGCCACAACAGCTGTTGATGCTTTAAATTCACACCTGTGCTTGAGGGCTATAGAATGGTATGCAGAAAACTGTAAATACATGCCAGGGTGGCATTAATAGATTTTGCTCCTTATTGTTTGAAAGATATCTATGGGTGTGTATGAAAGTACTAGTAGTGCGTCAGATTGCATATTTGTGTGAGTGCTTTCTTAGATCTGCCGGCAGCTGATAATGAGATCTAGTTTTAAAACTTGTTATATCTGCCGGCAGCTGATAATGAAAACTAGTTTTAAAACTTGTAAATCTGGCATGTTGTATAACACTGATTGTTTGCATGCTTAGTAATTAATAAATCACTTTTATTCTGTATAAATATAAGGGAGACAAGGGATTGTTGAAATATCTTTTTGCTTATGTCTGGGCCTCAGTTTTATTTTTATTTTTATTGTATCCCTGAACTGAAAATTGATCCCTAAACTGAAACAGAAACTCTGTTACTCTATTTTTTTTTTTTTTTTTTTAAGGGTCTTTCAAATCTTCTATTAACAGCATATGCGACATGCTAAACTATTATATTTTACATGTGGAAAATTGTACAAAATATTGGTGTGTTGTTTGGTAGACCATGCAACTGTTTAATATAATGTAATTTGTGATTCAAACAATGCCACTGTAATGTATAATAAAGGAGGTGTGCCTAATTTTTCCACATTGAGTGTGGAAATCCTTGTGTTTAATGTGGTGACACTGAGGCACATTCTTCACAATGTCTTTTGTATAGTTTTCATTACATAAGTTGCCAGCTGATACTGAGAAAAAATTGTGAGACTAGTCTGTTTAAACTAGTTTGTACATGTATATTGTGTACTGCACATCTTTTACATTGTTCTTAGTGGTAAAGCAAGCATTATTGATATGTCTGATTTAAAAAATGCCTGATGGTCATTATGATTATTTTTACCATGATCATTGGGTGAACTTTTTTTTTTTTTTTTTTTTTAAGAAGGCAGGCTCTTCCCCTAGTGGCTTTTTTGATGGATGGATGGATGGATGGATAATCAAATTTCATTTTTGAAAGACACATATATTATAGTTTCAAGGTGATAATCCACTTTTAATTGTGCAGTTAAAGTGTTTTTCTTTTCAAAATTACTTTTCTCAGAGTCTTAGCATCAGTTCAGGTGGCAGGTGGCCACAGAAATGAAGGTTTGTAGTGGATGCAGAGAGAAACAACTTGTTCTACAAGTTGACTTAGGAATGAGGCTGAGAATGAATTTTGTTTTTTATTAACACAGGGTAATTAAGATGGAACATGATTGTCACAGATGATGGCATTTGGAGGGAATGTTTTAATATTTACTTAGTATGATCATGCGATAAAGAGTCTTTGTGTGTTTAAACACATGAAGCAAGGGTACTGTACGAGTCTTTCGAAAAGTCTAAAGCCAGGGTTTTTTAATAATGGAGTCCCCGCAAGAGCGTTTCTAGGGGTCTGTGAAAAATTTGAAATATATTTATTGTGAAACCTACTGTACTATACAAGAAAATAATAATTCAAATTATTTCTTTTTAGTCGTATACATACAGTAACCAGTTACTAAAACTAATAACAATAATTTGTTATTTGAAATAAAGCTGATATGAAATTTAAATATTAGATTAAAAAAAATTAATTAGAAATTAGAAATTTTGCCTTGGCAAATACATAGTTCTGCCATGAAACTCTGTTGGCGCAGGCTGATGGGTCTTAACGCAAGCTGATGATAATTAAACCGTTAACTACTGACACAAGCTGATTGGTCCATGTCACATCTGCAGCCAATGAGCTTGTTGCTCACACATTTAAATGGCTGGTTACATTCACTATAGCAGTTTGCAGTGTGCTTCAGAGTTCCTCTAAAACCCTTCACCTTCCCCAGCTCCACCTGTATAGATCTGCTGTGGGTTATTAGGGCCCGAGCACCAATGGTGTGAGGACCCTATTGTAATTGCTCGGTCAATTATTATTATTCTCCGGAATGAATCACATTTTTGAGGGCCTAAACATGCTCAGACTCATGAAATTTTGCACATGTGTCAGAAGTGGTGAAAATTTACATCTGATATGGGTATCAGAATTAGGTGTGGCAAAATGGCTTGATAGCGCCACCTACAAAATTTCAATTAAGCACCCTTCGCGCTACAATTCACGTACAAGTATGAAATTCGGTAGACACATGTAACAGCTCAATACCTTTTACAAAACACATTTGTAAATCGTTAGCATATACCACTCATTAATCATTTAGGAATGTATAGTCATGTTTTGTAAATGATTCGTTCATCATTAACTAATAATTTATAAATGACTTATAAATGGATTAATAAAACATTTATAAAATGTTAGTATATCACTTTTTAATCATTTATGATGTTTTGTAAATGATTAGTTCATCATTAACTAATAATTTATAAGTGACTTATAACTGAATATTATTATAAAGTGTTACAAAAAGAATACCCTGACGATCTACTTGTATTGTTTTATTAACTCCATATCATCTTATTACTCCAATGCATTATACCTTCTTTGGAAAATGAGTGGTCTCATCCTCTCTGTTACCATCTTGTTATTGCTAACTAGGTTAGGTTACCTCTCCAGCACTCTTAAATAATTTAGGAGCTGAGACCTATTCTTAACCCTCTGGTATTGTTCATTTGGGAGTAACACTTGTGTTGTTCGTGGTCAAAAGTGATCTATCACCTGAAATCAATGTAATATATTTTTGTTCAATAATATATATATTTTTTTATTTTGTATTTTGAGAGAATTTTATGTTGCTAATTAATTTGTATGCAATAATTATGATTAGGGATGCACCAATACCATTTTTTAAGGACCGAATACCAATATTTTTTTTTTGGTGATGTGGCAGTTTTCCAAGCACACCAAGCTCAGTGAGACTAATGAATGTAGGACAGCTTCTTTATTATTACTCCGATGAAAAAAGTACTAATTTTTATGTGCTTGTCACAAACTTAAAGCACAAGTTTCACAGTTCAATAACCTTCAAAGGGCATAATTACCAAAGTCATAATAAAAAACAAAAGCAAAGATCAAGTCTTTTTTAACCTGCCTTTCAAAAAGTGCTAAACAAATATTGCAGAACAAATGTTTATAACATAACACTGTGAACCAGTGTAAACAACCTAGGGTGACCAGATTTCTCCTGGTGGAATACGGGACAAGTGGGCAATATGACCATGAAATGAGAAATTTTATTTCACGATATTTATATAAATACATTTATTTAACATCTTTTGTCGTTTTACTAACACTAATGACAGACAAATATTTAATTAGGCTACTGTCATTTTAAGAGCGAATCGATGGATATAATATACTGACACATATCCTTTTTTTCACCTGTTTACATCCACTAAAGCCATAACTGACTGTATTTACATGAATACTCCACACAATGGAGAAAAGTTGCAGAAAAGTTGCATTTTCTTTACGTTTTTATGTATTTAGAAGGTAGGACCCACTTTGATACGACAATAGTTGGTTTAATTACAGGTAAGAGTCACTGTGAATTCATCTATATCCAATGGAAAAAGAGCCTAGTATTTTGCTAGGGGGGTGTTACGGTAATGGAGGCCCCTCCTCCATGCCCGAGGCCCTAGGCAACTGCCTGCTCTGCCTATAGGTAGCGCCAGCTCTGCGTGAGGTATCGGTCTTTGGTATCAGGGGTATTTTTACGAGTACGAGTACAAGTACATGAGCTTGGTTTTGGGCCCAATACCAGTATCGGTGCATCCCTAAGATTTTTTTTTTTTTTTCTACTTTTCTAAAAAATTATTAAATTAAAGCTGTATTTAATGTTAAAATAGATACAAGGCCTTTAAAATCCATTTTTTGAAGGCAGATTAGTATCATCTTGTGGAAGTAAAAAAAAAAGGAAAACATCTGTAATGCCATTGTGTAACCACTATATTTCTCTATAGCTCTATATAAAGAGGCTTGTAAATTCTAGAATTGTTTTTATACATAAAAACATACTTTTATTAGGTTCTGGTTTTGGATATATATTTAGACATTCTCAAAGACTTTTTGTCAAGGTTTAGATAATTATTATTATTTTTTTTTTTAATGTTGATTTGAAATGTCAGTTTTTCCATTAATTTTACTAGGCCTATAGTCACACCTGAACATTGAGAAAGACATTTTGTTACAAAATCATAAAAATGTAAAAAGGAATTCTTTATCAGAGCTTAAACAATTTGGGTCTAATCTGTTTTCATTTCATTTCATTTATTATACAGGAAAGGTTAAAAAGTAACATTAAGGTACAATTTAAATGGGCCTGACTCAGTTTAAAAACTGGTTTCCAGCAGGTTCCTGTTCTGCAGAACATAAAACATAAAACACAATTTACAACACAAGGTCAAAAAACATTAGCACAGGCTAAACAAATACAAACAACTAAAAACAACAATACAAACAGTGCAAACAGAAGTAGGGCGATAAATAAACGATCAATGAGTACAAGTGTAACTGTTTAGAAGAAACAGTTTGTATGCCTTTTTGAAACATGTGATGGATGGTATTTTTCTTATGTGATGTGGAATATCATTCCAAACTTTGGTGTATGTATAAAAAAGGATTTCTGACCATAGTTGTTTTTATATGGAGGGACTGGTATAAGCGCCTGTGAAACTGACCTAGTGAGGCGTACTGGTCTCATTTTGTATGACGGATGAAGTGCAGCAAGTGTTGGTGAAGTGGCATTTTGAATTTGAAAATAAAATGTAATAGCGTGACAATTTTATATAGTGCTGAAAAGTCAGAGCGTTTGAACGTCTAAGTGCAATGCAATGATGAGTCCATTTTGGAAGATTACTGTGGATCTTAAGAGCTCGATTGTATAATCGTGCTATTGGTTCAGTAATTTCCTTAGTGGTAAGAGACCAGATTTGAAGACAATAAGACATTGTTGAAAACACAATTGCATGTAGATAAGTTTCAGAAACAGAAAAAGAAAGATATGATCTAATATTGCTAAACAAGTTTCTGATTCAGTTTTTTTGTTAAATTAGAAATGTGATCCCGGTTAATAAGATGTGTATCAAGTAACACACCAAGATATTTATAAGTCTTTGTAGTGACAAGATATTGATTTGCAAAAGTAATAGAATCAGCATAAGAAAGACTTTTTCTAGTTGAATGAAAGTACATACATTCAGTTTTTTTTACACTGATGGTCAGGTGGTTCTTTTTTAACCAATCATGTAAACACTGAAGATCAAATGTTAATTTAGAATTTATGACATCAGGATTTGAGTCAGAAAAAAAAAAATCACAGTATCATCAGCATACAGTAAGCATTCTGAGCATTTACACACTTGAGGAAGATCATTAATGTGTAAAAGAAAAAGTAAAGGTCCAAGAATACTGCCTTGTGGAACACCCATATCACAGACTAAAGATTGAGATGTTACATGATTAATTTTAACAGCTTGCGACCTGTTTGTCAAAAAAGAATAAAGCATTTCTATCACAGATGCAGACAAATCAAATGAATAAAGTTTGTTAAGCAAGATCTGATGGTTCACTGTGTCGAAGGCTTTACGAAAGTCAATAAAAACAGCTCCAGTGATGTGACCTTTATTAAGAGCGTTACGTATTTGTTCAGTAAAGAGTAGTAATGCCGACATGGTAGATCGCTTAGCGCGGAAACCGTGTTGACAGTCGCTGAGCCAGTTATTAATTTCTAGATAAGAAATTAACTGGTGCAAGGTTTTTTCAAGCAGCTTCGACATTGCTGAGAGTATTGATATAGGTCTATAATTTGAAACAAGAGTAGGATCATCAGATTTATAAATTGGATTGATTTGTGCTCTTTTCCTATCAGTAGGAAAGATCGAAAGCCTGATGCAAAGATTAATTAAATGCTGAAAAAGAGGTATAAGGCTATCAGCATGAGTCTTCAAAAATAAAGTATTTAAACCATAAATATCACAGGCATGAGAATTTTTTAATGTGCGCAATATTCTTATTACCTCGTTCTGCGAGATCTCAGAAAATGAGAACTGATCAGGTGTTAGAGAGAGAACAGGTGAGAAGAAATAAGTTGTAAAATTGGTTGCCAATTCTTTAACAGATGATACAAAATAATCATTAAAAGCACTTGCAATCTTTTCTGAATCTGAGATAAGAGTACCCTGTAGGGAAATTTTAATATTGACGTTCTTTTTCTTCTCATTTTCGCCGGTGATGACTTTAAGGGTCTGCCATAACGTCTTTGGGTTAGTAACGGATAAAGTAATCTGTTGTTGGAAACAGTTACGCAGTTCAGCTGTACATTTATTTCTAATTTGTATGAAATTATTTTTACTCTCCGGTTTTCGACTTAACCTGTATATTTTAAGGAGAGAGGCCTTCTGTTTAAGGAGTTGCAATATGTCAGAATTTATCCATGGTAGTTTACGCTGCCTAGGTTGAACCTTGCTGGTAGTGGTATATTTATTCTGTATTTTCTGAAGTTTAGTGTGAAATTGCGTTAGATTTTCCATTTCAAGACATCTCTCAAGATATCTCATTGCTCTCATGTCTTAAGACATCTCATCGCTCCCATCAGTAACACTAAATTCTGCATTAAATTGCGGTAATTTTGAAGTTGGTATTTTTGGTACAGAGTGAGGAGCATGAGTTTTTGAGGATTTTAAGATTGTCCTAACTGCATAAATGAGAAAATGATCTGAAATAGCCAAATCTATAACACCAGACTGTAACAACTTGTTTTTCTTTTACTGCATTGTGACTAAATTATTGGTTTTATTTCACACATTTGCAAAAACTTGTTATAGTCACACCAACATATGTTTGACCACGATCAACACAAGTTTTACTTTTTTTTTTTTTTTCTTTTTTTTTTTTAACAACAATTTAGATTTTTCGAATCAAGTCCACATTTTTTTTTTTTTTTTTTTTTTTGTGGTCACATATCGACTGCCACTAAAGTCACTAAGTTTTGTACCATTCCGATGAAGTAGTAATTTTTAAAAATTCTATTTTTTTTTTTTTCCTGTCTAAAAGGACTGAACAACACTAGAGGGTTAACACATATAGGAACCTTTATTAATCACACTTATTCTTAGGACTAGGTATAAGACTAAAATTTCATCATTCTTAGAATTTGCTCTGAGCAGCTTTATACATATGGCCCCAAGACAAAGAAATAGTCATTTAGGTAATGATTTGATTAATTTCACCTTTAATACCTTAAAATCAGCTTTTGCCTTAATTTCTTTTACGCTTTAAACCTTAAAACCAAATTTAGCTGTCCTGACCTTATAAAATACATTATAGAAGAAAGTATTGTGCTACACCACCTGCAGGGCAGTGCATGTCATGCCTTTACAAATCAAATCAGGTTTAATTCTCACTCATTTCTCACACCATAAGGTACATGAGCACCAATAACCCCATTTTGAAGGGCTCCGTCAATGTGTGGAGTCTGGTCGTCAAAGAAAATGTGAGGTTTGATTGCTTTTAGCACAGGCCCTTTATGGGCACCACACAGAAAGAATGCCTCATTTATCTCCAGCTTATCCCTCTGAAGAGTCTTCAGGGCTCTTAATCCAGGACTTGATGTGCCACGTGATGTTACCAAGTAGGTACGAATCGGACAATTTTGCAGACCGAATTTCTGCTGGAGATGTACCAATGCTTGAAAAAACTTACTTAGTGGGCCCTGAAAATAATTCCACACAAACACATTATTAGCATTTTTTTTAGAGAGAGTTAATTAATTATTACATTAAATTGTAGTGTGTTGAATGAAAGAACTAAATGTTTCAACCTAATATCTACAGTATGTATAGCATGTTTTTGATTTCCACACACAATTTCAACTCTCAACTTACATTGTGTACAGTTAAAATGATTCTAATGTCAACAAACTTTCAGAAGAAAGTTCCTTTAAATATTCTTTTAAATAACAAGGCTGTGTGACGTGTTGTGAATGTGAAATATAACAAGGGTTAACTGAGCAATCTGAGATTCAGCAGTACTAACATGGACCACATTCTTACCTGTATCAAAGGTTCGTCCTCATTATCACGTTCATTATCATAGAAACTTTGTAGCCCTTTCTCTTTGTAGACTCTCTCTGACTCGTCTGAAAACAGGACTCCATCACCATCAAAGGCCACACGTAACACTTCATCACTGGGCTCGTGGTAATCTCCCTGGAACATTGTGGCTGCTCCATGTCCTGAAAAACAATGCCATCATCATTTAAAAGTTATAGAAGTAACACTTGTGTTGTGTTTTATACTATAAGTACTACATGCAGGCAAAAGCCCTCTTTCTCACCTCATTCCACAGATTTCCCCCCCAAAATTAGCTTAGATGCAGAAAAAGCCAGTCTTATACATGGTCACGATCAGTGTTGGGGGTAACGCATTACAAGTAATGCTAGTTACTTAATCAGATTATAATCAGATTACTTTTTATGCATTGCTTTTAAATTTACAAAAAAATATCTGAAATACTTTTTCAAATAAGTAATGCAACTTACTTGCTTTCCCATTTATTAACTGACACCTGTACTGTAACTCATTGCTTTTAACTTAACTTTAACTTTCCCCAACACTGATTACAAGTACTTGAAAAAATGGCCAAAAAGTGAAGACATTGTTTTGAGGAAATTCTTTAATATTGCAGCGATGTGACATAAATGGAGAAAAAAAATCTTGATGCCTCACCTGCAGTGATGGCCTCTTTCACATTCTGTGGATTTGTGGACAGGTAGAGAACAGGCTCGATCTCATTAAGAAGATCAAGGAGGGGTTTTTCACCAGTAATCATACGGACTCGGTCACTTTTCAGCCCTGCACAGACAGCATCACAACATTGTGTTTAGTAGAATAACATTACAGACATCTTATTTTATTTATATTTATATTGAAATTAGGTGTTTTAGGGTCTGCACAGTAAGGGATAGTTCACAAAAATGAACATTCAGTCATTACTCAACTTCCAAATCCATACAACGTCATTCCCATGTCACAATGTCATTCCAAATCTATACAACTTTTTTTTTTTTTGGACCACAACAAAAAAAGTTTTGCAGAATGTTAACTCTGTTCTTTTCCATGTAATGAAAGCAGGCAGGTAGTCAATACAACTGGTGCTTCACTATACAGTAAGTGTTATAAGTAGCTTTGCGATATTTTAATGTGAATAGTTTCTATAGTTGACAGTCACTGCATGCATTTATTGTATGGGAAAGATCATTCTTTAGAATTATAATAATACAAAATAGAAAATCACTCCTCTACTCTTACCGTATTTTTCAATGTTCTTGGTCAGGTGATCAATGTCCTGACCATCAGAAGGTATCAGCACAATTTCAAACTGCTCTTCAGTGGCTTGGTCCAGCTCAGTCAAACGTTGATTCACCATTGTAAGAGCCTAGTGCAGAGTGATCAAAATACACTAAATACTAACACCTATGTCAAATTAAACAAATTAGTGGACTTAATCTTTGGGGATTCTTGCTAGTTATAACCAAGTTACAGTACTGAATTCTCAGTGAAAATAGATGCACATGATACAAAAAACTTCCTCTTTGCTTAAATGTTTAATATTAGTACTAGTGAATTACAAACGACCTTTTCGTTTCTAAACTGGGTTTACAGGTAAAAGTAAATGCATTATTGATTAACAAGGGAGAATAAGCTGCATGTTAATATATAGAGGAAAATATATTTCACTGAAATTCTGTTACCTTGACAAATGGAAAAGCAACTCCTTTATCCCCTGTCTCTTGTCTGAATAATGCACGTGATGACACTGCAATGGTGAATGATGTCACTGAAAACAAATGTACAGAGCATTTAAAGAAGAAAAATATTTAATTAAAGCTTAACTGTGAAATAATAGATTTTAGATGATAAGAGACAACCATATTTTTTCCTTAGATGTTAGGAAACTTGAACATACTTGTGAACTCAGAAGATGCGGTTGTTTTCCTAATTTTGTCTTTCCTGCTTTCAGTGCTTGACGAACGTTTTCTCTGTGTGTGGGCAACAAAACAATTATTCCATGCTCTAAATTAGTAGTTATTTCATAAAAGTTTTACTTTTGATAGGTCAGAACTATTCATGTAATCCTTGATTTGTTTAAGGATATGTTACTGATTTTCCTCAAACTAAAACATAAACATTGATATTGTACAAGAAATAGACATGAACACTGAAAGCATTTAAACAAATAAAATGTTTAAAAAAAACAGTTTAGATGGTAAGGCACAAACGTGACATTTGAGTGACCGATATTAGAAAAGCTTACCTTTAAATTGCTCATTATATCTGGTGTTTAACTGACACATCTTCAGTATTTATAGACAGTGGAACAATGCTTCTGAATCTTCAAAGAGTAGGCGTTTCATAATAATAATAATTTAGTCATTAGTTGGTTTAGTTCTTGTTTTACAGGATTGCATTACTTGCATTTGTCCTTTAATTGTGATACAATAATTATTCTTACTGCTTGCAGTTTTTATTAATCATTTCTTTTGCCTTTTACTCTTTTTAGTAAAAAGACATTGGTAACACTTTACAGTTTCATTAGTTAACAGTTAACTGCTTTAGTTAACATGAATGAACAATACTTCTACAACATTTATTAATCTTAATGTTCATTTCAACATTTATTAATATATTATTAACATCAAAAGTTGTGTTTGTTAATATTAGTTAATACACTGTGAACATGAACAACCAATGAATGACTGTATTTTTTATTAACTAACATTAATAAAGATTAATAAGTACTGTAACAAATGTATTGCTAGTTCATGTTAGTTAATACATTAAAGGGTTAGTTCACCCAAAAATGAAATTTCTGTTATTACTTGTGTCGCTCCAAACCCGTAAGACCTTCGTTCATCTTCTGAACACAAATTAAGATATTTTTGATGAAATCCAAGAGTTTTTTTTAACCTTCTGGGGTCTGAGGATTTTCGGGGCCCTGGAGAAGTTTTGACATGCCTTGACATTTGTGCTTTTTTCAGTTGTTCATAAACATATTAATGGAAAAAGTGTCATTACACTGTGTTCAGCACAAACTAGGCTACAATAATATGTGAGGAACATGTATGTACATGTTTGTGTTTTTGAAGGAATAACGTTTATGCGTGGTTATTGAAAAAACAAAAAACTTAAGTCACTGAAATAAAGCCAAAAAAATATATTACATCTGTGTTCACAAGACTTCTGGGTATTGGAGGTTGTAGACTAGAGTTTTTGCTTCAAAATTATGTAAAAATTATCCTGCCTACTTGTTCATATAAAACAATATATTGATTTAGTTTTTGTAAGACACGTTTTGTCAAGAAACACAGTATGCGTGGAGGCATGAATCATCATGAATAATGAGGTAATTCACACCTGAGAAGACAAAAGAGTCGCATAAAGACCTCTAATGACCTGCATAATAATGAGGCCTTTCAGTCAGGTAGGCTGTGAAAAAACCCTCTGTGATCATGTCTCAAGCTCATCATGGTGTATATCAAACATACAGAAAAAACAGCAATACTGTGAAATATTATTACAATTTAAAATAATGGTATTCTATTATATACTTTAAAATATAATGTATTTCTGTGATGCAAAGCGTCTGAACGTTCATGTTACCTCTATGGCATTTCATATAGCTTTTAGCTTAAAAGCATGCACATTTGGAGAAATATTGATGGATTCTCATATGTTTATGTCGATTTTCTATACAGAGGAGTAATATTTATTCAATATTTATTGTCATCACTATGAACGCTGGATACTGTGTTTTCAATTCATACTTGCAGCCGGAGGGCGCTCTGTACACCTTTAGTCCACAAATTACTCTAAAGAAGAACAGGACATTCCAGGAACTAACCGTCTTCCAGAGGTCTCTAACCATGTCTTTAACATACAGATAAACACTTTTCAAGACAATAAATACATGATTGAGATGATATATACATGTATTGCCTCAGAATTTGCGTCTGAATAGCGCTCGCTTCGTGGGCGTGGCCGCATTAGTGGATAATAAGCTGAATCACGGACTTCTGACGTGTCTCTTTTCATACAGATTACATAAACACAGAATTTTTGTTTTCGATTTGACTTACACGATTTAAAACCTGACATTTCAACGTTTCTTTAGACATAAGTCTAATTGTTTTTGTGATTAGTATTCACTAAGCATCATGTTAGTTTTCTTTATTTTGCAAAAAGCACAATATTTTGTTTTTACTCTGAGTGTACACAAATAAAAGAAGATATTCCACAGATTAAAATGGTGTATAACTCTTAATTGTATGTGCAACATTGACGGAGTATTTTGAGTCTCTTTCACACTGGTAAGAAAAAAACCGAGGTGGTATCGCTGGCGTGATCGCCGACCAGAGGGAGTTAATCCCCCATAGAAAGCAATGTAATTTCCGTCATTCAAGGTCCAGAAAAGTAGTAAAGACATCGTTAAAATAGTCAACGCGGCCAATACTGAGCCGGCATTCTGACGTAGAACCTGGAAGTGTTGAACGTAAACAGCAGAGGAAAATGACAGGGTAGAGAAGACATTGTTGAATAAAGTCATTATTTTTGTTTTGTTTTTGTGCACAAAAAGTATTCTCGTTGCTATATCTTAATTTGTGTTCCAAAGATGAACGAAGGTCTTACGAGTTTTGGAACGAATTTTTGGGTGAACTAACCCTTTAACTATTAACAAATGAGACCTTATTGTAGTGTTACCAAAACATTTTGAACTCATGTGAGCCCAAAGCCGTCCAGCCTGGCATTTCAACACAACATCAGTTCAGCTATATATGCTTGACATGACTTCATGAAGTAATGTTAAAAATGTATAACTTGATTTTTCTTTAAGCCGCTTTAGAATGTATAGCCTAAATGTAAATCAAATTCTTCTTTTCAGAGCATGCTGTGAATGTCCAAAATTTTTCTGGTCAAAAGTTTTAATTTGAAAAATTACTTGATGATAATCGTTTTGCCACAACAGCTGTTGATGCTTTAAATTCACACCTGTGCTTGAGGGCTATAGAATGGTATGCAGAAAACTGTAAATACATGCCAGGGTGGCATTAATAGATTTTGCTCCTTATTGTTTGAAAGATATCTATGGGTGTGTATGAAAGTACTAGTAGTGCGTCAGATTGCATATTTGTGTGAGTGCTTTCTTAGATCTGCCGGCAGCTGATAATGAGATCTAGTTTTAAAACTTGTTATATCTGCCGGCAGCTGATAATGAAAACTAGTTTTAAAACTTGTAAATCTGGCATGTTGTATAACACTGATTGTTTGCATGCTTAGTAATTAATAAATCACTTTTATTCTGTATAAATATAAGGGAGACAAGGGATTGTTGAAATATCTTTTTGCTTATGTCTGGGCCTCAGTTTTATTTTTATTTTTATTGTATCCCTGAACTGAAAATTGATCCCTAAACTGAAACAGAAACTCTGTTACTCTATTTTTTTTTTTTTTTTTTTAAGGGTCTTTCAAATCTTCTATTAACAGCATATGCGACATGCTAAACTATTATATTTTACATGTGGAAAATTGTACAAAATATTGGTGTGTTGTTTGGTAGACCATGTGACTGTTTAATGTAATGTAATTTGTGATTCAAACAATGCCACTGTAATGTATAATAAAGGAGGTGTGCCTAATTTTTCCACATTGAGTGTGGAAATCCTTGTGTTTAATGTGGTGACACTGAGGCACATTCTTCACAATGTCTTTTGTATAGTTTTCATTACATAAGTTGCCAGCTGATACTGAGAAAAAATTGTGAGACTAGTCTGTTTAAACTAGTTTGTACATGTATATTGTGTACTGCACATCTTTTACATTGTTCTTAGTGGTAAAGCAAGCATTATTGATATGTCTGATTTAAAAAATGCCTGATGGTCATTATGATTATTTTTACCATGATCATTGGGTGAACTTTTTTTTTTTTTTAAGAAGGCAGGCTCTTCCCCTAGTGGCTTTTTTGATGGATGGATGGATGGATGGATAATCAAATTTCATTTTTGAAAGACACATATATTATAGTTTCAAGGTGATAATCCACTTTTAATTGTGCAGTTAAAGTGTTTTTCTTTTCAAAATTACTTTTCTCAGAGTCTTAGCATCAGTTCAGGTGGCAGGTGGCCACAGAAATGAAGGTTTGTAGTGGATGCAGAGAGAAACAACTTGTTCTACAAGTTGACTTAGGAATGAGGCTGAGAATGAATTTTGTTTTTTATTAACACAGGGTAATTAAGATGGAACATGATTGTCACAGATGATGGCATTTGGAGGGAATGTTTTAATATTTACTTAGTATGATCATGCGATAAAGAGTCTTTGTGTGTTTAAACACATGAAGCAAGGGTACTGTACGAGTCTTTCGAAAAGTCTAAAGCCAGGGTTTTTTAATAATGGAGTCCCCGCAAGAGCGTTTCTAGGGGTCTGTGAAAAATTTGAAATATATTTATTGTGAAACCTACTGTACTATACAAGAAAATAATAATTCAAATTATTTCTTTTTAGTCGTATACATACAGTAACCAGTTACTAAAACTAATAACAATAATTTGTTATTTGAAATAAAGCTGATATGAAATTTAAATATTAGATTAAAAAAATTAATTAGAAATTAGAAATTTTGCCTTGGCAAATACATAGTTCTGCCATGAAACTCTGTTGGCGCAGGCTGATGATAATTAAACCGTTAACTACTGACACAAGCTGATTGGTCCATGTCACATCTGCAGCCAATGAGCTTGTTGCTCACACATTTAAATGGCTGGTTACATTCACTATAGCAGTTTGCAGTGTGCTTCAGAGTTCCTCTAAAACCCTTCACCTTCCCCAGCTCCACCTGTATAGATCTGCTGTGGGTTATTAGGGCCCGAGCATCAATGGTGTGAGGACCCTATTGTAATTGCTCGGTCAATTATTATTATTCTCCGGAATGAATCACATTTTTGAGGGCCTAAACATGCTCAGACTCATGAAATTTTGCACATGTGTCAGAAGTGGTGAAAATTTACATCTGATATGGGTATCAGAATTAGGTGTGGCAAAATGGCTTGATAGCGCCACCTACAAAATTTCAATTAAGCACCCTTCGCGCTACAATTCACGTACAAGTATGAAATTCGGTAGACACATGTAACAGCTCAATACCTTTTACAAAACACATTTGTAAATCGTTAGCATATACCACTCATTAATCATTTAGGAATGTATAGTCATGTTTTGTAAATGATTCTTTCATCATTAACTAATAATTTATAAATGACTTATAAATGGATTAATAAAACATTTATAAAATGTTAGTATATCACTTTTTAATCATTTATGATGTTTTGTAAATGATTAGTTCATCATTAACTAATAATTTATAAGTGACTTATAACTGAATATTATTATAAAGTGTTACAAAAAGAATACCCTGACGATCTACTTGTATTGTTTTATTAACTCCATATCATCTTATTACTCCAATGCATTATACCTTCTTTGGAAAATGAGTGGTCTCATCCTCTCTGTTACCATCTTGTTATTGCTAACTAGGTTAGGTTACCTCTCCAGCACTCTTAAATAATTTAGGAGCTGAGACCTATTCTTAACCCTCTGGTATTGTTCATTTGGGAGTAACACTTGTGTTGTTCGTGGTCAAAAGTGATCTATCACCTGAAATCAATGTAATATATTTTTGTTCAATAATATATATATTTTTTTATTTTGTGTTTTGAGAGAATTTTATGTTGCTAATTAATTTGTATGCAATAATTATGATTAGGGATGCACCAATACCATTTTTTAAGGACCGAATACCAATATTTTTTTTTTTGGTGATGTGGCAGTTTTCCAAGCACACCAAGCTCAGTGAGACTAATGAATGTAGGACAGCTTCTTTATTATTACTCCGATGAAAAAAGTACTAATTTTTATGTGCTTGTCACAAACTTAAAGCACAAGTTTCACAGTTCAATAACCTTCAAAGGGCATAATTACCAAAGTCATAATAAAAAACAAAAGCAAAGATCAAGTCTTTTTTAACCTGCCTTTCAAAAAGTGCTAAACAAATATTGCAGAACAAATGTTTATAACATAACACTGTGAACCAGTGTAAACAACCTAGGGTGACCAGATTTCTCCTGGTGGAATACGGGACAAGTGGGCAATATGACCATGAAATGAGAAATTTTATTTCACGATATTTATATAAATACATTTATTTAACATCTTTTGTCGTTTTACTAACACTAATGACAGACAAATATTTAATTAGGCTACTGTCATTTTAAGAGCGAATCGATGGATATAATATACTGACACATATCCTTTTTTTCACCTGTTTACATCCACTAAAGCCATAACTGACTGTATTTACATGAATACTCCACACAATGGAGAAAAGTTGCAGAAAAGTTGCATTTTCTTTACGTTTTTATGTATTTAGAAGGTAGGACCCACTTTGATACGACAATAGTTGGTTTAATTACAGGTAAGAGTCACTGTGAATTCATCTATATCCAATGGAAAAAGAGCCTAGTATTTTGCTAGGGGGGTGTTACGGTAATGGAGGCCCCTCCTCCATGCCCGAGGCCCTAGGCAACTGCCTGCTCTGCCTATAGGTAGCGCCAGCTCTGCGTGAGGTATCGGTCTTTGGTATCAGGGGTATTTTTACGAGTACGAGTACAAGTACATGAGCTTGGTTTTGGGCCCAATACCAGTATCGGTGCATCCCTAAGATTTTTTTTTTTTTTTTTCTACTTTTCTAAAAAATTATTAAATTAAAGCTGTATTTAATGTTAAAATAGATACAAGGCCTTTAAAATCCATTTTTTGAAGGCAGATTAGTATCATCTTGTGGAAGTAAAAAAAAAGGAAAACATCTGTAATGCCATTGTGTAACCACTATATTTCTCTATAGCTCTATATAAAGAGGCTTGTAAATTCTAGAATTGTTTTTATACATAAAAACATACTTTTATTAGGTTCTGGTTTTGGATATATATTTAGACATTCTCAAAGACTTTTTGTCAAGGTTTAGATAATTATTATTATTTTTTTTTTAATGTTGATTTGAAATGTCAGTTTTTCCATTAATTTTACTAGGCCTATAGTCACACCTGAACATTGAGAAAGACATTTTGTTACAAAATCATAAAAATGTAAAAAGGAATTCTTTATCAGAGCTTAAACAATTTGGGTCTAATCTGTTTTCATTTCATTTCATTTATTATACAGGAAAGGTTAAAAAGTAACATTAAGGTACAATTTAAATGGGCCTGACTCAGTTTAAAAACTGGTTTCCAGCAGGTTCCTGTTCTGCAGAACATAAAACATAAAACACAATTTACAACACAAGGTCAAAAAACATTAGCACAGGCTAAACAAATACAAACAACTAAAAACAACAATACAAACAGTGCAAACAGAAGTAGGGCGATAAATAAACGATCAATGAGTACAAGTGTAACTGTTTAGAAGAAACAGTTTGTATGCCTTTTTGAAACATGTGATGGATGGTATTTTTCTTATGTGATGTGGAATATCATTCCAAACTTTGGTGTATGTATAAAAAAAGGATTTCTGACCATAGTTGTTTTTATATGGAGGGACTGGTATAAGTGCCTGTGAAACTGACCTAGTGAGGCGTACTGGTCTCATTTTGTATGACGGATGAAGTGCAGCAAGTGTTGGTGAAGTGGCATTTTGAATTTGAAAATAAAATGTAATAGCGTGACTATTTATATAGTGCTGAAAAGTCAGAGCGTTTGAACGTCTAAGTGCAATGCAATGATGAGTCCATTTTGGAAGATTACTGTGGATCTTAAGAGCTCGATTGTATAATCGTGCTATTGGTTCAGTAATTTCCTTAGTGGTAAGAGACCAGATTTGAAGACAATAAGACATTGTTGAAAACACAATTGCATGTAGATAAGTTTCAGAAACAGAAAAAGAAAGATATGATCTAATATTGCTAAACAAGTTTCTGATTCAGTTTTTTTGTTAAATTAGAAATGTGATCCCGGTTAATAAGATGTGTATCAAGTAACACACCAAGATATTTATAAGTCTTTGTAGTGACAAGATATTGATTTGCAAAAGTAATAGAATCAGCATAAGAAAGACTTTTTCTAGTTGAATGAAAGTACATACATTCAGTTTTTTTTACACTGATGGTCAGGTGGTTCTTTTTTAACCAATCATGTAAACACTGAAGATCAAATGTTAATTTAGAATTTATGACATCAGGATTTGAGTCAGAAAAAAAAAAAAATCACAGTATCATCAGCATACAGTAAGCATTCTGAGCATTTACACACTTGAGGAAGATCATTAATGTGTAAAAGAAAAAGTAAAGGTCCAAGAATACTGCCTTGTGGAACACCCATATCACAGACTAAAGATTGAGATGTTACATGATTAATTTTAACAGCTTGCGACCTGTTTGTCAAAAAAGAATAAAGCATTTCTATCACAGATGCAGACAAATCAAATGAATAAAGTTTGTTAAGCAAGATCTGATGGTTCACTGTGTCGAAGGCTTTACGAAAGTCAATAAAAACAGCTCCAGTGATGTGACCTTTATTAAGAGCGTTACGTATTTGTTCAGTAAAGAGTAGTAATGCCGACATGGTAGATCGCTTAGCGCGGAAACCGTGTTGACAGTCGCTGAGCCAGTTATTAATTTCTAGATAAGAAATTAACTGGTGCAAGGTTTTTTCAAGCAGCTTCGACATTGCTGAGAGTATTGATATAGGTCTATAATTTGAAACAAGAGTAGGATCATCAGATTTATAAATTGGATTGATTTGTGCTCTTTTCCTATCAGTAGGAAAGATCGAAAGCCTGATGCAAAGATTAATTAAATGCTGAAAAAGAGGTATAAGGCTATCAGCATGAGTCTTCAAAAATAAAGTATTTAAACCATAAATATCACAGGCATGAGAATTTTTTAATGTGCGCAATATTCTTATTACCTCGTTCTGCGAGATCTCAGAAAATGAGAACTGATCAGGTGTTAGAGAGAGAACAGGTGAGAAGAAATAAGTTGTAAAATTGGTTGCCAATTCTTTAACAGATGATACAAAATAATCATTAAAAGCACTTGCAATCTTTTCTGAATCTGAGATAAGAGTACCCTGTAGGGAAATTTGAATATTGACATTCTTTTTCTTCTCATTTTCGCCGCTGATGACTTTAAGGGTCTGCCATAACGTCTTTGGGTTAGTAACGGATAAAGTAATCTGTTGTTGGAAATAGACCTCCTTAGCCTTACGCAGTTCAGCTGTACATTTATTTCTAATTTGTATGAAATTATTTTTACTCTCCGGTGTTCGACTTAACCTGTATATTTTAAGGAGAGAGGCCTTCTGTTTAAGGAGTTGCAATATGTCAGAATTTATCCATGGTAGTTTACGCTGCCTAGGTTGAACCTTGCTGGTAGTGGTATATTTATTCTGTATTTTCTGAAGTTTAGTGTGAAATTGCGTTAGAATTTGATCCGGATTTTCCATTGACATCTCATCGCTCCAATCAGTAACACTAAATTCCGCATTAAATTGCGGTAATTTTGAAGTTGGTATTTTTGGTACAGAGTGAGGAGCATGAGTTTTTGAGGATTTTAAGATTGTCCAAAATGCATAATTGAGAAAATGATCTGAAATAGCCAAATCTATAACACCAGACTGTAACAACTTGTTTTTTTTTTTTTTTACTGCATTGTGGCTAAATTATTGGTTTTATTTCACACATTTGCAAAAACTTGTTATAGTCACACCAACATATGTTTGACCATGATCAACACAAGTTTGACTTTTTTTTTTTTTTTTTAACGACCATTTAGATTTTTCGAATCAAGTCTACATTTTTTTTTTCGTGGTCACATATCGACTGCCACAAAAGTTTTGTACCATTCCGATGAAGTAGTGATTTTTAAAAATTCAATAATTTTTTTTTTTTTTTTCCTGTCTAAAATGACTGAACAACACTAGAGGGTTAACACATATAGGAACCTTTATTAATCACACTTATTCTTAGGACTAGGTATAAGACTAAAATGACATCATTCTTAGAATTTGCTCTGAGCGGCTTTATACATATGGCCCCAAGACAAAGAAATAGTCATTTAGGTAATGGCTTATTGATTAATTTCACCATTAATACCTTAAAATGTGCCTTAATTTTTTTTACACTTTAAACCTTAAGAAACAATACCACCTACAGCGCAGTGTGTGTCACAACTTTACAAATCAAATCAGGTTTAATTCTCACTCATTGCTCACACCATAAGGTACATGAGCACCAATAACCCCATTTTGAAGGGCATCCTTAATGTGTGATGTCTGGTCGTCAAAGAAAATGTGAGGTTTGATTGCTTTCAGCACAGGCCCTTTATGGGCACCACACAGAAGGAATGCCTCATTTATCTCCAGGTTTTCCTTCTGAAGTGTCTTCAGAGCTCTTAATCCAGGACTTGATGTGCCACGTGATGTTACCAAGTAGGTACGAATCGGACAATTTTGCAGACCGAATTTCTGCTGGAGTTGTACCAAGGCTTGAAAAAACTTACTTAGTGGGCCCTGCAAAAGAATTGCACACAGACACATTATTGACATTTATTTTTTTAGAGAGAGTTAATTAACTATTACATTAAATTGTAGTGTGTTGAACAAAAGAACTAAATGTTTCAACCTAATATCTACAGTATGTATAGCATCTTTGGCATGCTTTTCTCCTGCCGCCATTCGGCGCCTCTAAAATAGCATATTTCCGCGGTTTTACGACCGCTTGCTAAAAGAGTTTTTCCAGCGGTTCTCACCGCTCTAAAAGAGCCCCACAAACGCCGTTTTCATGGCGGCGGCATTGTTGCAAATGCCGCGCCACAGCTGTGGCACATGCAGGGCCCCTCTGCATGACGATGACGGGCACGGTGAGTGCGTCTTTTGCCTGGGCAAGTCCCACGCTGAGGCGGCGCTCACCGGGACTTCATGCTCTCACTGCGAGAGCATGAGTCTCGCCTCTCTGCGCTTGCGGATCACTTTCTTCAATGAAAGCGGTCCCGCCCCTCGCGCCCTCCCGTCTTCTTCCTCCCGCGAGCCGGCTAGGAAGAGAAAGCGGGGTAGAGGGGTTCAGTGCCCGGATTTGGGTGAGCTCTGCCGGCTCAGCACCCGCATGCCTCATCCTCTCCCACGAGAGAGCCGTCCCCCGTCCTGTTCTCCCGCCCTGAGCAGCGTCCCTCGGCTGAAGCGAGTGACCTCGTCTCTTTTGGCGGTTCAGAGGATAAGCCGCTTGATGACTCCATGTCACTGGCCCCTCGCCAGCACTCTGCACCGTTCTTCCCTGAAGTTCACGACGAGCTGACCAAGTCATGGCGCGCCTCCCTACTCGGCCCGCTTACGCACTGACTCTTCCACAGCTCTCACTTCAGTTGATGGCTCTCAGGAGAAGGGCTATGAGTGTTTGCCGCCCCTGGATGAGGCCGTAGCCGCTCACCTCTGCCCCCCTGCAGCTGTGGGGTGGAAGAACAAGAGAGCCCTTCCTTCCAAGCCCTGCAGGACGACCTCCGCCATGGCTGGCAGAGCCTATTCGTCAGTTGGCCAAGCTGCCTCGGCGCTACACACCATGGCCATTCTCCAGGTTTTCCAAGCTAAGCTCCTCCGCTCCATGGACGAGTCTGGTATTGACGCACCTGCCTTTCGCGACCTCCGCAGCGCCACGGATTTGGCCCTGCATGCCACGAAAGCTACGGCCCAGGCCACCTCTGGCTCAACTTGACGGAGATCAAGGAGGTTGACAAAGTGGCCTTTCTCGACGCCCCAGTCTCTCCAGCCGGTCTCTTTGGGCCAGCCGTAGAAGGGTTCACCGAGCGTTTCACTGCAGCACAGAAGTTGTCCCAGGCCATGCGACACTTCCTGCCCAAACGCTCCAGCTCAGCCTCTGCCTTGAGTCACCCCAGGACTGCGCTGACTCAGCATCAGAGCAAGCCTGCCCCTTCTACCTCTCAGGCAGCGCCCCCTAAGGAGCAGCGCCAGCGAGCTCGCACCGCTAAGCGCTCTACCTTACCGAGACGCCAGGGCCCCCTGCCAAGGATTGTGCTGGACCCGACGCCTCCAAAGTCTTCCTGATCCCACGGGAAGAAAGAGGAAGGGGCAAAGTCCCGCCACGACCGGACCACCCCAAAAGCTCTCTCGCCTAGTTCCCCCGCCACCCCGTTCAGTTCTGGGTGCTGGGGACCAAGTGTTTGTTCTGCGCCCTGGGCCCACTGCTGTTGCGCCCACGCAAAACGCCGTTGTTATGGCGAAAACAATAAATATATATAAATATAAATATTTTACATTCTCAAAAAGAGAGAGATTTTCCTCTTCCACACTCGTCAGCGTTTGGTCCTCTGAGCTATTCAGGCTTTCCACGACAGCCCCATGGCCGATCCCCCCGAGACGGGACCTCCTCTCTCAGGCGAACAGGACAATCTAGCATCCTCAGCCAGAACTCTGGGCTCTGCACCGATGGTCCCTCGATGGGAGCCTTTAAACCTCCCCGGGGACGTGCTAAATACCATTTCTCAGGCGAGAGCCCCGTCAACGAGACGCCTCTACGCCCAGAAGTGGTCAGTCTTTGTTGACTGGTGCTCTGCATGAAACGAAGACCCTGTTGAGTGTGGCGTATCCCCGATACTGTCATTTCTCCAGTAGCGTCTGGACAAGGGCCTCACCCCTTCCACGCTCAAGGTGTACGTAGCAGCCATTACAGCGTTCCACGCTCCAATTGCTGGCCATTCAGTGGGCCGAAACAGCCTCATTGTGCGTTTCCTGAGAGGTTCTAGGCGGTTGAACCCCCCACGTCCTCTCACTGTTCCCATTTGGGACCTTTCCACAGTCCTGAGAGCACTCAAAGGCCCCCCCTTTGAGCCGCTGCGGTCAGCTGACCTTCGGCCCTTAACCCTCAAGACCGCTCTGCTACTTGCACTAGCATCGGTCAAGCGTGTTGGCGACCTGCAGGCCCTCTCCGTGAGCCCTGCATGCCTTGAATTTGGGCCCAACAACTCGAAGGTCATTCTAAAGCCCAGGCATGGCTACGTCCCTAAAGTGCTCTCGACCCCATTCAGAGCACAAGTCATTTCCCTCTCAGCGTAAGGGTTCAACGGATCCAGCCTTCTCACTTGTCCCCTGGACCCCTACGGTGTCCAAGAT